>NC_084632.1:2645696-2843196 GCF_033978795.1 Nerophis ophidion
CTTTAGAGTTTTGACAGTAGGTACGGAGTCTCTAGAAATAAAATGTGTTTCTCTGCGTCCGCCCTGTTAGTGATTTTTTTCTTAAATATGAGCTCGCAGCAGCCAGCGTCATCTCACAAGATCCTCGGGTGCCGAGAATGTCAAACAACTGACGAAAGTGAAGTCTTGGTATGATTGATGATTGCTCATTTTTATGTCTATTTTTTAATGCCTGGCTTGAGATCGACTGACACACCCTCCGAGATCGACCAGTTGATCGCGATCAACGTAATGGGCACCCCTGCATTAAGACATACATTTTAAAATACATAAAAGAGAACTGTAAAAAAGATTCACACCTTTTAAAAACACAGGCACTGAGCAAAAGTCTCTTGCTCTTTGTCCCTCAGGACAGAACGGAAGGCTCCAAATGGAATTAGTTCAGTGAGTTTCAGTTTCGTCTGCAATGCATTCCATGCCACAGGGGCAGCAATGCCAAAAGCTCTTTTGCCAAATTCAGTCCGTACATGGGGAACAGTTAAAACATACAAATTGTTAGAACTTAATGCATAGGAGCTGTTTTTTCTTTGTAACAAAGTACACAAGTATGGAGGTATTAAACCTAAAAGAGCTTTATAAATGATGGCCAGCCAATGAGTGTATCTGCGTGCACTCAATGAAGATAAGTCTGACTTCATGTACAGTTGACAGTGGTGGGTGAGACTACGACAGCCAGTAACGAATCTTAGTGCTGAGTGAAAAACAGCGTCCAAGGACTGGAGGCATTTAGATGAAGCACTAAAATAAAGCACGTCTCCATAATCATTTACGGGCAAGATAGTCGCTGTCACCAATTTCTTTCTGACTTTAAGAAAGAAGCCGTTTTTATTTCTAAAGCTTAGAGACCAAGTTGTTAATATGGGCTTTAAATGAAAGCTCCTGATCAAGAGTAAAACCCAAGTACTTGTAATTTCAGACCTGCTCTGTAGGGTTTCCATTTGATGTTACAGTATTTGGAATATTTTCCAGTAGCACCCTTGAATGAGAAAAAAAACATTACCTTGCTTTTATCTGTATTTAAATGTGTTTATGATGAAGGTACAGAACAGGCCAAAAGTAGGCACACACATCCTCATTCAATGCGTTGTCTTTATTTTCATGACTACTGTAGATTGTCATTGAAGGAATCAAACGTTTGAATGAACACATGTGGAGTTATGTACTTAAAAAAAGGTGAAATAACTGAAAACTTGTTTTATATTCTAGTTTCTTCAAAACGGCCACCCTTTGCTGTGATTACTGCTTTGCACTCTTTTGGCATTCTCTCCATGAGCTTCAAGCACACCCGTGAAGTGAAAACCATTTCAGGTGACGACCTCTTGAAGCTCATAGAGAGAATGCCAAGAGTCTGCAAAGCAGTAATCAGAGCAAAGGGTGGCTGTTTTGAAGAATTCAGTTCTTTCCCTTTGTTTTTTAAGTACATAACTCCACATGTGTTCATTCATAGTGTTGATGCCTTCAGTGACAATCTACAATGTAAATAGTCATGAAAATAAAGACAACGCATTGACTAAGAAGGTGTGTCCACACTTTTGTATGTGAAAAACTGCATTCTCTTGTACTGTACACGTGTTACTTCTTCAGATTTCTGTAAGGGAACTTTTATTGACGCCAAACTTGTTTCCCAGCAGCAGCAGCAGCAGCTGGGGTTACATTCGCTGTGCACGTCGTCTCTTGGGTCGTCATTCAGACAAGATGGCCTGACCCGAAGCCCTCAGAGGAGCGCCTCCATCGCGGCCTCGTCTCAGTATAGAAGCCCTGTGACATCCGTGCATTCCCACAGGGAAAGGTAAAAGAAATCTTTTGCACCTTCACAAAACTCAACTTTCTTTCTTTCTTATTTTACATGCAAACTTTATGCAAGCTGCTGCTAACAACGACCATGACCCTATCGCCTTTGAATCATTTTCACTGGATGGTAAACCAATATTGTGCAAGCTGTACACAGACTACTCTAAATAATTGTTTCTTGAGAAGACATACGGTACAGTGATACCCACATGTTGTATGACTTAGTTTACACCAAAATGCTGTCTCAGTTTTTGTATACCAAGCGCTTGTGGTGCCCGCGTATCATCATCAGAATGGCGTCTCCAAACTAAAATGTCACATGTCGGTGACTTTGTCCACCATGAATGGGGTCAAAGGACGTTGCGACTGATAAAGAAGGTGAAAAAAAAAATTGAATTAGAAGAACTTGTAGCAAAATAGTAAAATCCTCATTAAAGGTAAAAGTGATGTTAAATGTTTATTTATAAAAAATGTTCATCATTTATATGTACATCACATTCTTTTCTGCATGTGAATCATAATTTTTCTTTATAATAATAGATAAAATAATTAAAGTCGTTTGTTGTATTCATATTTTTGGGTGTCTGTAACCGCTTAATTGTATGTACTTATCATTTCTTATGGAGACAATTGTTTCTCTTTTTGTCAGACTTTTTGGAACAATTACTAATGAAAAGCAAGGCACCACAAGCTGTACCATGACTACTCTTGAGAATATATAAATTAGTTCATGTATTAGACCAGTCCTTTTTAGACGAACCCAGCCTCTTTAAGGCTGTCGACATTTCTGTGTGTTCTGCTGCGTTGCAAACAAGTAATAATGTTGCCGAATGCCTCCAAACGTGCCATTATGCATATTTGTAGTTCTTTTAGTCTTTCTTGGTCGTCGTCTTTTAGTTTGTTTTCCTGCAAATACTTAAGGGGAACTCAAGGTGATTGATTGGCAAAAAGTATGTGCACTGTGATTTATCCTGACTGACTGGTTCTGACCATTGCAATGACATTTTCACAAAGTATTATGGTTAATAAAGCTAATATGTTTATAGAGCATTATAAACTAAATGTTACTATTGCATAATTAGTACCCCAAAACATAAAATACCAGCCACATAGTCACCCTTTACACATAATTACTGCCACCAAAATATAAAATACCAGCCATATAGTCACCTTTTACACATAATTACTGCCACCAAAACATAAAATATCAGCCATATAGTCACCTTTTATGCATAATTAGTGCTCCAAAACATAAAATATCAGCCATATAGTCACCTTTTACACATAATTACTGCCCCAAAATATAAAATATCAGCCATATAGTCACCTTTAATGCATAATTTGTGCCCCAAAACATAAAATATCAGCCATATAGTCACCTTTTACACATAATTACTGCCCCAAAACATAAAATATCAGCCATATAATCACCTTTTACACATAATTACTGCCCCCAAAACATAAAATATCAGCCATATAGTCACCTTTTACGCATAATTACTGCCCCAAAATATAAAATATCAGCCATATAGTCACCTTTTACGCATAATTACTGCCCCAAACATTAAATATCAGCCATATAGTCACCTTTTACGCATAATTACTGCCCCAAAACATTAAATATCAGCCATATAATCACCTTTTACACATAATTACTGCCACCAAAACATAAAATATCAGCCATATAGTCACCTTTTATGCATAATTACTGCACCAAAACATAAAATATCAGCCATATAATCACCTTTTACACATAATTACTGCCACCAAAACATAAAATATCAGCCATATAGTCACCTTTTACGCATAATTACTGCCCCAAAACATAAAATATCAGCCATATAGTCACCTTTTACGCATAATTACTGCCCCAAAATATAAAATATCAGCCATATAGTCACCTTTTACGCATAATTACTGCCCCAAACATTAAATATCAGCCATATAGTCACCTTTTACGCATAATTACTGCCCCAAAACATAAAATATCAGCCATATAATCACCTTTTACGCATAGTTAGTGCCCCAAAACCTAAAATACCAGCCATATAGTCACCTTTTATGCATAATTAGTGCCCCAAATCATAAAATATCAGCCACATAATTATGCATAATTACTGCCCCAAAACATAAAATATCAGCCATATAGTCACCTTTTACGCATAATTACTGCCCCAAAACATAAAATACCAGCCACATAGTCACCTTTTACACATAATTACTGCCCCAAATCATAAAATATCAGCCACATAATTATGCATAATTACTGCCCCAAAACATAAAATATCAGCCATATAGTCACCTTTTAGGCGTAATTAGTGCCCCAAAACATAAAATATCAGCCATATAGTCACCTTTTACGCATAATTAGTGCCCCAAAACATAAAATACCAGCCATATAATCACCTTTTACGCATAATTACTGCCCCAAAACATAAAATGCCAGCCATATAGTCACCTTTTACGCATAATTACTGCCCCAAAACATAAAATACCAGCCACATAGTCACCTTTTACACATAATTACTGCTCCAAATCATAAAATATCAGCCATATAATTATGCATAATTACTGCCCCAAAACATAAAATATCAGCCATGAAAAGGTGACTACCTTTTACACATAATTACTGCCCCAAAACATAAAATATCAGCCATATAGTCACTTTTATGCATAATTTGTGCCCCAAAACATAAAATATCAGCCATATAGTCCCCTTTTACGCATAATTACTGCCCCAAACATTAAATATCAGCCATATAACCGCCTTTTACGCATAGTTAGTGCCCCAAAACCTAAAATACCAGCCATATAGTCACCTTTTATGCATAATTAGTGCCCCAAATCATAAAATATCAGCCACATAATTATGCATAATTAGTGCCCCAAAACATAAAATATCAGCCATATAGTCACCTTTTACGCATAATTACTGCCCCAAAACATAAAATACCAGCCACATAGTCACCTTTTACACATAATTACTGCTCCAAATCATAAAATATCAGCCACATAATTATGCATAATTACTGCCCCAAAACATAAAATATCAGCCATATAGTCACCTTTTAGGCGTAATTAGTGCCCCAAAACATAAAATATCAGCCATATAGTCACCTTTTACGCATAATTACTGCCCCAAAACATAAAATACTAGCCACATAGTCACCTTTTACACATAATTACTGCTCCAAATCATAAAATATCAGCCATATAATTATGCATAATTACTGCCCCAAAACATAAAATATCAGCCATGAAAAGGTGACTACCTTTTACACATAATTACTGCCCCAAAACATAAAATATCAGCCATATAGTCACTTTTATGCATAATTTGTGCCCCAAAACATAAAATATCAGCCATATAGTCACCTTTTACGCATAATTACTGCCCCAAACATTAAATATCAGCCATATAGTCACCTTTTACGCATAATTACTGCCCCAAACATTAAATATCAGCCATATAATCACCTTTTACGCATAGTTAGTGCCCCAAAACCTAAAATACCAGCCATATAGTCACCTTTTATGCATAATTAGTGCCCCAAATCATAAAATATCAGCCACATAATTATGCATAATTACTGCCCCAAAACATAAAATATCAGCCATATAGTCACCTTTTACGCATAATTACTGCCCCAAAACATAAAATACCAGCCACATAGTCACCTTTTACACATAATTACTGCCCCAAATCATAAAATATCAGCCACATAATTATGCATAATTACTGCCCCAAAACATAAAATATCAGCCATATAGTCACCTTTTACGCATAATTACTGCCCCAAAATATAAAATATCAGCCATATAGTCACCTTTTACACATAATTAGTGCCCCAAAACAGCAAATATCAGCCATATAGTCACCTTTTACGCATAATTACTGCCCCAAAACATAAAATACCAGCCATATAGTCACCTTTTACACATAATTACTGCCCCAAAACATAAAATACCAGCCATATAGTCACCTTTTACGCATAATTACTGCCCCAAAACATAAAATACTAGCCACATAGTCACCTTTTACACATAATTACTGCTCCAAATCATAAAATATCAGCCATATAATTATGCATAATTACTGCCCCAAAACATAAAATATCAGCCATGAAAAGGTGACTACCTTTTACACATAATTACTGCCCCAAAACATAAAATATCAGCCATATAGTCACTTTCATGCATAATTTGTGCCCCAAAACATAAAATATCAGCCATATAGTCACCTTTTACGCATAATTACTGCCCCAAACATTAAATATCAGCCATATAGTCACCTTTTACGCATAATTACTGCCCCAAAACATAAAATACCAGCCATATAGTCACCTTTTACACATAATTACTGCCCCAAAACATAAAATATCAGCCACATAGTCACCTTTTGCTGAAATTCTGAATACATTTTTTTCCTTCCTTCCTTCCTTCCTTTCTTTCCTTCCTTCCTTCCTTCCAATTATCTGTGATGAGCCGCCACAAATAAACACTGGGAAATGCTGAACACCTTTTTTTTCTTTTGATATTTGATGCACAATGTGGCTGATACATGTTTTTATACATTTGATTGAACTAATATAGGATGAACTAAACATTATTCATGTTTTGTTTCACCTTAATATCCAGAATCATGAAAAAACGGGTATAGTTATTCCTTTTTTTAGTGGCGGTTTCAAATGGAAGAGTGAATGATATTCTGACGTGTGAGTTGGAAATTGTCCCGATGTGAATCCCTCCCAGTTTGTTCACCAGTGTAATGAATTCCAAGGCGGCTGAGGAAATGCTGTTTGCTTGTAAGATCAAAAGCTGCACCTGTCTGTTGTGTCAATGACAGGAAGTCACATGACCACCCTGAGAGCACTGCTCATACATTGTGTGTGCGTCCCCTCCACCTGTTAAATGACACACACTGATGTCTCGTCATGTTTGTTGATTACCGGGCCAAGAAGGACAACAAAGAGGAAAAGTGTATCGATCTGTGTTGTTGTCGCACTCTTGATGCGTTTGACCCGACGCCGCCTTTTAATACGTCTGGCAGAGACCTTGTCATCGATCACCACAGCTGCGACTTGATCACGGGCGCCCGTGTCCCATCCTCGTCCTCGTCCTCGTCCGCCCTCGTCCTCCTCAAGCTCGTGAGCAAACATTAAAATCAATAAACTAATCCCAGAGGGGAATGAACGATGCTTTTTGTCCCGAGCTGAACGGTCGCGTTAGCTGCGAGGCGCCAGATTCGAGCACGGCTGCCGTGTTTGGTCGCTCTTAAAGCTCCAACATCTCAGTCTGTTGCTGTTCCTCCTTCACCGCTCTCTTAGTGGATCTGTTGACAGGGGACAACTTTCAACGTGACGCATGTTTATTCTTGTCATGTCTCAAAACGCACTTTTGCAGACTTTAAAGGGGTCTTTGGGTGTGTTACAAAATATAAGACACAATTAATATTGTTATTCTATCAAGGCTTGGAAATGGGGGTTAAATCAACAAAATAATTCCCGAGCGCTGCCACGGCTGCTGCTCTATAATAATAATAATAATAATAGATTTTATTTGTAAAAAGCACTTAGCATTGAGCAAACAACCTCAAAGTTCTACAATCTACAAACCCTGTTTCCATATCCATCCAACCATTTTCTACCGCTTATTCCCTTTCGGGGTCGCGGGGGGCGCTGGCGCCTATCTCAGCTACAATCGGGCGGAAGGCGGGTACACCCTGGACAAGTCGCCACCTCATCGCAGGGCCAACACAGATAGACAGACAACATTCACACTCACATTCACATGAATTGGGAAATTGAGTTAAATGTAAATACAAACAGAATACAATGATTTGTGGAGGGGGTCCGGTCCGATCCGTTGGCCATGTACTGCTTGCCTGTGTATCGCCTGGGGACATCTCTGCGCTGTTGATCCGCCTCCGCTTGGGATGGTTTCCTGCTGGCTCCGCTGTGAACGGGACTCTCGCTGCTGTGTTGGATCCGCTTTGGACTGGACTCTCGCGACTGTGTTGGATCCATTATGGATTGAACTCTCACAGTATCATGTTGGACCCGCTCAACATCCATTGCTTTCCTCCTCTCTAAGGTTCTCATAGTCATCATTGTCACCGACGTCCCACTGGGTGTGAGTTTTCCTTGCCCTTATGTGGGCCTACCGAGGATGTCATGGTGGTTTGTGCAGCCCTTTGAGACACTAGTGATTTAGGGCTATATAAGTAAACATTGATTGATTGATTGATTGATTTGCAAATCATTTTCAACTCATATTCAGTTGAATATGCTACAAAGACAACATATTTGATGTTCAAACTGATAAACATTTTTTTTTTGTGCAAATAATCATTAACTTTAGAATTTGATGCCAGCAACACGTGACAAAGAAGTTGGGAAAGGTGGCAATAAATACTGATAAAGTTGAAGAATGCTCATCAAACACTTATTTGGAACATCCCACAGGTGTGCAGGCTAATTGGGAACAGGTGGGTGCCATGATTGGCTACAAAAACAGCTTCCCAAAAAATGCTCAGTCTTTCACAAGAAAGGATGGGGCGAGGTACACCCCTTTGTCCACAACTGTGTGAGCAAATAGTCAAACAGTTTAAGGACAACCTTTCTCAAAGTGCAATTGCAAGAAATTTAGGGATTTCAACATCTACGCTCCATAATATCATCAAAAGGTTCAGAGAATCTGGAGAAATCACTCCACGTGGTTGGCCGGAATGACCGTGAGCCTCGATCCCTTAGGCGGCATGAGTTTGACACCCATGGTCTATTGCATTGGTAATTTCCTCTGTTATTTTGATTAATGCTATTGATGTTGAAATATTTGCTCTAAATCCAAATTGCTTCACCACGGGCGCCCCACTTTTGTTGATACATGTATCTAATCTGCTGTTGTATAGTTTTTCCATGATTTTGGAGAATTGTGGAAGTAATGAAACTGGTGTGTTGTTAGTGAACTGGTGTATGTTTCCATTCTTATGAATTGGTACAACTTTTGCAATTTTTATTTTGTCAGGGAATTTGCCGGTTAGAAATGATACGTTACTGATTTATGTAAGAGGTTCTGAAATGTCTTCTATAACCTTTTTTATCGTTACCATATATTTTCCATGACAGTCGGTTGAGGTCTTAGATTTACTATTTTGATTACTTCTTCTTTTGTATGATTGAAACTTTTATTAGTAGATTGCACAGTACAGTACATATTCCGTACAATTGACCTCTAAATGGTAACACCCCAATAAGTTTTTCAACTTCTTTAAATCGGGGTCCACGTCAATCAATTCATGTTATTGGAGAGAGACCATCTTGTTTGAATTACTGGAATGAATATATTGGTAATAATATTGATGTTATATTGCTGACCAAACCACACATGTAGCTGCTGTTTTACACGGGGCTTTGGCGCCCTCTAGCGGATGAAAGCTGCACGGCACAATAATTATATGTATTATTTTGTCACGTTACCAAGTACTTTGAAAAAAATGTTTTTGAATGTATATAAAAACAATATTTACATATATTTTACTGTTTTTTTTTCCCACATATTTGTGGTTTGTACTTCGCAGGCTACAGACCAGTGAGACCAGTCCATCATACTGGGAGCAGATCCACAGCCGGGTCCAGAAGATCCTGCTGACACACGGCGTGTCCATGGACGCAGAGATTGGCCTCTAACCCTCCCATCCCGGCTAAAAGTAACTGAAACACAAACGCTGTTGCGTATCGTACAGTATGTCTCACACACACACACACACACACACACCTTGTTACCTCGCAGTGAGTCTCACGCACGCCATTTCATCTCCATTTGATGATCATTCACATCCAAAACATCCCCTCTGGGCCTTTTTGTCTTCCTCCCGCTTAAAAAGAGCCATGCTGCAGGGGTGATGTTAAAAGCCAAGACGAGACATTTTTTCTTTTTTTTCTCTAAAGCTGCATGTGAAATCATGCGGGAATAGAAAGAGCAACGTGGGTGTGTGTGTGTAAGTGTGTGTGTGGGTGTAAGTGTGTGTGTGGGTGTGCGTGTGTGGGAAGGGTGAAAGCTGCAGATCTTCACAGCACAAGAAGGTAGAGAGAAAGGATGTGACAAGAGTGTATTGAATGGAAAGATTATGACAAAAATGAAATAATTTACTTTTTAAAGGTATTGTAATGATGGGGAGAAAGGTAATTCTACCAAAAATCTGCTTTAATGAAGAATTGTTGTCATTCTAATCAAAGCTGATTTCATTTAAAAATGGAATCCCTTCCACCTTTGGCAAAACATATATACATATATAAACATATATATGTATATATGTTTATATATGTATATATATACATACACATATATATGTGTGTATATACACATATATACATATAAATATATATGTGTGTGTATATATATATATATATATATATATATATATATATGTATATATGTATGTATGTATGTATGTATGTATGTATATATGTATGTATGTATATATGTATGTATGTATGTATATATATATATATATATATATATATATATATATGTATGTATGTATGTATGTATGTATGTATGTATGTATGTATGTATGTATGTATGTATGTATGTATGTATGTATACAAACCAGTGACGTGCAGTCAGGGTAGGCAGGTGAAGTGGGGCCTCACCTGCCATCATGGAAAGAAAAGAAAAAAATTTAAAAAGATAATAAAATTGTTATATGTATCCAGTGATTTTACTGCTGTATAAAGTTATTTTCCATTTAACTTCACCAGTTTTAGATTATTTGTATTCAAAATCGCTGAATTTTCACATTTGCCGTTCAAATACTGAGAAGAGACTTGCGGTGAGTCACCGCCAGTTCAGCCTCTCCGTCACCATGGCAATAACTCGGCTAACTGCTGGCTGCTGTGCAGTGAGACTGTATTGCTACATGAATGATATTATACATTTCCATAGTGTAGTTAGCTGAGGTATATAATGTACAGTGTATTTTGTCAACAACTGTATGTGTGTAATGTATTTCTTGTGCTGGGCAATCATAAAACACCTGCGGAGATCACACTTTGTGAGGCACCTGTTCTTCAGCCTCCTGGTGGTAGAGGGCGCTAGTGATCCCAGAGATCATTCTTGCCTACTCGACTAGTCCTGCATGGGGACATCTGAAGCTGGTATGTTTTAAAGTTGTCGTTTGCTTGCATATTGTAAAAACAACCATCCAACATTTTACAACTAATTGTAAACTTATAGGTGCCGACCATCAGGGCCGAGTTGCGACGAAAGGGTGTGTCAATGTTGAGATATTAAGCCGAGTTGGTAAGTCTATCTGTTTGCTAATAGTAGCTACTAGCCGTACCCATGTATTTTCTGTGGGCGGTTAGCATCGGGTTTTAATCCTGTTTCCTCCAATGTTTCTGATCCGATTGAATTTATATTTATGTTGAGTTTTTATTGTGGGTACTTAAATATGGTGACTGAGTATTGTGGCCTTTTAAGGCCATCTGCATTTTTTATGCTACAGTAAAAACAATGAATGAATACTGCCGCTGGAGCGCAGTTACACTATGACGTCATAGTGACAACACTGTGTTACACCTGTCATAGTGACAACACTGTGTTGCACTATGACGTCATAGTGTAACACAGTGTTACACCTGTCATAGTGACAACACTGTGTTGCACTATGACGTCATAGTGTAACACAGTGTTGTCACTATGACAGGTGTAACACAGTGTTGTCACTACGACGTCATAGTGTAACACAGTGGTGTCACTATGATGTCATAGTGTAACACAGTGTTGTCACTATGACGTCATAGTGTAACACAGTGTTGTCACTATGACAGGTGTAACACAGTGTTGTCACTATGACGTCATAGTGACAACACTGTGTTACACTATGACGTCATAGTGACAACACTGTTACACTATGACGTCATAGTGTAACACAGTGTTGTCACTATGACGTCATAGTGTAACAGTGTTGTCACTATGACGTCATAGTGTAACACAGTGTTGTCACTACGACGTCATAGTGTAACAGTGTTGTCACTCTGACAGGTGTAACACTGTGTTACACTATGACGTCATAGTGAAAACACTGTGTTACACTATGACGTCATAGTGACAACACTGTTACACTATGATGTCATAGTGTAACACGTGTTGTCACTATGACGTCATAGTGTAACAGTGTTGTCACTATGACGTCATAGTGTAAGACTGTGTTGTCACTATGACAGGTGTAACACTGTGTTACACTATGATGTCATAGTGACAACACTGTTACACCTGTCATAGTGACAACACTGTTACACTATGACATCAACACAGTGTTGTCACTATGACAGGTGTAACACTGTGTTACACTATGATGTCATAGTGACAACACTGTTACACCTGTCATAGTGACAACACTGTGTTACACCTGTCATAGTGACAACACTGTGTTACACTATGACGTCGTAGTGACAACACTGTGTTACACTATGATGTCGTAGTGACAACACTGTGTTACACTATGACGTCGTATTGGCAACACTGTGTTACACTATGACGTCGTAGTGACAACACTGTGTTACACTATGACGTCGTAGTGACAACACTGTGTTACACTATGACGTCATAGTGACAACACTGTGTTACACTACGACGTCATAGTGACAACAGTGTTACACTACGACGTCATAGTGACAACACTGTTACACTATGACGTCATAGTGACAACACTGTGTTACACTATGACGTCATAGTGACAACACTGTGTTACACTATGACGTCATAGTGACAACACTGTGTTACACTATGACGTCATAGTGACAACACTGTGTTACACTATGACGTCATAGTGACAACACTGTGTTACACTATGACGTCATAGTGACAACACTGTGTTACACCTGTCGTAGTGACAACACTGTTACACCTGTCGTAGTGACAACACTGTTACACCTGTCGTAGTGACAACACTGTGTTACACCTGTCGTAGTGACAACACTGTGTTACACTATGACGTCATAGTGACACTGTGTTACACTATGACGTCATAGTGACACTGTGTTACACTATGACGTCATAGTGACACTGTGTGACACTATGACGTCATAGTGACACTGCGTTACACTATGACGTCATAGTGACACTGTGTTACACTATGACGTTACAGTGACAACACTGTGTTACACTATGACGTCATAGTGACAACACTGTGTTACACTATGACGTCATAGTGACAACACTGTTACACCTGTCATAGTGACAACACTGTTACACCTGTCATAGTGACAACACTTTGTTACACTATGACATCATAGTGACAACACTGTGTTACACTATGACGTCATAGTGACAACAGTGTTACACTACGACGTCATAGTGACAACACTGTTACACTATGACGTCATAGTGACAACACTTTGTTACACTATGACATCATAGTGACAACACTGTGTTACACTACGACGTCATAGTGACAACACTGTTACACTACGACGTCATAGTGACAACACTGTTACACTACGACGTCATAGTGACAACACTGTTACACTACGACGTCATAGTGACAACACTTTGTTACACTATGACATCATAGTGACAACACTGTGTTACACTACGACGTCATAGTGACAACACTGTGTTACACTATGACGTCATAGTGACAACACTGTGTTACACCTGTCGTAGTGACAACACTGTGTTACACCTGTCGTAGTGACAACACTGTGTTACACTATGACGTCATAGTGACACTGTGTTACACTATGACGTCATAGTGACAACACTGTGTTACACCTGTCATAGTGACAACACTGTGTTACACTATGACGTCATAGTGACAACACTGTGTTACACTATGACGTCATAGTGACAACACTGTGTTACACTATGACGTCATAGTGACAACACTGTGTTACACTATGACGTCATAGTGACAACACTGTTACACCTGTCATAGTGACAACACTGTTACACCTGTCATAGTGACAACACTGTTACACCTGTCATAGTGACAACACTTTGTTACACTATGACATCATAGTGACAACACTGTGTTACACCTGTCGTAGTGACAACACTGTTACACCTGTCGTAGTGACAACACTGTTACACCTGTCGTAGTGACAACACTGTGTTACACCTGTCATAGTGACAACACTGTGTTACACTATGACGTCATAGTGACAACACTGTGTTACACTATGACGTCATAGTGACAACACAGTGCCACTATGACGTCATAGTGACAACACTGTGTTACACTATGACGTCATAGTGACAACACTGTGTTACACTATGACGTCATAATGACAACACTGTGTTACACCTGTCGTAGTGACAACACTGTGTTACACCTGTCGTAGTGACAACACTGTGTTACACTATGACGTCATTGTGACAACACTGTGTTACACTATGATGTCATAGTGACAACACTGTGTTACACTATGACGTCATAGTGACAACACTGTGTTACATTATGACGTCATAGTGACAACCCTGTGTTACATTATGACGTCATAGTGACAACACTGTGTTACACTATGACGTCATAGTGACAACACTGTGTTACACTATGACGTCATAGTGACAACACTGTGTTACACTATGACGTCATAGTGACAACACTGTTACACCTGTCATAGTGACAACACTGTTACACCTGTCATAGTGACAACACTTTGTTACACTATGACATCATAGTGACAACACTGTGTTACACTATGACGTCATAGTGACAACACTGTGTTACACTATGACATCATAGTGACAACACTGTGTTACACTATGACGTCATAGTGACAACACTGTGTTACACCTGTCATAGTGACAACACTGTTACACCTGTCATAGTGACAACACTTTGTTACACTATGACATCATAGTGACAACACTGTGTTACACCTGTCATAGTGACAACACTGTGTTACACTATGACGTCATAGTGACACTGTGTTACACTATGACGTCATAGTGACAACACTGTGTTACACCTGTCATAGCGACAACACTGTGTTACACTATGACGTCATAGTGACAACACTGTGTTACACTATGACGTCATAGTGACAACACTGTGTTACACTATGACGTCATAGTGACAACACTGTGTTACACTATGACGTCATAGTGACAACACTGTGTTACACTATGACGTCATAGTGACAACACTGTGTTACACTATGACATCATAGTGACAACACTGTGTTACACCTGTCGTAGTGACAACACTGTTACACCTGTCGTAGTGACAACACTGTTACACCTGTCGTGGTGACAACACTGTGTTACACCTGTCGTGGTGACAACACTGTGTTACACTATGACGTCATAGTGACAACACTGTGTTACACTATGACGTCATAGTGACAACACTGTGTTACACTATGACGTCATAGTGACAACACTTTGTTACACTATGACGTCATAGTGACAACACTGTGTTACACTATGACATCATAGTGACAACAGTGTTACACTACGACGTCATAGTGACAACACTGTTACACTATGACGTCATAGTGACAACACTGTTACACTATGACGTCATAGTGACAACACTTTGTTACACTACGACGTCATAGTGACAACACTGTGTTACACTACGACGTCATAGTGACAACACTGTGTTACACTACGACGTCATAGTGACAACACTGTTACACTACGACGTCATAGTGACAACACTGTTACACTACGACGTCATAGTGACAACACTGTTACACTACGACGTCATAGTGACAACACTGTTACACTACGACGTCATAGTGACAACACTGTTACACTACGACGTCATAGTGACAACACTGTGTTACACTATGACGTCATAGTGACAACACTGTGTTACACCTGTCGTAGTGACAACACTGTTACACCTGTCGTAGTGACAACACTGTGTTACACTATGACGTCATAGTGACAACACTGTGTTACACTATGACGTCATAGTGACACTGTTACACTATGACGTCATAGTGACAACACTATGTTACACTATGACGTCATAGTGACAACACTGTGTTACACCTGTCATAGTGACAACACTATGTTACACTACGACGTCATAGTGACAACACTGTGTTACACTACGACGTCATAGTGACAACACTGTGTTACACTACGACGTCATAGTGACAACAGTGTTACACTACGACGTCATAGTGACAACACTGTTACACTACGACGTCATAGTGACAACACTGTTACACTACGACGTCATAGTGACAACACTGTGTTACACTATGACGTCATAGTGACAACACTGTGTTACACCTGTCGTAGTGACAACACTGTTACACCTGTCGTAGTGACAACACTGTTACACCTGTCGTAGTGACAACACTGTGTTACACTATGACGTCATAGTGACAACACTGTGTTACACTATGGCGTCATAGTGAGACTGTTACACTATGACGTCATAGTGACAACACTGTGTTACACTATGACGTCATAGTGACAACACTGTGTTACACCTGTCGTAGTGACAACACTGTTACACCTGTCGTAGTGACAACACTGTTACACCTGTCGTAGTGACAACACTGTGTTACACTATGACGTCATAGTGACAACACTGTGTTACACTATGGCGTCATAGTGAGACTGTTACACTATGACGTCATAGTGACAACACTGTGTTACACCTGTCATAGTGACAACACTGTGTTACACTATGACGTCATAGTGACAACACTGTGTTACACCTGTCGTATTGACAACACTGTGTGGTTGTATAAATTGCCAGTGCACATATGGACTGCGATAGTCTCATATGGCTCCTATAAACTTGAACTTTTGATATTACTTTTTATGAATTACCTGAACTAAACCAACATTGTTTGTTGAGATTCCTTTCTGTTTTTTTCTTTGGTTTTGAATGGCCATTCCTATTAATGTCTGTTCACTAGTTGTTGCAATGTACATGTTTAAATAACAGCAGTATCATTTAAAGTATTTAATTGTGTCTGACCTACTCTCTCTGTCATATACACACAATGTGTGTGTGTGTGTGTGTGTATATATATATATATATATTATATGTGTGTATATATATATATTATGTGTGTATATACATACATATATATATATATACATATATATACACACACACATATATAAACGTGTATATATATATACACACACATTTACATATATATATATGCACATATATAAATACACATATACATATATATACACATATGTGTATATATATGTAAAAATATACATATATGTGTGTATATATATGTATAAATACATATATATATATGTATTTATACATATATATACACACATGTATATATATACATATATGTGTGTATATATATGTATAAATACATATATATATATATATATACGCATATAAATGTGTGTATATTTGTACATGTGTAGATATATATACACACATATGTATATACACACACACATTTATACATATATATACATATATGTACACATATGTACATACATACACATACATACATGTGCGTATATATGTATATACATATATACACATATGTATATATATACATATGTATATGTGTATATATATATATACACACATATGTATATGTGTATATATATATATATATATACACACATGTATATATATATATACACACATATGTATATGTGTGTATATATATATATATAGATGTGTAAACATCTATATATATGTGTATATATACACATATATATATGTGTGTATATATATATATACACACATGTATATATGTGTGTATATATATATATACACACATATATATATGTGTATATATACACATATATATAGATGTTTACACATCTATATATATATATATATACACACACACATACACGTATATATGTATATATATATATATATACACATTTACATATATATATACACATATATAAATACACATTTATATATGTGTATATATATGTAAATGTGTGTATATATATATCTATACATATATATGCATATATATATGTATATATACATGTGTGTATATATATGTATAAATACATATATGTGTATATATACATACATATATATAAATGTGTGTATATTTATACATGTATGTGTAGATATATACACACATATATATATATACACACACATATTTATACATACACACATATGTACACATATGTACATAAATATATACATATATGTGTATATACATATGTATATATATACATATATGTATATATATATACATATATGTGTATATATACATATATGTATATACATATGTATATATATATACATATATGTATATCCATATATATATATACACACATTTATATACACGTATATATATATACACACATTTACATATATGTAAATGTGTGTATATATATATATGTGTGTGTGTATATATATATATATGTATATATATATATATTACACATTATATATGTGTGTATACACATATATATTTATACACATATATATATACATATACATATATATACACATGTATACACATATGTGTATATATACGTGTGTGTATATATGTATAAATACATATATATATATATGTATAAATACACATATATATATATATACATATATAAATGTGTGTACATTTATACATGTATGTGTAGACATTTACACACATATATACACACACACACATTTATACATATGTATATACACATATGTATATATATACACACATATGTACATATATACACATATATGTGTATATATATATATACACATATATGTGTATACACATATATGTGTATATATATATATACACATATATGTGTATACACATATATGTGTATATATATATATACATATGTCTACTATACATAAATGCATACATACATATATGTATATCCATATATATACACACACACAATGTGTGTGTATATATATATATACATACATACACGTGTATATATATATATATACATGTGTGTATATATATATAGTTTACACACATATATATATATAAATAATGTGTAATATATATACACACATATATAGATGTTTACACACATATATATATATACACACACACATATATACACGTATATATATATACACACATTTACATATATGTAAATGTGTGTGTATATATATATATGTGTGTGTGTGTGTATATATATATATATGTATATATATATATATTACACATTATATATGTGTGTATACACATATATATTTATACACATATATATATACATATACATATATATACACATGTATACACATATATGTGTATATATACGTGTGTGTATATATGTATAAATACATATATATATATATATATATGTATAAATACACATATATATATATATATATATATACATATATAAATGTGTGTACATTTATACATGTATGTGTAGACATTTACACACATATATATACACACACACATTTATACATGTATATACACATATGTAGATATATATATACACACATATGTACATATATACACATATATGTGTATATATATATATACATATGTCTACTATACATAAATGCATACATACATATATGTATATCCATATATATACACACACACAATGTGTGTGTATATATATATATATACATACATACACGTGTATATATATATATATACATGTGTGTATATATATATAGTTTACACACACATATATATATAAATAATGTGTAATATATATACACACATATATAGATGTTTACACATATATATATACACACACACATATATACACGTATATATATATATATATACACACATTTACATATATATATATATATACACACATATATAAATACACATATATATTTATACACATATACATATATACACATATGTGTGTATATATATGTATAAATACATATGTGTATATATACATACATACAAATATAAATGTTTGTATATTTATACATGTGTAGATATATATACACACATTTTTACACACACATATTTATACATATATATACACACATATATGTACACATATGTACATATACATATATATATATATACACATATGTACATATATACATATACGTGTGTATATATAGATACATATATACACATGTATATATACATATATGTATATACACATATATATACACTCACAATGTATGTATATATATATGTGTATATACATACATGTAAATAGATGTTTACACACATTTATATATATATACACACACATATACACGTATATATATATAGATGTTTACACATATATATATACATATATATATACACACACACATTTACATATATATATATATATATATAAATATACATATATATATATATATATATAAATATACATATATACACACACGTGTGTATATATATATATATGTGTATACATGTGTATATGTACATATACATATATACACACATATACATATATATATATTATGAATATACATACAAATGATTATTTGTATTCAGAAATCTTACAAAATTGAGTTTTAAGCAATCCAAAAATGTTTCTTTTAAACTTTTCTAAATAAAAACTATATTAACGTTTTTATTTTAAAATAATTCACACATTTAAATAATCCAAGAAGATAAATATTTTTATTCTAAAATATTTTTTGTTGCAAAGAAGTTTTTTGTTTGTAGTTCTAAAAGGTGACATTTAAAAAGTAATATAAACATCCTTAAAATAAGGTTTTAAGTTTTTGCCAAGGTTAAGTTAGTGTGCAAGAGAAGACGTCCACATCTAGAAGAAATGTACCTTTTAATGTCAACAAGCATGTCAGGTACGTGTGGTTAAAAATGTGTTTTCTGCTGAGTCATAATTTACAGTTGCATCATTTGACTTAGGAAAAAAAAAGCATGATTAATCAATAATACTCAGCCTTGTCCAAATATAAATGATATACTGTACAATCATTTTAAAACAAAGTGTTTACATAAGAATATTACTCATGTACAGGAAGTGTGGATTTATCTGTTGTACAATATTTTTGTATGTAGCTTTAAAGTCCTGGAAAATAAAATTGCGAAAACAAATTTTTTTTTGCAGATATAATTTATAAATCATCTTCCTGCGCTTCTACTTCCGAGCTTTTTTTGACATCTTGACAAATTTGGGGTTCCTGTAGCTGTTCTTCTTTCCTGCTGCCTGAGCCGCTTTCTCGGCCATGATGTTGAGATACTTCTTCTTGTTCTTGCTGCCGAGACAAGAAGACGTGCTCAGAACAACATGGAGGAGCTTCTAGTCTCCCTTCAGTCTGTGCACTTACTGCCTGAAGTCTTCATCAGCCAGCAGCTCCTCCACCATGGTCCTCTTCCTCTGCTTCTTGGGCACTCGGGAATGGTAGAAGTCCAGGGGGTTGTCCACCACGGTGGCCATCTGCATCACACACACACACTCGTCATGCCATATGTCAGGTAACACACACACACACACACACACACACACACACACACACACACACTTGTTGGACCACGGACCTGGAAGTACTTGGGGAATCCATCGCGGTCGTTCTTCTTGTAGAACCTTTTAGGATCCAAGGATCCTCTCATCTGCAGCAGTTTAAGATCTCCTTGCAGCTCGTTGGTTAGCTCTGGAGCTTTCATGTTGAACCAGCCGTCTCCTGTGGACTTCTCACGCTCCTCCTGGCCGAGACACACATGGTTATCATCACGGAAAAAAGGTTGAGAACCACTGCTCTAACAGCCGTAGATGTCATTGTCACATCTGCATGTATTGTCCTGTTTAAGAGTGTCACAACATTGCTGTTTAGGGCAGACAAACTGCTTTACGGTAGATGAGAACATGACTGCTGTTGTTGTGTGTTGTTACCGCGCTGGGAGGACGTTAATAAAACTGCCTAACAATAAACCCACGTAAGAAACCAAGAAGTCGCCCTCGATCATTCTACAGTTATAGGGACGGCGTGGCGCAGTGGAAGAGTGGCCGTGCGCAACCCGAGGGTCCCTGGTTCAAATCCCACCTAGTACCAACCTCGTCACGTCCGTTGTGTCCTGAGCAAGACACTTCACCCTTGCTCCTGATGGGTGCTGGTTGGCGCCTTGCGTGGCAGCTCCCTCCATCAGTGTGTGAATGTGTGTGTGAATGTGGAAGTAGTGTCAAAGCGCTTTGAGTACCTTGAAGGTAGAAAAGCGCTATACAAGTACAACCCATTTATCATTTATTTATAACGTCATTGGGCAGACACGCTGTTTATATTGTGGGAAAGCGGACGTGAAAACAGGCTGTCGACACGTCACTCGGGTCCACATGGAGCTGGAGGGGGTGTGGCCTCCAGCTCTGCCTGAATTTCGGGAGAGCCACTGAATTTCGGGAGTCTCCCGGACAATCCGGGAGGGTTGGCAAGTATGGTTTATAATCTACAATTAACTTTCACCAACTCAGAGGTGATGCAGCAGCTCCTGCTAAAAGTAGTATGTCCACATTAGTGTTTACAGTAACTATATGGCTAATACTTATTAATATTCAGGTCATGAGACAATAGTATTTTGCTATTGTTTTAGAGGTCTTCATGGGCACAACAGAGTTAGTTGCATTGTTCACCACCTCATACTAAGTGTAGTTCACCACTAAGAAGGCAGGAATAAAGAAAAAGGTGTTCTTGTCTTACATAAAGATTGTGAATGATAGAATTAAAAAAAAAAAAACGGAGACTTACTCTGTTTTTTTTCTTCAAGGCGCGTTTGGACTCGCTGTAGGGCGGCACTGAGTCCTTCTTCTCAAAGTCCGCCACCATCACGCTCTTCTTCATCACCTGTGTGCCACCTCATTAATGTCATCGGTGCTACGAGCAAGAAAGTGTGAAAGTAGTATCTCACCTGGTCTTGGACCTTCTTCTCCTTGTGTTTGTGAGTACAACTTGGTCCAGCTGCTGCTTGGCTGCCATTGAGGTTGATGTACAATCCACCCAACTGTCTCACACTCACACCGGGGTCGATCACCGTGGACAACTTCTTCCTGCGCACGCACGCACACACACACACACACACACACACACACACACACACACACACACACACACACACACACACACACACACACACACACACACACACACACACACACGTCAGTGTGACTATCATCTCATCAATGACTTTACCATCTGATTAACGTCTTTGAGTGACTTTTAATGTCTGATTAACCACTTTTTGTGGTCTGAATAACGACTTATCTGATGAATGACCTCATCGTCTGATTGATTACTTTTTTATCATCATCTGATTAGTGACTTTTAACCATCTTAATTAGTGACTTTTAACCATCTGATTAGTGACTACTATTCAATTAGCAACTTTTACCTATTTGATTAGTGACTTAACCATCTGATGAATGACTTTCAACCATTTGATTAGTGACTTATAACCATCTGATTAGCAACTTTTAACCATCTGATTAATGACTAAACCATCTGATTAATGAATTTTAACCATCTGATTAGTGAATTTTAACTACCCCTTTTAGTGATTTTTAACTACTTAATTAATGACTATTTGATTAACAACGCTTAATCATCAAATGAATGACTTTTAACCATCCGATGAATGACGTTACCAGTCATTAGTGACTTTTAACTATTCGATTAGTAACTTCTAACCATCTTATGAGTGACTTTTAACCGTCGTCAGATTGATTAATTTTAACCATCTGATTAGTGACTTTTAACCATCTAATGAATGACTTTTAACCATCTGATTAGTGACTTTTAACCATCTAATGAATGACTTTTAACCACCTGATTAGTGACTTCACTATTTGATTAGTGACTTCACTATTTGATTAGTGACAACCTAATGATTAGCGAGTTTTACCATCTGATGAATGACTTAACCATATGACGAATGACTTTTAACCATCTGATTAGTGACTTTTAACTACTTGTTTAGTCATTTTTAACTACTTGATTAGTGACTTTTAACTATTTGATTAGCAATGTCTAATCATCAAATGAATGACTTAACCATCTGATAAATGATGTAACCATCTGATTAGTGACTTAACTATTTGATTAGTGACTTTTAACCATCTGATGAATGACAACCATCTGATGAGTAACTTTTTACCGTCTGATTGATTAATTTGAACCATCTGATTACGGTAGTGACTTTTAACCATGTGATGAGTGAGTGTGTAATAGTAGCATGAATGTGGATGATGAATGAATGAGTGTGTAATAGTAGCATGAATGTGGGTGATGAATGAATGAGTGTGTAATAGTAGCATGAATGTGGGTGATGAATGAATGAGTGTGTAATAGTAGCATGAATGTGGGTGATGAATGAGTGTGTAATAGTAGCATGAATGTGGGTGATGAATGAGTGTGTAATAGTAGCATGAATGTGGATGGTGAATGAATGAGTGTGTAATAGTAGCATGAATGTGGGTGATGAATGAATGAGTGTGTAATAGTAGCATGAATGTGGGTGATGAATGAATGAGTGTGTAATAGCAGCATGAATGTGGGTGATGAATGAGTGTGTAATAGTAGCATGAATGTGGGTGATGAATGAATGAGTGTGTAATAGCAACATGAATGTGGGTGATGAATGAGTGTGCAATAGTAGCATGGATGTGGGTGATGAATGAATGAATGAGTGTGTAATAGCAGCATGAATGTGGGTAATGAATGAATGAATGAGTGTAATAGTAGCATGAATGTGGGTAATGAATGAGTGTGTAGTAGTAGTAGCAGCATGAATGTGGGTGATGAGTTTACTTACGCCCAGGTTCTGTTGCTGGACCAGAACAAGTCCACTTCCTGGTCATCTTGGTCCTCTTCATCCACAAACTCCTTGTCGTCCTTCCCGCCAAGCAGCTCCTCCTGGGTGAGCGGCTGTGTCAAGTAGTCTTCGCTGGCCTCGCCCCCGACCCGCGTGTCCACCATGAAGACGCCGTCCAGGGACACGGGCGCGGCCTGGGTCTTCCTGGAGCGGCCCGGTATCTCTCCCGCGTCGTCCTCTTCCTCTGACACCTCTTGGTCCTCTTCATCGCTGCTCACCGAGAGGCTGAATTCTTTACAGGCCGCCTTTCTGCGCTTGGCTGGACCTCGGTCTACAGCGTGGTCCTTCACGTCCACCTCTGACGGTCTGGCAGGTGTGTCGTCAACAACGTCTTCACACTTGCTCTCCTCCTCCTCCTCCATGGCTTCCTGCACCGAGGCCAGCTCGTCCTCCCTCTCTTCAGCAGACAGCTCACCCTGCTGGTCTGCGGACGCCACTGCAGCCTCACCAGCACAGTCTTCCGGGACATCCTCAGCCACCTCATCAGAGTCCTTACTGGTCTTGTCTTCTTCCAAGTGTGACTCTTCACCCAAGACTTGGCTGGTGTCCTCTTCCTCTCCTTTCCCGTCTTCCAGGTGTGACTCTTCATCCAAGACTTGGCTGGCGTCCTCTTCCTCTCCTTTCCCGTCTTCCAGGTGTGACGCTTCAGCCAGGACTTCACTGGGGTCCTCTTCCTCTCCTTTCCCGTCTTCAGTCGAGTCCTCCCCGGTCCTCGGGTCTTCAAGCGTGACGCCCCCCGCCTGAGCGTCTACTTCAAGTCCAACGTCTCCACTCAAGTCCTCGCCGCTCTTCTTGCCTTCCTCCAGCAGCGTCCCGTCCGCGTCTCCGGAGACCACCGTGGTGTCCAGAAGCGAGTTGTCCAGTAAGACCTCCTCTCGAGCGTTCTCCAGAACCACGTAGAGGTTCTTCATCACAGGAATCGAAGCGCGTCGCCGGCTGCTCCCCGATCCGGTGCGGCTGCTGCAGGGAGTCCCGCCTCCCTCCGAGTCAGACTCCGGGGGATTGGAACTGGAGGACCAGGTCTTGTCCCGTGTGCCGATGCTGAATTCTGGGCCGGATTCGAAGCTCTCTGAGTCACATGACTTCTCCTCTGCCGCCGCACTGGTCCTTCTTGTCCTCCTCGGTGTGGGGGAGCTCAGGAAGACCTCGTCCGAGCTGCTGGTCCTGGTGCTCCTCCGCACTGCAGACTGAGGCGCCTCCACGCTCTCGGCGTCGGAAAGCTCGTCGGAGTCCTCCGCTCGTCTCTGGGAGGAACGTCGAGGACGGAGACTTTTTCTTTGACTTCGAGTGACTCTCTGGCGGGACTTGGGCGCCAAGTCCACCTTGTGTTCCACCTTCCTGTCGTCTGTCCTGACCGACTTTGGGACAGGGATGGTCTTCCTGGTGCTTCGTAGAGTTCTTGTGGTCTGGACAGCAGAAGAGCAGGACTCCGCCTCCGACCTATCTTCTTCGTCTTCATAATTGACGGTCCTGCTCTTCCTGCTTCGTGTCCTCGGAGCTTCAGCTTCAGACACTGCCGGACTACTGGATCCTTCCTTTTTGTCGTCCACCTTCTTTCTTAGGCTTCGGACATTTTGCTGGGCCAGGGACGAGGAGGACTCTGCCTCGGACAGGTCCTCCTCCTCTTGGCTAGCGGGTCTCGTCCTGCTGCTGCGGGTCACGCGAGCGTTTAGGTCGGAGCAGCAGGACTCCAGGTCGGACATGTCCGAGGCCGCCGGGGTGCACGGCTGCTCCGGGCTGTGGAGTCTGGAGGCTCGGCTGCATCGCTTCAGCACCGACGTCCGCAGGTCTGCTTCCTGAAGCTGGGCGCCGGTCTCCTGCGGGACTTTGCCAGCGGGACCGTCCACCTGTGCCACAGAACTCCTGGTTGTCCTCCGTGTGGAGGGCGTGGCCTGTGTGACGAGACGAGGAAGAAGGTCACGATCATAACAAGGCAAGAAATAAAAGGGCTCGCTCTTTTTATCCTTTAATATAATTATGTTTATATAGCGCTTTTCTCTAAGTGACTCAAAGCACTTTCCATAGTGAAAGCCAATATCTAAGTTACATTTAAAGCACTGGGAGCAGGTGGGTAAAGTGCCTTGCCCAAAGACACAACGGCAGCGACTAGGATGGCGGAAGCGGGGCTCGAACCTGGAACCCTCAAGTTGCTGGCACGGCCGCTCTACCAACTGAGTATTTGAATAAATGTTCTTGAGCACATAAGTAACATTAAATATATTGGGATTTGTTCCTGAGATGTTCTTAACTCCTCTTTCCATGTGGTACTGACCAGAGCAACACCATTGATTGGTATTTTTACGACTATAAGTCGCTACTATTTTCCTACGCTTTGAGCCCTGCAGCGGCTGGATTTTCTTTTCGCCAACAAATATTTTTCGCATATTACAATAAAAATAATAGAATAGAAAGTGCTTTATTGATCTTGGGGGGAAATTCAGCACCACAGTTTGTTCACAATAGACAATAAAACACTTCGGTATTTTTTACATGTAAAAACTTTGTTACATTGTTTAATGCATCCAGCGGGGCTTCACTACAAAATTAGACATAATAATGTGTTCATTCCACAACTGTATATATTGGTATTGGTTGATATCGGAATCGGTAATTGAGAGTTGGACAAATTTGGCAAAAAAAAAAGCCAATATCGGACATCTGTAGTTTTTATATATATATTTTGCATTCTATCTTAGTTACTTTGTACTTACTTTAATTATTATTTCTCAACTGTTTCTGCAACCTATTTTTATGGGCTAGCCTATTTGTGATAGGGATGCACCGAAATGAAAATTTGGGGCCGAAGCCAAATAAAATTTAAACGCTTGGCCGAAGGCCGAATAGCGAATAATAAATGCAGTTTTTCACAATTTTTTTAATATTGCATAAATAGCCTGGAATAAATATTTAGACATGTTTTTCAAATAAAGTATTTTTTTTATTGAATATTGACATTTTTTTAATATTCCAGTAGCCTTTGCTTTTCAAAAAAAAGCACAAAGTTTTTCATTTATATTAGGCCTTCAAACAAAACATGCATTCCAAAAAATAATAAAGTGCATTAAAGTGGATAAACCAACAACAAATGAATTATTGTCCTTTTGGCAAAAGTCTGCTTAGCCACAGTAGATATGCTAATAATGTAAACAATAATAATATTCAATATTCAACAAGAACAACATTAAATTGAGCTACAGCTGTATGAATAACATTCAACAAATCATTTCAAACCACAACAAAGCAATTGCAAAAGGACTGCCTACCCCCAGACTAAACGACACTGAAACCAATAATGAATGTAACTGTCGCAAGAAACCTGATTGCCCTCTCAACGGAAGGTGCTTACAGACATCAGTCGTTTACCAAGCAAAGGTAATACGCAAGGACATTAACACATCCGACACGTACGTAGGATTATCCGAAGGAGCGTTCAAAACAAGATGGAATAATCACAACGCCTCCTTTAGAAACCAGACTTTGCAGAATTCTACAGAACTCAGCAAACACATTTGGAACCTCAAAGACAATAATGTTGAATATTCAATAACATGGCAAATTCTTGCATCCAGCTCACCTTACAACAGTGGTAATAAAAGATGCAACCTATGCTTAAAAGAGAAACTGTTTATTATATATCATCCAGATCTATCATCCCTCAACAAGCGCAGTGAAATCATTTCAACATGCCGCCATAGACGGAAACACCTCCTAGGTAACACATGAGCCAATCACCACGCCCCTACGCCTGCCTGTACCCACCCACTCTGTGCTCTATATAAACCATTGTATGTGAATGCTTCCATTAAAATCTCCTGATGATTGAGGGAACCCCTCATGAAACAGATCTGTAGAGATGAAGTAGTCTTGTGATTTTTTCCCACACCTATATATATATATATATATATATATATATATATATATATATATATATTCTTTGCGCACTAATTGACTGAAAGAGTGCGCACCTGCTGCATGCTCACCTGACACTGTGGTGAGAGCACAATGATCCTACAATATCGATAACAAAAAAAGCTTTTTTAGACAATATGATATGCCTGAGCAGCTAGGAGACACCGAGAGTAACAAGGTGGTGGTAAATGG
The DNA here is from genome assembly GCF_033978795.1 of Nerophis ophidion. Lineage (NCBI taxonomy): Eukaryota > Metazoa > Chordata > Actinopteri > Syngnathiformes > Syngnathidae > Nerophis > Nerophis ophidion. The sequence continues at coordinate 2,674,340 of NC_084632.1, forward strand.
ATTAGAAAGGACAGATTTCAAAGATAATTAGAATTAGAATACTTTTATTTTTAACTTGGGCCATAGTTTGAGGATTACTGTGTTATACAGCAGTGGTTCTCCACCTTTTTTCAGTGATGTACCCCCTGTGAATATTATTTTAATTCAAGTACCCCCTAATCAGAGCAAAGCATTTTTGGTTGAAAAAAAGAGATAAAGAAGTCGAATAAAGAACAATGTCATCAGTTGTATAACAGTGCAAAATATTGCTCATTTGTAGTGGTCTTCCTTGAACTATTAGGACAAAAAGATGTAAAAAGAACTAAAAACTTGTCGAAAAATAAACAAATGATTCAATTCTAAATGCAGATTTCTCCACATAGAAGTAATCATCAACGTAAAGTGCCCTCTTTGGGGATTGTAATAGAGATCCATCTGGATTCATCAACTTATTTCTAAACATTTCTTCACAAAAAAATAAATCTTTAACATCAATATTTATGGAACATGTCCACAAAAAATGTATCTGTCAACACTGAATGTTGCATTTTTGCATTTCTTTTCACAGTTTATGAACTTGCATTAATATTTTGTTGGTTATTCAATAAATACATTTATTAAGGTTTTTTTAATTGTTACTGTTTTTAGAAGGTTTTTTTTGTTTGTTTTTTTAAATCTGACGTACCCCTTGGCATACCTTCAAGTACCCCCGTTTGAGAACCACTGTTATACAGTATATGCCTTGAGCTCTTATTTTGAAGGCGCAAAGAGCGGAAGTGGTGACACGTAGTAGTGGAGTGGAGGTTTTGAAAAGAAAGGAAATAAAAGTAGTCCTCGTGTAAAACTGGAGCCTCCATGTTTGTTATTTTGTATTTTTATACTGTACATGAGACATATATAAACCCTGGGTTACATTTATGAATGTTGAAAACTATAAATAAAAAGGTTTAAAAAACCCACATTCGTTTGGCAGACAACGACTTCCGTTTCCGGTGTGGTTGCTTCTAAAGTAATTAATCACGTAAATACAACATTTACTGTAATGTTTTCATATTCAGCACAGGACTAGTCTAAAAGTGACAGGCGGGAGAAAAAAGTAACAAATGTTGAAAGTTGACAAAACGCGAAGTGAGCGTTGTTAGACCACGTGAGCTCGCGGGAGAGAAAGACGAGCAAAGAGTGAGCAGACAACAACTTGGAGGCAGTTTAATGTGTGCGAGGTGACCAAGAAGAAGGAGAAGAACTTACCTGGATGTCGGAGGTCTGCTCCACTTTTGTTTTCTTGGGAGAAGACACGAGTCCTGCCCTCCGCGTGGCCACCATCTTGCTTCACCTTCACTTCCGGTTTGGAGAGCAGACTGAAGCAATCGAACGACGAGAAGGATTGTTACACACAAAACACGTTCGTTTGTTCAATAATAATTTTTTATTCAAATATTATTTAACTAAATGTGAAAATTACATCTAATGTATTCACGTGAACGTCACCGATTTAATTTTTACTTTATTTGGTTGTTTGGTAGTGATTGCTGAGAAAATGTAGCACGTGTGTGTATGTGTGTGTGTGTGTGTGTGTGTGTGTGTGTGTGTGTGTGTGTGTGTGTGTGTGTGTGTGTGTGTGTGTGTGTGTGTGTGTGTGTGTGTGTGTGTGTGTGTGTGTGTGTGTGTGTGTGTGTGTGTGTGTGTGTGTGTGTGAGTGTGTGTGTGTGTGTGTGTTTTCATTATATTTGGATGTATTTATTTGTTTTGTATGCTTGTGAATCTGGGCTATCCATTAACTACGTATTATTTTGAAGGGGGCAGGAAATATAAAATGTTCTTCATTCTGTTCCTTCTCAAGCGTAGGTGTGTAAATATGTGTTTCGTTGCTAAAGTTTAATTGTCTATTGATCAAAAATGCACTGCAATGAAGGAGATAAATAAAAAGAAAAAAAACATTGTAAGCGTGTTTGTTGTAATGCGTTGACGTTGCTGCACTTTATTTCTTTATTGAAAGAAAATTCTATAAAGAGAAAAGTTGTTTGCAAATGTGGTTACAATGTTAATAAAAAAAATGCTTGATCGAACTCAACATTATTTCTTTGTGATGTTATGAGCTACGGAATATAAGGACTACACTACCCAGCATGCTACATTAGTAACGAGCATGCGCAGTGGAGCCGTTGAGCTAAACATTTCTTTATCGGGGGAAATGTGATGTTATGTGGTAGGGAATTTTAGGACTACACTACCCAGCATGCTAAAGTAGTGACGAGCATGCGCACATTGCGCAGTGGCCCCGTTGAGTGTTGTATGTAGCGAGGCAGGCAGCTAGAATGTAAGTAAACTTTGAGAACTCAGCCAACACGCCACTTCCGACACCATGTGTTGTCCGTTTAATTGTAATAAACGCAGACGAGGCGTGTTGGCCGAGTTATCAACGTTTACTCACACAGCGCGCTCATAACCACATTCCAGCTGCCGGGGGCCACTGCGCACGCTCGTCACCACTGTGGCATGCTGGGTAGTGTAGTCTGTATATTCCCTAGCTCAGGGGTGTCCAAAGTGCGGCCTCCGGGTAATTGGTGTCATGTGTTGACATTTTTAAGGCTCCAATTATTCTATAATCTCAAATATTCCACTTTAAAATTCTATTGGGGGAAACTATTGCATATTTTGTGTTTTTTTTTCCATAATAAAACAGGGTTTTCTTTGACAAAAAGGGCATACAAGTTAAATCTTTAAAAACGTTATATTGACAGATGGACCTAATGTTGATCTAGAGATTTAAACCTTGAATAACAATAATACAAAATAACGACACATTTTAAATATTTTTTTGACCAAAATCCTTTGGGGTCCCTGGGTTCAAGCCTGAGTGGAGGCCTAAATGTATATTTTTCAACATATATTGTATTGTTTTTTTGAAATAAAAACATATCAAATTGACCCCGGCTTGCTTCGATTTTTCAGTGATCGGCCCTCAGTGGAAAAAGTTTGGACACCCCTGCCCTAGCTCATAACGTCACAATATGCATGTTTAAAATAAGTTAACGCCGTAATAATTAAATAAATGCAAAAGAGACCATGTTACGTTTTAAGCAGCAGCACAACCAATATTTTTTATACACTTTAATAAAGTGATATACAGATATGTTTACAGTGCATTACAGCATATTTTTATGTTATTTACCAGATCATATGACTTATGATTCATAAATAGAATGCCCTATTAAAATCCCATTCGTAGCACAAACTTCTAGCAACCCTGAAATCCAAATATGACTTCTTACTGGCCGTTCAGGCCATCCAATAAGTCAATAAAATTAGTTCATATCACAAATAGATTACATTAGACTCTTTAATTTAGAACATGATGGTTAAATTGATGTACTTAAATAAAAAAAAAATTGTGGAATGGATATAAGTTGCAAAGAAATAATGTATTCCAGAAATATTCAGACGCAGGCTCGACTGCTGCCAGGCACTTCACATTTGAACGGGCAAAGATGCTACAACCGTCTTCCACGTTACGAGGCATGATGCACTTAGCAAAACTAAATGTTCCCAAGAATATTGTACAAAGCTCGACACGATCCAGATCGGATGTAAAACAGCTGCGTATTAACAGCACAGATTTGTTTGTGCAGGATGGATTTAATCAGGCACACAAGAAAGGTGCATGGAAGCCTGACTTCCTTTGTCTGTGAGCACGGACATGTTTTCTCACGGTTCAAACCGGGACTCAAATCAGCAGATAAGTTCATATGAAAAGTGACGGATCTGGCAATAATATCTTCCATGTTTTGATAAAAAGTAGTAAAAGAGGATGTAGTTATCTGACAAGAAAGGTAAACTGATGTCATGGTTCCTGTTGATAGTCAGCGGCCATGTTGCAGAACTTTGCACGTGCTACAAATCGATACAGATAGGGGGCGCTAGAGGTCCGCCTTCCTCGCGCTGAACAGGTAGCCCATGGCCTTGATGATGCCGCGGCTCTTGACGATGACGGAGTAGCGCAAGACCCACTCCAGCCTCCAGTCGCCCGCGCTGAGATGCTGCGTGCCCTCCTGCATGGCCTCCTGGAAGGTGGCGGCGGACATCAACTCTGCGTGGGGACGGGAGGCGGGAATGAAGAGGCGGAGCGCCAAAGGAAAAAAAGCGAGGGGGCGCTCACCGGTGGGATCGTTGTGCGTCAGGAGCTGGATGTCAAACTCCTTGGCGAAGGCGGTGAGGTCGGGGGGCATGACGCAGCAGGAGGCCAGGTTCACTTGGTTGCTGCTGGGCTTCACCTGCTTCCCAAGGAGGCACTCGGTAGTTGACATGCATCTCAGACACCACAGTGGCACCGTGCCGTGGTACCTCGCTTTTATCTCATGATTGGGTTTTCAGTGACATTTGTTTGCCCCCGGTTTTCATATATTGTCACGTTAAAGGGTCGGCCTAACTTTGGACTGCAAAAAAATCCGCCACGGGGCCAAAGAAAGTTGTGACTGCCAGCACTTTGATAAAGAAAGGGAGAAATACTATCATATGTCTTCTCTCTTCTTTTCTCCGTGCTCATCAAAGTCTTCTCCAACTAGAGTCTTCAATTAAAAATGATCATTTATACATTCCATTCATAATTTATATGCATTTGACATTGTTTTCTTCAACTATCCTCTATAAAATGTGATTTTGACTGCAAAATAATCCACCATGGGGCCAAAGAAAGTTGAGAGTGCCAGCACTTTGATAAAGAAAGGGAGAACTACTATCAAATGTCTTTTCTCTTCCTTTCTCTGTGCATATCAGTCTTCTCCAACTAGAGTCTTCAATTAAAAATGATAATTTATACATTTCATTCATAATTTATATGCATTTGACATTGTTTTCTTCAACTATCCTCTATAAAATGTGATTTTTTGACTGCAAAATAATCCACCATGGGGCCAAAGAAAGTTGTGAGTGCCAGCACTTTTATAAAGAAAGGGAGAAATACTATCAAATGTCTTTTCTCTTCCTTTCTCTGTGCTCATCAAAGTCTTCTCCAACAAGAGTCTTCAATTAAAAATGATTTTAAATGATAATTTATACATTTCATTCATCACTGTGCCTTAAAAGGCACAGTCTGTGTGCCGGCCCAATCACATGATATCGACGGCTTTTCACACACACAAGTGAATGCAAGGCATACTTGGTCAACAGCCATACAGGTCACACTGAGTGTGGCGGTATAAACAACTTTAACACTGTTACAAATATGTGAACCCACACTAAACAAGAATGAACAAACACATTTTGGGAGAACATCCGCACCGTAACACAACAAACACTACAGAACAAATACTTAGAACCCCGTGCAGCACTAACTCTTCCCAGACACTACAATTTACACCTCCTTCAAGAAAGTATTGTATTATTATTATGATGACCGTTTAAAGCTGATAAAATAGCGGCATAGCTCGGTTGGTAGAGTGGCCGTGCCAGCAACTTGAGGGTTCCAGGCTCGATTCCCGCTACCGCCATCCTAGTCACTGCCGTTGTGTCCTTGGGCAAGACACTTTACCCACCTGCTCCCAGTGCCACCCACACTGCTTTAAATGGAACTTAGATATTGGTTTCACTACGCCACTAAAAGCACAAAGTGAGTACTGTGTTTTTTGGAGTATAAGTCGCATTTTTGGGGAAATTTATTTGAAAAAACCCAACACCAATAACAGACATTTGAAAGGCAATTTAAAATAAATAAAGAATATTGAAGTACAGGCTGGATAAGTGTAGGTTATATGAGGCATAAATAAGCAACTGCTAGGTTAACATAACATATTATGCTAAGAGTCATTCAAATAACTATAACATATAGAACATGCTATACCTTTATCAAACTATCTCTCACTCCTAATCAGAGGTGGGTAGAGTAGCCAGACATTGTACTCAAGTAAGAGTACTGTTACTTAGGGTTAGTATTACTCAAGTAAAAGTAAGGAGTAGTCACCCAAATATTTACTTGAGTAAAAGTAAAAAGTATGTGGTGAAAAAACTACTCAAGTACTGAGTAACTGATGAGTAACCTGTTTGTTTAATGATGACGGCAACAAGTAATGCACAAAAAAATAAAAATAGCAATGAGCAAATTCAGAGGCAGGAATATCTCTTAAAGGGGAACATTATCACAATTTCAAAAGGGTTAAAAACAATAAAAATCAGTTCCCTGTGGCTTGTTGTATTTTTTGAATTTTTTTTCAAAATTTTACCGGTCTCGGAATATCCCTAAATAAAGCTTTAAAGTGCCTTATTTTCGGCTCTCTGCGAAGACACTGGCCATTTCCCTGTGACGTCATACAGTGCTGCCAATGTAAACAAACAATGGGAATACCACAGCAAGATATAGCGACATTAGCTCGGATTCAAACTCGGATTTCAGCGACTTAAGCGACTCAACAGATTACGCATGTATTGAAACAGATGGTTGGAGTATGAAAATATTGAAGAAGAAACTGAAGCTATTGACGCTATTCATAGCCATAGCATGGCCGAATAGCTGCGTTAGCATCGCCGGTAAAATGTGCGGACCAAACGATCAGGACCTTCGCATCTTTTGACACTGGAGCAACTTAAATCCGTCGATTGGTAAGTGTTTGTTTCGCATTAAATGTGGGTGGAAGGAAACGTAATATAGTTGCAAATGCATCTACAGGTTATCCATACATCTCAATTCCATGTCTGCTTTAGCACCGCCGGTAAATAGCATGTTAGCATCGATTAGCGTAGCATGTTAGCATCGATTAGCTGGCAGTCAACATCAACAAAACTCACCTTTGTGATTTCGTTGACTATCGTTGCAAATGCATCTGCAGGTTATCCATACATCTCTGTGCCATGTCTGTCTTAGCATCGCCGGTCAAATGTGGAGACACTCTGGCACATTCAATGGGGGTCTGGCGGCAGACACTTTGGCATCTTGGGGCCAGTGGTGCAACTTGAATCCCTCCCTGTTAGTGTTGTTACACCCTCCGACAACACACCGACGAGGCATGATGTCTCCAAGGTTCCAAAAAATAGTCAAAAAAACGGAAAATAACAGAGCTGAGACCCGGTGTTTGTAATGTGTTGAAAATGAAAATGGTGGGTGTGTTACCTCGGCGACGTCACATTCTGACGTCATCGCCTCCAGCGCGATAAACAGAAAGGCGTTTAATTCGCCCATTTAGAGTTGGGAAATCGGTTAAAAAAATAGATGGTCTTTTTTCTGCACCATCAAGGTATATATTGACGCTTACATAGGTCTGCTGATAATGTTCCCCTTTTTAAGCAACTAAAACAATAATATATATTAAATAATATATATTTGGTTTTACACTGTATTGAAAAAAAATATTACCTTTGCATTATACTACTGGCTAAGTTTTATATTCATAAATGTAAGTTTCTCAATACCCGACCTGTTTTTTGTGCCTTTAAAAATAGATTTAGAACTCTACATTAAAACACTCTACCTCTAACAAGCAAAAAGCTGTGAAAACGATGATGCTGTGTTCCAAATTTAAGTTATTTACTGAGAATGAGTGAGCCTATGGCTTTGCACTTTGTTTATTTTATATAAATATGTATATATATATATATTTTTTTTTTTTTGCATTCTATTTTTGTTACTTTGAATTTACAACCCCCTGGCGCTGTTTTGTACGGTTTTTATACCGTTTTGTACTGTTTTTGTACTTACTTTGATTATTATTTTCAACTGTTTGTAAATGTTGAAATTTTTAAATAAAGGTTTATTAAAAAAAAAAAAAAGTGTGCAGTTAATCATGTGACCGCCTGGCTCTGTTTGATTGGTGAAACGGAGTCAAACGTCCCCCGTGACTGCATTCGATTGGTGAAACGGAGTCAAACGTCACCAGTGACTGCATTTGATTGGTGAAACGGAGTCGAACGTCACCAGTGACTGCATTTGATTGGTGAAACGGAGTCGAACGTCACCAGTGACTGCATTTGATTGGTGAAACGGAGTCAAACATCACCAGTGACTGCATTTGATTGGTGAAACGGAGTCAAACGTCACAAGTGACTGCATTTGATGGGTGAAATGGAGTCAAACGTCACCAGTGACTGCATTTGATTGGTGAAACGGAGTCAAACATCACCAGTGACTGCATTTGATTGGTGAAACGGAGTCAAACGTCACCAGTGACTGCATTTGATTGGTGAAACGGAGTCAAACGTCACCAGTGACTGCATTTGATTGGTGAAACGGAGTCAAACGTCACCAGTGACTGCATTTGATTGGTGAAACGGAGTCAAACGTCACCAGTGACTGCATTTGATTGGTGAAACGGAGTCGAACGTCACCAGTGACTGCATTTGATTGGTGAAACGGAGTCGAACGTCACCAGTGACTGCATTTGATTGGTGAAACGGAGTCAAACATCACCAGTGACTGCATTTGATTGGTGAAACGGAGTCAAACGTCACAAGTGACTGCATTTGATGGGTGAAATGGAGTCAAACGTCACCAGTGACTGCATTTGATTGGTGAAACGGAGTCAAACGTCACCAGTGACTGCATTTGATTGGTGAAACGGAGTCAAACGTCACCAGTGACTGCATTTGATTGGTGAAACGGAGTCAAACGTCACCAGTGACTGCATTTGATTGGTGAAACGCAGGCATGTGATAGATCCTACTTTGAAGGTCTGTCTGACAAACCAAAAAGAAACAAAGCGTGCATTAACAGATCGATAAAAATCAGTAGCGAGTAGTGAGCTGAATGTAGATAAATGGAGCGTAGTAAAAGTAGTGTTTCTTCTCTATAAAAATACTCAAGTAAAAGTAAAAGTATGTTGCATTAAAACTACTCTTAGAAGTACAATCAATCCCAAAAGTTACTCAAGTAGATGTAACGGAGTAAATCTAGCGTTACTACCCACCTCTGGTCCTAATCGATAAATATGATGAAATCTTCTTCCTCGATGTCGCTTCTAAACAACTCTGCCAACTCCAAAGGTAAAAAATGTGCCGCTTCTTCTTCTGTATTTTACGGTAGTGTGTTAATAATTTCACACATAAGTCGCTCCCGAGTATAAGTCGCACCCAAACTATGAAGAAAAACTGTGACTTATAATCGGAAAAATACGGTATCTTATAAAATGTGAAAAATGGCCAGAAAGTGAAATCGAGTAAAATAAACGACAAATTTAATTGAACTCCTGATATCCAGTAACTATGGTGAGAATGTATTGTGTAGGTAAGTGCGCCCCTGCCACCATACTGAAGGTGGCGCTATGCACTCTCTCATCATCTAAGGACGTGTTGAGGATAAAGGTTGAGATTTTCCCCGATAGTTGTACCTGAGCCCAGTTGTAGAGCTGCTCCAGCAGGTCTTTGTCCAGGTCGGCGGTACCGATGGCGGCGATCCTCTGACTGCGGACCAGAGTCTCCAGCTCCTCCCACGCCGGCTGGAGGGGGGCCAAGGTGCGGTTGTCGACGCCCAGGAGGCCGCGCGGCGCGATGATGACGGAGTCCAGCTGGGACACGGCCAGCGTCTGACAGGCTGGAGAGGAGACGAAGACATGTTCAGTTTGAGTACGACCACGTACCTTTTTTTTAAAAACAGTCCTGCAACGTACCCATGTCTACCGCGTCTCTGATGGAGGACTGATCCGATTCAAACAGGAAGAACTTGGCTGCACAAACACAGAAAATATTTACTAATTTTTTTCACTGATCACAACTTTGAAATGTACAAATATTACTAACACCTTTTGGATACACTTTCTAATCGGAGTTTTTCCCAATTCTAACACAACTATACGCTACTTTCTATTAGAAATAGCAAACAGTGGAGGGTGCATGTGCATGTATGAGCCAGTCTGTCCCACGACAAGAGGATAGAGGGAAAAAAGAAGCTTATTGAATACACCAGAGCTGGGCAAATATTTTGACTCAGTGGCCACATTGGCTTGTCGAGACCTCCAAAATTAGTAAAATTAAAGCTGCAAGCAGCGTTGGTCGGGTCCGCCTTTGGCTGCTGCCGCTGCTACTCAAGCCCTGGTCTAAGTCAGACCAACATAGAGGTTTTTATTTCATGTCTCTACAACACTTCTAACAGAAGTTACATGCAGTTTTGTCTGGGTTTTTTCCTAGGGGGCGCTAGAGCGCAATTTAGATTTTTAGGGTTTGGTTTTTTATTAGATGGCAATTTTCTCCAGTCCTGATGTGTGTGTAAAATTTGGTGAGTTTTAAAGCATGTTAAGGGGGTCAAATTACAGATCGACGTTTCTGGATGTTGTTGATAAATGGCTTTCGCTTTGTATAGTAGAGCTTTAACTTGCACTTTGAAGCATTTTAAAGGGGTCAAATTACAGCTCAAAGAGGCAAAAATGACATTTTTTAGGTTACTTTGCGCAGGGTTTTTTTTCACTAAATCACAATTTCTGCCAGTCCTGATGTGTGTGCCAAGTTTGGTGAGTTTTGAAGCATTTTAAGGGGGTCAAATTACAGCTCAAAAACACAAAAATTGAATTTTTCGCAAAAACTTTGCTTTGAATGAGTTTTTGCAAAATTTCTGTTGATTTTTGCTATAGAAGTTTAAATTGGGAAATGTAGGTCTAAGTCAGACCTACATAGAGGTTTTTGTTTCATATCTCTGCGACATTCCTAACGAAAGTGGAACTTTGCTGGGTGCGTTTTGGACATTCTTTGCATCCTGGGACTTGTGCGGCCGCGGCGGGACTCGTGGGACTGGAACCCGGGGAGGTATTTTAGAGAAAGTTGGGACTTTTGACCATTTTGGCCGCCTTTTCCCCTCTTCTTTCCCGCATTCCTGTGCACCATTGCTGGGTGTGTTTTGGACATTTGGACAAAAATAGTTTCAAGCATGTTTTACTCGACATAGGTCATCAAATCTCAGCAACAACCTGTAATATCTTACTGAGATCATATAGGACAAAAACCCTTAAAACAAGTAAAAGACTCTAACATAAAATCTTATGTATGGCCGCGCAAGTCCCGGGATGCCCGAAATGTCCAAAACACACGGGGAGGGGGGATAAAAGTTGGAAAAGTTGTCAAAAGTCCCAAAAAACCTACCTAGGTTCGAGTCCCACAAGTCCTGCCACCGGCCGGGATGCCCAAAATGTCCAAACCGCGCCCAGCAAAGTCCCACAGGAAGGCGGGGAGAAAAGTGAGATAAGCCGGTAAAATGTCTCCAAAATCACAAGTCTTAAGACTTGTGGCACTCCATGTGGGACTCGAACCTGGGTAGGTATTTTGAACATTGTTGGGACTTTTGCCCCCTTTTCCAACTTTTATCCCCCCTCCCCATGGGACTCGGCTGGGTTTGTGATGGACATTTGGGGCATCCTGGGACTTGTGGGACTCGAACCTGGGTAGATATTTTGAACATTTTTGGGGACTTTTGCAGACTTTTCTCCCACACTTCCCGTGGAACTTTGCTGGGTGCGTTTTGGACATTCTTTGCATCCTGGGACTTGTGCGGCCGCGGCGGGACTCGTGGGACTGGAACCCGGGGAGGTATTTTGGACAAAGTTGGGACTTTTGACCATTTTGGCCGCCTTTTCCCCTCTTCTTTCCCGCCTTCCTGTGCACCATTGCTGGGTGTGTTTTGGACATTTGGACAAAAATAGTTTCAAGCATGTTTTACTCGACATAGGTCATCAAATCTCAGCAACAAGCTGTAATATCTTACTGAGATCATTTAGGACCAAAACACTTAAAACAAGTAAAAGACTCTAACATAAAATCTTATGTATGGCCGCGCAAGTCCCGGGATGCCCGAAATGTCCAAAACACACGGGGAGGGGGGATACAAGTTGGAAAAGTCGGCAAAAGTCCCAAAAAAATCTACCCAGGTTCGAGTCCCACAAGTCCTGCCACCGGCCGGGATGCCAAAAATGTCCCAACCGCGCCCAGCAAAGTCCCACGGGAAGGCGAGGAGAAAAGTGAGATAAGTCGGGAAAATGTTTCCAAAATCACAAGTCTTAAGACTTGTGGCACTCCATGTGGGACTCGAACCTGGGTAGGTATTTTGAACATTGTTGGGACTTTTGCCCCCTTTTCCAACTTTTATCCCCCCTCCCCATGGGACTCGGCTGGGTGTGTGATGGACATTTGGGGCATCCCGGGACTTGTGGGACTCGAACCTGGGTAGGTATTTTGAACATTTTTGGGGACTTTTGCAGACTTTTCTCCCACACTTCCCGTGGAACTTTGCTGGGTGCGTTTTGGACATTCTTTGCATCCTGGGACTTGTGCGGCCGCGGCGGGACTCGTGGGACTGGAACCCGGGGAGGTATTTTGGACAAAGTTGGGACTTTTGACCATTTAGGCCGCCTTTTCCCCTCTTCTTTCCCGCCTTCCTGTGCACCATTGCTGGGTGTGTTTTGGACATTTGGACAAAAATATTTTCAAGCATGTTTTACTCAACATAGGTCATCAAATCTCAGCAACAAGCTGTAATATCTTACTGAGATCATTTAGGACCAAAACCCTTAAAACAAGTAAAAGAATCTAACATAAAATCTTATGTATGGCCGCGCAAGTCCCGGGATGCCCGAAATGTCCAAAACACACGAGGAGGGGGGATACAAGTTGGAAAAGTCGGCAAAAGTCCCAAAAAACCTACCCAGGTTCGAGTCCCACAAGTCCTGCCACCGGCCGGGATGCCCAAGATGTCCAAACCGCGCCCAGCAAAGTCCCACAGGAAGGCGAGGAGAAAAGTGAGATAAGCCGGTAAAATGTCTCCAAAATCACAAGTCTTAAGACTTGTGGCACTCCATGTGGGACTCGAACCTGGGTAGGTATTTTGAACATTGTTGGGACTTTTGCCCCCTTTTCCAACTTTTATCCCCCCTCCCCATGGGACTCGGCTGGGTGTGTGATGGACATTTGGGGCATCCCGGGACTTGTGGGACTCGAACCTGGGTAGATATTTTGAACATTTTTGGGGACTTTTGACGAATTTTCTCCCACACTTCCCGTGGAACTTTGCTGGGTGCGTTTTGGACATTTTTTGCATCCTGGGACTTGTGCGGCCGGTTGTGAGTTCAAACCCCGGCTGAGGCATACCAAAGACTTAGCATCAAGGGTTGAAATTGGGTGTTAAATCACCAAAAATGATTCCCAGGCGGGGCTACCATTGCTGCTCACTGCTCCCCTCACCTCCCAGGGGGTGAACAAGGGGACGGGTCGAATGCAAAGGACACATTTCACCACACCTAGTGTGTGTGTGTGACTATCATTGCTACTTTAACTTTACTTTAACGAGCAGTACTTACCTGACACCTTAAGCTCCTCCCTCTCCTCAGGTGCGATGGCGTCCGCAGCCAGCGGGATGTTGCAGTCCAGCGTGTCTGGGAGGTTCTAAAACGAGAAAAGCAAGTTTGGTTTCTGTCTCACCTTCGAGCAAAAAAAAATCCAGAAAATTTAACAAGTTAAATATTATTTGTGTGCTTTTACAAAGTATTTGCTATTTAAGTATGTTAAGGCGTGTGTCAACATTGTGCTAAAGTTAAAAGAGTGGCAGGAGTTTAAAGTTTAGAAGCTGAGATAATAAAGCCCGGGTGTGTCCTTCCCCAGCTGGATCGTTATCTCCAAGTGTCAGTAGAAGACCCAAACAAGGACTATGTTTACACTGCAGGCCAAATTGGATCTTTTTCTAGCGGACTGTTTGCACTGCAAGTCAAATGTGATCTTTATCAGACTCCAGTGTAAATGCACACAATGTGGCCCTAATGTGGCCCTGATGTGGCCCCAATGTGACCCCAATGTGGCCCCAATGTGACCCCAATGTGACCCCAATGTGGCCCTAATGTGACCCCGATGTGGCCCCAATGTGACCCCAATGTGGCCCCAATGTGGCCCCAATGTGACCCCAATGTGGCCCCAATGTGACCCCAATGTGGCCCCAATGTGACCCCGATGTGACCCCGATGTGGCCCCAATGTGACCCCAATGTGGCCCCAATGTGACCCCGATGTGGCCCCAATGTGACCCCAATGTGACCCCAATGTGACCTCAATGTGGCCCCAATGTGACCCCAATGTGGCCCCAATGTGACCCCGATGTGGCCCCAATGTGACCCCAAAGTGACCTCAATGTGGCACCAATGTGACCCTGATGTGACCTCAATGTGGCCCCAATGCGACCCCAAAGTGACCTCAATGTGGCACCAATGTGACCTCAAAGTGACCTCAATGTGGCGCCAATGTGACCCCAATGTGACCTCAATGTGGCGCCAATGTGGCCCCAATGTGGCCCTAATGTGGCTCTAATGTGACCCCTATGTGGCCCCAATGTGACCCCAATGTGACCCCAATGTGACCCCAATGTGGCCCCAATGTGACCCCGATGTGGCCCCAATGTGACCCCAAAGTGACCTCAATGTGGCACCAATGTGACCCCGATGTGACCTCAATGTGGCCCCAATGTGACCCCAATGTGGCACCAATGTGACCCCGATGTGACCTCAATGTGGCCCCAATGTGACCCCAAAGTGACCTCAATGTGGCACCAATGTGACCCCAATGTGACCTCAATGTAGCACCAATGTGACCCCAATGTGACCTCAATGTGGCGCCAATGTGACCCCAATGTGGCCCCAATGTGACCCCGATGTGACCTCAATGTGGCCCCAATGTGACCCCAATGTGGCACCAATGTGACCCCGATGTGACCTCAATGTGGCCCCAATGTGACCCCAAAGTGACCTCAATGTGGCACCAATGTGACCCCAATGTGACCTCAATGTGGCACCAATGTGACCCCAATGTGACCTCAATGTGGCGCCAATGTGACCCCAATGTGACCTCAATGTGGCGCCAATGTGGCCCCAATGTGACCCCAATGTGGCCCTGATGTGACCCCGATGTGGCCCCAATGTGACCCCAATGTGACCCCAATGTGGCCCTAATGTGACCCTGATGTGACCCCAATGTGACCTCAATGTGGCGCCAATGTGACCCCAATGTGACCTCAATGTGGCACCAATGTGACCCCAATGTGACCCCAATGTGGCCCCAATGTGACCCCAATGTGACCTCAATGTGGCGCCAATGTGACCCCAATGTGACCCCAATGTGGCCCCAATGTGACCCCAATGTGACCCCAAAGTGACCTCAATGTGGCACCAATGTGACCCCAATGTGACCCCAATGTGGCCCTAATGTGACCCTGATGTGGCCCCAATGTGGCACCAATGTGACCCTAATGTGACCCTAATGTGACCCCGATGTGGCCCCAATGTGACCCCAATGTGACCCCAATGTGGCCCTAATGTGGCCCCAATGTGACCCCAATGTGGCCCCAATGTGGCCCCAATGTGACCACAATGTGACCCCAATGTGACCACAATGTGACCCCAATGTGACCACAATGTGACCCCAACGTGGCCCTAATGTGACCCCAATGTGACCCCAATGTGACTCTAACCTCACATGCATGCAAAGTTCCATACGGTGACTTTGTAAATCACTACTGTCACAACAAAATAAAATAAAAGTTGCCACTAGACATGTCCGATAATGGCTTTTTTGCCGATATCCGATATTGTTCAACTCTCAATTACCGATTCCGATATCAACCGATACCGATATACCACATTTTTCGGAGTATAAGTTGCTCTAGAGCAGGGGTGTCAGACTCAAATACTGAGTGGGCCAAAATTTAAAACTGAACAAAGCCGCGGGCCGAGGTTGAACAAATGAACATTTTAATAGGACCCAGAGAAGTTTTGTATTGAATATTGAACAAGCAAGGCTTGTATAACTTTATAGTCACATGCAAAATTGAGTTTCAAATAATAATAACAAAAATATTTAAAACATATCAATGGCATATCAAATCAAATTTAAATAAAAAATGAATGCCTCTTTTGTATTTGCAGCCTTCTGAGGTAAATATCAACATTAACTTTTTCCACAGGCTAATACGTTTGAAAATAAAATAACAATGAATAAATCAACCATTCAGGCCTTTTTACGGCTCAGTTAATGTCGGGCTCAGGTGGGCGGGCGGGTTTGTTGGTAGCGGGGAGAGGGGGGAGTGTTTATTGTAGCGGTCCGGAAAAGTTAGTGCTGCAGGGGGTTCTGGGTATTTGTTCTGTTGTGTTACAGTGCGGATGTTCTCCCAAAATGTGTTTGTTATTTTTGTTTGGTGTGGGTTCACACTGTGGCGCATATTTGTAACAGTGTTAAAGTTGAAGCGACCGGAATGAGAATCAGCACCTCCAAGTCCGAGTCCATGGTTCTCGCCCGGAAAAGGGTGGAGTGCCATCTCCGGGTTGGGGAGGAGACCCTGCCCCAAGAGAGGAGTTCAAGTACCTAGGAGTCTTGTTCACGAGTGGGGGAAGAGTGGATGGTGAGATCGACAGGCGGATCGGTGCGGCGTCTTCAGTAATGCGGACGTTGTATCGATCCGTTGTGGTGAAGAAGGAGCTGAGCCGGAAGGCAAAGCTCTCAATTTACCGGTCGATCTACGTTCCCATCCTCACCTATGGTCATGAGCTTTGGGTCATGACCGAAAGGATAAGATCACGGGTACAAGCGGCCCAAATGAGTTTGGGTCTCTCCCTTAGAGATAGGGTGAGAAGCTCTGCCAGCCATCCGGGAGGAACTCAAAGTAAAGCCGCTGCTCCTCCACATGGAGAGGAGCCAGATGAGGTGGTTCGGGCATCTGGTCAGGATGCCACCCGAACGCCTCCCTAGGGAGGTGTTTAGGGCACGTCCAACCGGTAGGAGGCCACGGGGAAGACCCAGGACACGTTGGGAAGACTATGTCTCCCGGCTGGCCTGGGAACGCCTCGGGATCCCCCGGGAAGAGCTGGACGAAGTGGCTGGGGAGAGGGAAGTCTGGGTTTCCCTGCTTAGGCTGTTGCCCCCGCGACCCGACCTCGGATAAGCGGAAGAAGATGGATGGAAAACAGACTTGACGACAGGTTGTAGAGGACGCTAAGGACAGTGCCTTTAAGGCACACCCCCAATATTGTTGTCCGTGTGGAATTCGGGAGAATGGTTGCACCGGGAGAGTCCGGTGGAATTCGAGAGTCTCCCGGGAAATCGGTGAATGCGGTGTTAAAGCGGCACCGCTGTATAACACCGGCGGGCCAGCTTTAATGTTAATTTGATATTGCCTCAAGGGCCAAATGAAATTACACGGCGGGCCAGAGTTTGACACCCATGCTCTAGAGTATAAGTCGCACCTGCCGAAAATGCATAATAAAGAAGGAAAAAAACATATATAAGTCGCACTGGAGTATAAGTCGCATTTTGGGGTGACATTTATTTGCTAAAACCCGACACCAAGAATAGACATTTGAAAGGCAATTTAAAATAAATAAAGAATAGTGAAGAAAAGGCTGAATAAGTGTAGGTTATATGAGGCATAAATAAGCAACTGTTATGTTAACCTAACATATTATGGTAAGAGTCATTCAAATAACTATAACATATAGAACAGGGGTCGGGAACCTTTTTGGCTGAGAGAGCCAAGAAGCCAAATATTTTTAAATGTATTTCTGTAAAAGCCATATAATATTTTTTTAAACACTGAACACAACAAGACGCGTGCATTTTTAAGAAAGAGCAACATTTCTAGAGAGGTCTCTTACTCTTTGTAATAATATTGTTATTCTGAAGCTAACTGTGGAGGGGGCGTGACCCGCGAGCCTGCAGCGAAGCAGGGTTAGGCGATAGGCGGCGAATTCAGCGACAGGTGCGTAGATGGCCCACCTGGGCCTTTTTGTCCGATCACCTGTCGCTATGTTATAAGCAGCAGCCAGGAGGAGAGACGGGCTTGGGGTTAGAAACCAGAGCACGAGCGATAAGGATAGAGAAAAAGACAATTGCTGGAAAGCAACTGAGAGACTTATAGAAAAATAAAACAATATTGTAACCCTGAAACTGGCTCTCATGTCAGTGCTTGGTGGTCTGAAGAACCCTCTGGAGGGCAAGCCCCACACTAACCAATAATAAATAAATGACTTCTTACCAACTTCTTGAACATAAAAATGCATGAGAATATTTTATATTTTGAACGTTATTTTTAACACTGTGATTACAAGTGGAATTATTCATTATTTATCGTGTTAAGCAACGTCAGCTCAGATTTATCCGAGAGCCAGATGCAGTCATCAAAAGAACCACATCTGGCTCTAGAGCCATAGGTTCCCTACCCCTGGTATAGAACATGCTATACCTTTACCAAACAATCTGTCACTCCTAATCCATAAATCCCATGAAATCTTACACGTCTAGTCTCTTACGTGAATGAGCTAAATAATAATTTTTGATGTTTTACGGAAATGTGTTAATAATTTCACACATAAGTCGCTCCTGAGTATAAGTCGGACCCCCGGCCAAATTATGAAAGAAAACTGTGATTTATAGTCCCGAAAAATACGGTAGTAGCTGGGGCGGTATAGTTCGGTTGGTAGAGTGGCCGTGCCAGCAACTTGAGAGTTCCATGTTCAATCCCCACCTCCCCCATCCTAGTCACTGCCGTTGTGTCCTTGGGGAACAAACTTTTTTTAACCATGAATTGATTGACGTGGACCCCGAGTTAAACAAGTTGAAAAACCTATTGGAGGTAATATGTGCTGTACTGTGCAATCTACTAATAAAAGTCTCAATCAATCAATCCAAAAAAGCTACTTTCTTGTTCATTTGCAGAATGCGGTCAACTTCCTTTGTTTTGATTCAAAAAAACAACAAGATTTGGGCAACTTTGGCCTGCAGTGTAAACGTCGTTCCTGGCGTGGCCCAGACCTGATACAAAAAGACCAGATGAGACGCGCTTTGGAGCGTTAAAGGGGAACATTATCACAATTTCAAAAGGGTTAAAAACAATAAAAATCAGTTCCCAGTGGCTTGTTGTATTTTTTGAAATTTTTTTCAAAATTTTACCGGTCTCGGAATATCCCTAAATAAAGCTTTAAAGTGCCTTATTTTCGGCTCTCTGCGAAGACACTGGCCATTTCCCTGTGACGTCACACAGTGCTGCCAATGTAAACAAACAATGGGAATACCCCAGCAAGATATAGCGACATTAGCTCGGATTCAAACTCGGATTTCAGCGACTTAAGCGATTCAACAGATTACGCATGTATTGAAACAGATGGTTGGAGTATTAAAATATTGAAGAAGAAACTGAAGCTATTGACGCTATTCATAGCCATAGCATGGCCGAATAGCTGCGTTAGCATCGCCGGTAAAATGTGCGGACCAAACGATCAGGACTTTCGCATCTTTTGACACTGGAGCAACTTCAATCCGTCGATTGGTAAGTGTTTGTTTCGCATTAAATGTGGGTGGAAGGAAACGTAATATAGTTGCAAATGCATCTACAGGTTATCCATACATCTCTGTACCACGTCTGCTTTAGCACCGCCGGTAAATAGCATGTTAGCATCGATTAGCATAGCATGTTAGCATCGATTAGCTGGCAGTCAACATCAACAAAACTCACCTTTGTGATTTCGTAGACTATCGTTGCAAATGCATCTGCAGGTTATCCATACTACTCTGTGCCATGTCTGCCTTAGCATCGCCGGTCAAATGTGGAGACACTCTGGCACATTCAATGGGGGTCTGGCGGCAGACACTTTGGCATCTTGGGGCCAGTGGTGCAACTTGAATCCCTCCTTGTTAGTGTTGTTACACCCTCCGACAACACACCGACGAGGCATGATGTCTCCAAGGTTCCAAAAAATAGTCAAAAAAACGGAAAATAACAGAGCTGAGACCCGGTGTTTGTAATGTGTTGAAAATGAAAATGGTGGGTGTGTTACCTCGGCGACGTCACATTCTGACGTCATCGCCTCCAGCGCGATTAACAGAAAGGCGTTTAATTCGCCAAAATTCACCCATTCAGAGTTGGGAAATCGGTTAAAAAAATAGATGGTCTTTTTTCTGCACCATCAAGGTATATATTGACGCTTACATAGGTCTGCTGATAATGTTCCCCTTTAAGACTGGTAAAAAAAACAATCTGAGATTTGGTGTGCAGTGTAAACAGATGTGAATGATCCCATTCCCCCAGTGAGACTTCTGCCGCTGCATGAACATTGGCTCTGACACATCCTTTGAAGTCGGTCACATTAGCGGTGTTGGAATCCCCAGTGGACGCGTCAACTAAACCCAGCCTGGCTTTTTGAACCGGGGCCCGACTCTGCCCGAGGTGGCCTTACCTCCGTCGGGGGTTGTATCGTGGAGACCCAGCTGCTCAGTGTCGCTTGGATGCACTCTTGGAGCTGGAGAAGATGGGAAGGTCAAGTTAGCACATAAAGCTGACATTTCCTCAACTGGAGGCCAAGATTGTATTTATGTGCGACGCTTCCAAAGGTAACATCTGGACCACACGTGGCTTCACTAGTACTGTACATCTACCGTTCACATTTGAATCAATACAGCACCGATTGTGATACCCGTACCTTGGAGTCGATACCAGTACTAAACTGTATCTTGAAATAAAAATAGAAAATAGCTGATAATAACAACTGTGCCGTCCCGTTCAGGGTTCCTACACCTTTTCCATGGCCAAATTCAAGCACTTTTTAAGGACTTTCAAGCATACTTGCCAACCCTCAGATTTTTCCGGGAGACTCGCGAATATCGGTGCCCCCTTCCTGGGACCCCATTTTGAAAATTCCTAGCGCCAACATTGAATAACATATATACGACAAAGGGTGGAGTGCCATCTCCGGGTTGGGGAGGAGCCCCTGCCCCAAGTGGAGGAGTTCAAGTACCTCGGAGTCTTGTTCACGAGTGAGGGAAGAGTGGATGGTGAGATCGACAGGCGGATCGGTGCGGCGTCTTCAGTAATGCGGACGTTGTACCGATCCGTTGTGGTGAAGAAGGAGCTGAGCCGGAAGGCAAAGCTCTCAATTTACCGGTCGATCTACGTTCCCATCCTCACCTATGGTCATGAGCTTTGGGTCATGACCGAAAGGATAAGATCACGGGTACAAGCGGCACAAATGAGTTTGGGTCTCTCCCTTAAAGATAGGGTGAGAAGCTCTGCCATCCGGGAGGAACTCAAAGTAAAGCCGCTGCTCCTTCACATGGAGAGGAGCCAGATGAGGTGGTTCGGGCATCTGGTCAGGATGCCACCCGAACGCCTCCCTAGGGAGGTGTTTAGGGCACGTCCAACCGGTAGGAGGCCACGGGGAAGACCCAGGACACGTTGGGAAGACTATGTCTCCCGGCTGGCCTGGGAACGCCTCGGGATCCCCCGGGAAGAGCTGGACGAAGTGGCTGGGGAGAGGGAAGTCAGAGTTTCCCTGCTTAGGCTACTGCCCCCGCGACCCGACCTCGGATAAGTGGAAAAAGATGGATGGAGATGGATGGACGACAAATAAATATACAAGTATTTTGTTGTGGACCACAGAGGGAGTTGTCAACGCCTTTGTTGTAGGAAAAGTCGACATACATTTTCCCAAACTTCATTCAGCCATTGTTTCCCTGTCACGTTTAATTAATCATTAAAAAATGAAACTCAGTTGACAGTAAAAAGTGGTTGTGGCAATTGTTGGATATGACTTTAAACTAGGGATGCACCGAAATGAAAATTTGTGGCCGAAGCCGAATAAAATTTAAACGCTTGGCCGAAGGCCGAATAGCGAATAATGAATGCAGTTTTTCACAATTTTTTTAATATTGCATAAATAGCCTAGAATAAATATTTAGAAATGTTTTTCAAATAAAGTATTTTTTTATTGAATATCGATATTTTTTTAATATTCCAGTAGCCTTTGCTTTTCAAAAAAAAGCACAAAGTTTTTCATTTATATAAGGCCTTCAAACAAAAGATGCATTCCAAAAAAAAAATAAAGTGCATTAAAGTGGATAAACCCACAACAAATGAATTATTGTCCTTTTGGCAAAAGTCTGCTGAGCCACAGTAGATATGCTAATAATGTAAACAGAAGGCTCAAGTAAATCTCAATAAGTGTGTGCTTGTAACCTCATACACTTATACAGGTAGCCTACACAACAGGCTAATAATGTAAACAGAGGCCCCACTAAATCTCAATAAGTGTGTGCTTGTAACCTCATACACTTATACAGGTACACAACATTGTAACCTCATACACTTATACAGGTACACAACATTGTAACCTCATACACTTATACAGGTACACAACATATCCCAACGTCACTGCACGTTGGTTGATTGCGTCACCGCGTCAAAAAATTGCGTCACACGCCACTATTCGGCCTTGTTTTTAACTCATTCCACCGAAGGCCGAATGTGGCTTTTTTTGCCATATTCGGCCGAATATATTCGGTTACCGAATGTATCAATCAATCAATGTTTATTTATGTAGCCCTAAATCACAAGTGTCTCAAAGGGCTGCACAAACCACTACGACATCTTCGGAAGAACCCACAGTGGTTAAAAACACTGTGTTAGACAACCTCGCTCATTAAACATGGATTCATTAAAGGCCTACTGAAAGCCACTACTAGCGACCACGCAGTCTGATAGTTTATATATCAATGATGAAATATTAACATTGCAACACATGCCAATACGGACGCTTTAGTTTACTAAATTACAATTTTAAATTTCCCGAAAAGTATCCTGTTGAAAACGTCGCAGAATGATGACGCTTATGTCGACGCGTGCTTGTGATGTTATTGGTTGGAGCAGACATTTTAGCCCAGCACCGATCACGGCTGAAAGTTGTCCGCTTTAATCGCATAATTACAAAGTATTCTGGACATCTGTGTTGCTGAATCTTTTCCAATTTGCTCAATTAATAATGGAGACATCAAAGAAGAATGCTGTTGGTGGAAAGCGGTGTATTGCAGCTGTCTTTAGCAACACAAACACAGCCGGTGTTTCTTTGTTTGTTGTGAAGCTTTACTATGGAGCGGTGCGGTCAAGCGAACATGTTTCTCTACCACATGTCAACCAGCAAGTTTTTGGATGAGAAAATTGTGATATTAAGTCGGCTCTTACCGGAGACTTGAGCGGAGTTTGCATCCTCCTGCAGCAGCTATCAAAAAGGCAGCTTGGCTCCTCCATATGGCTTCCTATAGAGACACTGGCGGTCACCGCAGCCCTCCGACTTTCAGGTATGACTTTATAATCTCGCTAAAACACTAGTAACACAATAAGCAGATAAGGGATTTTCCAGAATTATCCTAGTAAATGTGTCTAATAACATCTGAATCGCTCCCACTGCCGTTACCTTTATTTTTATTTCTAGTGCTTAGGGCTGTGAATCTTTGGGTGTCCCACGATTCGATTCAATATCGATTCTTGGGGTCACGATTCGATAATATATCGATTTTTTTCGATTCGATTCAAAAACGATACTTTTCCAATTCAAAACGATTCTGTATTCATTCAATACATAGATTTCAGCAGGATCTACCCCAGTCTGCTGACATGCTAGCAGAGTAGTAGATTTTTGTAAAAAGCTTTTATAATTGTAAAGGACAATGTTTTATCAACTGATTGCAATAAACTATTAAACGAACAAAAAACATGACTTATTTTATCTTTGTGAAAACATTGGACACAGTGTGTTGTCCAGCTTATGAGATGCCATGCAAGTGTAAGCCACTGTGACACTATTGTTCTTTTTTATTATTTTTATAAATGTCTAATGATAATGTCAATGAGGGATTTTCAATCACTGTTATGCTGAAATTAGAACTAATATTGATACTGTTGTTGATAATCCTCATTTTTGTTTCACTACTTTTGGTTTGTTCTGTGTGGTGTTTGTGTCTCCTCTCAATTGCTCTGTTTATTGCAGTTCTGAGTGTTGCTGGGTCAGGTTTGGTTTTGGAATTGGATTGCATTGTTATGGTGTTGCTGTGTAGTGGTTTGTTGGATTGATTAAAAAGAAAAAAAAGTTGTTTTTTTAAAAATGAGAATCGATTCTGAATCCATCCATCCATCCATTTTCTACCGCTTATTCCCTTTTGGGGTAGCGGGGGGCGCTGGCGCCTATCTCAGCTACAGGCGGCGATTCTGAATCGCACAACATAAACCATTCGATTCGTATTCGAATCGATTATTTCCCACACCCCTACTAGTGCTTCACTCTAACTTTCCTCATCCACCAATCTTTCACCCTCGCTCAAATTAATGGGGAAACCGTCGCTTTCTCGGTCCAAATCACTCTAGCTGCTGGTGGCCATGATTGTAAACAATGTTCAGATGTGAGGAGCTCCACAACCCGTGACGTCACGCGCACATCGTCTGCTACTTCCGGTACAGGCAAGGATTTTTTTATTAGCGACCAAAAGTTGCCAACTTTATCGTGGATGTTCTCTACTAAATCCTTTCAGCAAAAATATGGCAATATGGCGAAATGATGAAGTATGACACATAGAATGGAGCTGCTATCTCATTTCAGTAGGCCTTTAAGCTTGGTTTGGTTTTGGAATTGGATTGCATTGTTATGGTATTGCAGTGTAGTGGTTTGTTGGATTGATTAAAAAAAAAAAAAGTCAATAAAAAAAAAAAATCAATTTAAAAAAAAAATGAGAATCGATTCTGAATCGCACAACGTAAACGATTCGATTTGTATTCGAATCGATTTTTTCCCACACCCCTACTAGTGCTTCACTCTAACTTTCCTCATCCACCAATCTTTCATCCTCGCTCAAATTAATGGGGAAACCGTCGCTTTCTCGGTCCAAATCGCTCTAGCTGCTGGTGGCCATGATTGTAAACAATGTTCAGATGTGAGGAGCTCCACAACCCGTGACGTCACACGCACATCGTCTGCTACTTCCGGTACAGGCAAGGCTTTTTTATTAGCAACCAAAAGTTGCTAACTTTATCGTGGATGTTCTCTACTAAATACTTTCAGCAAAAATATGGCAATATGGCGAAATGATGAAGTATGACACATAGAATGGACCTGCTATCTCATTTCAGTAGGCCTTTAAGCTTGGTTTGGTTTTGGAATTGGATTGCATTGTTATGGTATTGCTGTGTAGTGGTTTGTTGGATTGATTTAAAAAAAAAAAAGTAAATTAAAAAAAAAATCAATTTAAAAAAAAAAGAGAATCGATTCTGAATCGCACAACGTAAACGATTAGATTCGTATTCGAATCGATTTTTCCTCACACCTCTACTAGTGCTTCACTCTAACTTTCCTCATCCACCAATCTTTCATCCTCGCTCAAATTAATGGGGAAACCGTCGCTTTCTCGGTCCGAATCGCTCTAGCTGATGGTGGCTATGATTGTAAACAATGTTCAGATGTGAGGAGCTCCACAACCCGTGACGTCACACGCACATCGTCTGCTACTTCCGGTACAGGCAAGGCTTTCTTTATTAGCGACCAAAAGTTGCCAACTTTATCGTGGATGTTCTCTACTAAATCATTTCAGCAAAAATATGGCAATATCGCGAAATGATGAAGTATGACACATAGAATGGACCTGCTGTCCCCGTTTAAATAAGGCCTTTAAGCTTGGTTTGGTTTTGGAATTGGATTGCATTGTTATGGTATTGCAGTGTAGTGGTTTGTTGGATTGATTAAAAAAAAAAATGTCAATAAAAAAAAAAAATCAATTTAAAAAAAAATGAGAATCGATTCTGAATCGCACAACGTAAACGATTCGATTTGTATTCGAATCGATTTTTTCCCACACCCCTACTAGTGCTTCACTCTAACTTTCCTCATCCACCAATCTCTCATCCTCGCTCAAATTAATGGGGAAACCGTCGCTTTCTCGGTCCAAATCGCTCTAGCTGCTGGTGGCTATGATTGTAAACAATGTTCAGATGTGAGGAGCTCCACAACCCGTGACGTCACACGCACATCGTCTGCTACTTCCGGTACAGGCAAGGCTTTCTTTATTAGCGACCAAAAGTTGCCAACTTTGTTGTGGATGTTCTCTACTAAATCCTTTCAGCAAAAATATGGCAATATCGCGAAATGATGAAGTATGACACATAGAATGGACCTGCTGTCCCCGTTTAAATAAGGCCTTTAAGCTTGGTTTGGTTTTGGAATTGGATTGCATTGTTATGGTATTGCAGTGTAGTGGTTTGTTGGATTGATTAAAAAAAAAAAATGTCAATAAAAAAAAAAAATCAATTAAAAAAAAAAAGAGAATCGATTCTGAATCGCACAACGTAAACGATTCGATTTGTATTCGAATCGATTTTTTCCCACACCCCTACTAGTGCTTCACTCTAACTTTCCTCATCCACCAATCTCTCATCCTCGCTCAAATTAATGGGGAAACCGTCGCTTTCTCGGTCCAAATCGCTCTAGCTGCTGGTGGCTATGATTGTAAACAATGTTCAGATGTGAGGAGCTCCACAACCCGTGACGTCACACGCACATCGTCTGCTACTTCCGGTACAGGCAAGGCTTTCTTATTAGCGACCAAAAGTTGCCAACTTTGTTGTGGATGTTCTCTACTAAATCATTTCAGCAAAAATATGGCAATATCGCCAAATGATGAAGTATGACACATTTCAGTAGGCCTTTAAGCTGGCGTCGACGGTCAAAGTCTTACCTCCTCGCTGGGAGAACACGGACATTTCTTCTTCAGGCGAGTTCTGTTGACCAGGTTTCCGGTGTGGAGCCTCAAGGTCTTGGCGTGGCTCAGCAACATCTTCTTGGCCTCCGTGTTCGGGTTCCGGGGATCCATGTGTCCTTATTTGCCTTCGGGGAGTCACACCAACAAATAGGTTGAAGAACCGCGGTAACAAAGTCACGTTCTTGCCTCGGCTGCCGGTGGAAGAAAAGCCGCGGCGTCAGGATGACTTTGCTGCTTCCGCCGCTCAGGCGCAGTCGTGGAGGTCGGAGGGGAACGCCGGCAACGACACGCCCCCTGGATCATCTCAACCTTTTTACTTTTTTAATTAGAAATGAAAATATTCCATCATAATTGAAACAAAAACATTTCAACATCGCTTTTTTTTTTAATCTATTTTTTTATAATTATTTGTAATTTCAATCGAAGGCGGGTCCTGGGAAAATCCGGAAGCGGAAGTTCCGTACTTTTAACCAATCGACGCCCGCCCATTTTAAGATTTTTTTTAAACACTTTATTTAAAACAAGGGATATTTTCAAAGTAAAATATTGCATAAGAAAATTATAGAAGCCAGTTTGCACCAATAAAAAACGTAACCATGAAGTAGAAAGTCGAAATTATGAGATAAAGTCGCAATTACGAGATAAAAATTCAAAAGTATAAAATTAATAATTACTACTTTTTAAGCTCATAATTGTCTTTGTGTCATATTTAATAATACCTGCATTTTTTAAATCTCATCATTTTTTACTTTATCTCATTATTTCGACTTTTTATTTTATATTCATTAATTATTTCAGAAATATAATTTTTTTAAACTTTTTTTAATTTATTTTTTTATAATTATTTGTAATTTCAATCGATGGCGGGTCCTGGGAAAATCCGGAAACGGAAGTTCCGTACTTTTAACCAATCGAAGCCCGCCCCTTTTAAGATTTTTTTTTAAACACTTTATTTATAACAGGGGATATTTTCAAAGTAAAATATTGCATAAGAAACATATAGAAGCCAGTTTGCGCCAATAAAAAATGAAAACATCCCAATGGCAAGTCGTAACCATGAAGTAGAAAGTCGAAATTATGAGATAAAGTCGCAATTACGAGATAAAAATTCAAAAGTATAAAATTAATAATTACTACTTTTTAAGCTCATAATTGTCTTTGTGTCATATTTAATAATACCTGCATTTTTTAAATCTCATCATTTTTTACTTTATCTCATTATTTCGACTTTTTATTTTATATTCATTAATTATTTCAGAAATATAATTTTTTTAAACTTTTTTTAATTTATTTTTTTATAATTATTTGTAATTTCAATCGATGGCGGGTCCTGGGAAAATCCGGAAACGGAAGTTCCGTACTTTTAACCAATCGAAGCCCGCCCCTTTTAAGATTTTTTTTTAAACACTTTATTTATAACAGGGGATATTTTCAAAGTAAAATATTGCATAAGAAACATATAGAAGCCAGTTTGCGCCAATAAAAAATGAAAACATCCCAATGG
This sequence comes from Nerophis ophidion, assembly GCF_033978795.1. Taxonomy (NCBI): domain Eukaryota; kingdom Metazoa; phylum Chordata; class Actinopteri; order Syngnathiformes; family Syngnathidae; genus Nerophis; species Nerophis ophidion. The sequence goes on from NC_084632.1 coordinate 2,702,321, forward strand.
CAAGTCGTAACCATGAAGTAGAAAGTCGAAATTATGAGATAAAGTCGCAATTACGAGACAAAAAGTATAAAATTAATGAATACTACTTTTTAAACTCATAATTGCCTTTGAATCATATTTAATAATACCTGCAGTTTTTTAATCTCATAATTTTTACTTTATCTCATTATTTCGACATTGTATTTTATATTCATGAATTATTTCAGAAATATTATTTTTTTAAACTTCATAATTATGTTTTTACCTCATAATTGTGACTTGTGTCTGTCTATCTGTGTTGGCCCTGCGATAAGGTGGCGACTTGTCCAGGGTGTACACCGCCTTCCGCCCGATTGTAGCTGAGACAGGCGCCAGCGCCACCCGCGACCCCAAAAGGGAATAAGCGGTAGAAAATGGATGGATCTAATGATTTTGACTTTTTTTTAACCGTTAATATGACCACGTTTTAATTATATAATTATAGAATTTCCTTTTTTTTATTTCATAATTTCAATTTCCTTATCTAATTTCGACGTGTTATGTAGAACATGAAAGGAAGGATGGAGGTTATAATTTCTTCTTTTTAATCTCATAATTGACTTTGTATCATATTTAATAATACCTGAATTTTTTAAATCTCATATTGTTTACTTTGTCTCATTATTTCGACGTTTTATTTCATATATATGATTTTTAAACTTCATAATTACGACTTTACCTCATAATTGTAACTTGTATCTAATAATTTCGACTTTTTTTTAACCGTGAATATGACCACGTTTTATTTATATACGGTAATTATATAATTTCATTTTTTTATTTCATAATTTCGATTTCCTTATCTGATTTCAACATTTTATGTAGAGGTCATAATTTCTATTTTTTAATATCATAATTATGACTTTTCATCCCATAATTTCCACGTTATTTAGTAATTTGGATTTCTTTTCCATATTTATGAGTTTTTAACTAAAGCTTTCGACATCTCATGTTTTTTTACTTTATGCCTCTTTGAACTTTATCTCATACTATTGACTTTTTTAATCTTATACTTTTTTACTTTATCTTATTATTTCGACGTTTTATTTCATATTTATGACTTTTTATCTCATGTTTATGACTATTTCATAATTGTGATTTTTTTAAAACCTCATAATTGTGACTTTACCTCATAATTGTAACTTCTATCTAATAATTTGGACTTTTTTTTTTTTTTTTCATAATTACGACTTCATCCCGTATTTACTTTTCTTACTTTTACTTAGTTTTCTAATTTCAACTTTTTATGTAGAAAATGGAGGTACGTATGGAGGTCATAATTTCGATTTTTTTTTCATAATTTCTACTTTTTCTTCATAATTTTGACGTTATATAATTTCGTAATTTATAAGTTACGAAAGTCTATAGACTCAATATCTCTTTTCAAATCAAGACTCAAAACACACCTTTTCCTGACTGCTTAGTCATTGTAAATGTTTTCGATCTTTGTTGTTGTTTTTATCCAATTAATATTATTGTTTTGATTTTGTACGGTGTCCTCGAGAGCCCAAAAAGGTGCCATATAAGTAAAATGTATTATTATTATAATAATTAAGATTTATTTTCTATTCCATATTTATGACTTTTTAACTAAAGCTTTCGACAGCTCATGTTTTTGACTTCACAGCCCATCATTTGAACTTTATCTCATACTATTGACTTGTTATCTCATTATTATAACTAAGGCTTCCATAAAAAAATAAAAATAAAAAAGAGAAAGATTATTTCAAGCTAAGGATGCCAGGATTGACTTTTATCACATTTCTCTAGTTTTAAAAGCCTTTTATGTCAGACTACTTACCTGAAATACTGTATTGTAGTTAAGTTATGAAACGCAAAACAATGGATTTATTATTTTGACATGAAGGATAAAGATTTAGGCAAATTGATTTTATTTTTAAGTGAACTACTGTACACTATGAAAATGTAAAAATAAATAAATAAATAAAAAACACCCATTAAAAATATTTTTTTTGCCAGACAAATTAAAGTGTTGCCTAAAAAATTAGCTGGTTAATTATCTCTTTTTATTTTTTATTTTTTTTTTTTATCACACAGAGCAGACACAGCATATTAGAAATGTGCTTTTCCAATAACAATTTGCTTATTGTTTTTGTATTTTGCTACTGCACTTTTCTGTATTGTGGCGCCATACAAATAATGTCAGCTTATTTTGTTTAAAAGGTGAAGTAAAACATTTTACTCTATGACGCTTTCATAACAATATTAAAGGCAACTTGTGCATCAAATGTTGATGAACTGGTCGGTGCAGTGCAGCAAGTGACCACTAGATGTCCCCATTGCTGCAACTGTGCCTCAAATGTTGATGAACTGGTCGGTGCAGTGCAGCAAGTGACCACCAGATGTCCCCATTGCTGCAACTGGGCCTCAAATGTTGATGAACTGGTTGGTGCAGTGCAGCAAGTGACCACTAGATGTCCCCATTGCTGCAACTGTGCCTCAAATGTTGATGAACTGGTCGGTGCAGTGCAGCAAGTGACCACCAGATGTCCCCATTGCTGCAACTGGGCCTCAAATGTTGATGAACTGGTTGGTGCAGTGCAGCAAGTGACCACTAGATGTCCCCATTGCTGCAACTGTGCCTCAAATGTTGACAAACTGGTCGGTGCAGTGCAGCAAGTGACCACCAGATGTCCCCATTGCTGCAACTGTGCCTCAAATGTTGACAAACTGGTCGAAGCAGTGCAGCAAGTAACCACCAGATGTCCCCATTGCTCTCTGGGTTGGTTATTGTACAACAGTGTTTATTTTTAACTCAATATTGTCAATGTTGTGATTACATAATGCAGGCCTTCTGCGTATTGAATACTTTTTTTTTTAGAAACACCACTATACGACAAGAATATTACAAATATGATTGTTATGTAATCAGTGAAAGAAAAATAGGTAGCAGGTCTTTGCTTTGGTTCTTTTGAGTGGCCTTTGTTCCCTTAGTTATGTCTTCTGATGGCAGAAAAGTGTGGAGAAAGTGTCATCGTTCAGCAAGAAGTTCTTACCTGGCAACTGTAGGAGAAGGAAAGGCGTGCCAGAACTCAGCCGGGGTAGACTCCAGCCCGCCAGCTCTGTTGACAGCAATAAAACTGAACTGTACATTTATGTTTGACAGTCTATGCACAAATCTGTGTTTGCTATATTTCCCACAAGCTCGTCACGAGTCATATTTCATGTTTGAGCCAAGCAACATCAGCAATCCTTGGTCAACATCTGGATGCAATGAAATCCTTGCAGGGGATAAAGAAGTGACCACCAGCACCGCATTTTTCTTCCTTTCCACACATAATATTCATGTTGAACATGAGCGTGGTTTTTCTTTTCCACACAACTATAATGTTATTTTACAAAAATAACATTTCAAATTAATACAAAGCTAAGTTTTTTTCTTTTCCACACATACTATTCACAATAAATATAAATGTACAGTTCTTCGGCTTATCCCAAGTTGGGTCGCGGGGGCAGCAGCCCAAGCAGAAAAGCCCTGGCTGCCCACCCTGTCTTTAAGGGGGAACCTCGCCACCACACGGAGGATGAGGATAAAGACGTGGATCGACACGTAAATTGAGAGCTTTGCCTTCCGGCCGAGCTCTTTCTTCACCACGACGGATCGATACAGTGTCCACATCACTGCAAGACGCCGTATCGACCCACTCGTCCCTCACTAGTGCAGAAGACTCCAAGGTACTTGAACTCCTCCACTGTAATTTTGTCTTTCCAACCCATAATATTCACATTAAATATGAATATCCATCGACCCATTTTCTACCGCTTGTCCCTTTTTGGGGTCGCGGGCCGTGCATGGTATTCACATTAAATAAAACACTTTTACTCATATAATATTCACATTAAAAAACAATTTAGTTTCTCTTTTCCATACATAATAATAATAACATAAATACAGTTTGTTTTTTACATACTTAATATTCACATGAAATATGGACGTACAAACCCCGTTTCCATATGAGTTGGGAAATTGTGTTAGATGTAAATATAAACAGAATACAATGATTTGCAAATCCTTTTCAAGCCATATTCAGTTGAATATGCTACAAAGATATTTGATGTTCAAACTCATAAACATTTTTTTTTTTTTGCAAATAATCATTAACTTTAGAATTTGATGCCAGCAACACGTGACAAAGAAGTTGGGAAAGGTGGCAATGAATACTGATAAAGTTGAGAAATTCTCATCAAACACTTATTTGGAACATCCCACAGGTGTGCAGGCTAATTGGGAACAGGTGGGTGCCATGATTGGCTATAAAAGCAGCTTCCATGAAATGCTAAGTCATTCACAAACAAGGATGGGGTGAGGGTCACCACTTTGTAAGCAAATTGTCAAACAGTTTTAGAACAACATTTCTCAACGAACTATTGCAAGGAATTTAGGGATTTTACCATCTACGGTCCGTAAAATCATCAAAAGGTTCAGGGAATCTGGAGAAATCACTGCACGTAAGCGATGATATTACGGACTTTTGACCCCTCAGGCGATACTGCATCAAAAACCGACAGTGTGTAAAGGATATCACCACATGAACACCTCTTAAAACCACTGTCAGTAACTACAGTTGGTCGCTACATCTGTAAGTGCAAGTTAAAACTCTATTATGCAAAGCAAAACCCATTTATCAACAATATCCTGAAACGCCACCGGCTTTCCTGGGCCCGAGCTCATCTACGATGGACTGATGCAAAGTGGAAAAGTGTTCTGTGGTAGGACGAGTCCATATTTCAAATTATATTTGGAAACTGTGGATGTGGTGTCCTCCGGAACAAAGAGGAAAATAACCATCCTGATTGTTATAGGCGCAAAGTGTAAAAGCCAGCATCTGTGATGGTATGGGGGTGTATTAGTGCCCAAGGCATGGGTAACTTACACATCTGTGAAGGCACCATTAATGCTGAATGGTCCATACAGGTTTTGGAGCAACATATGTTGTCATCCAAGCAACGTTATCATGGACGCTCCTGATTATTTCAGCAAGACAATACCAAGCAATGTGTTACAACAGCGTGGCTTCGTAGTAAAAGAGTGCGGGTACTTTCCTGGCCCGCCTGCAGTCCAGACCTGTCTCCCATCAAAAATGTGTGGCGCATTATGAAGCGTAAAATAGGACAGCGGAGACCCCGGACTGTTGAAGGACTGAAGCTCTACATAAAACAAGAATGGGAAAGAATTCCACTTTCAAAGCTTCAACAATTAGTTTCCTCAGTTCCCAAATGTTTGAGTGCTGTTAAAAGAAAAGGTGATGTAACACAGTGGTGAACATGCCCTTTCCCAACTACTTTGGCACGTGTTGCAGCCATGAAATTCTAAGTTAATTATTATTTGCAAAAAAAATAAAGTTTATGAGTTTGAACATCAAATATGTTGTCTTTGTAGCATATTCAACTGAATATGGCTTGAAAAGGATTTGCAAATCATTGTATTCTGTTTATATTTACATCTAACACAATTTCCCAACTCATATGGAAACGGGGATTGTAGCTTATAAATAATACACATTTTCACATTAAATACAAACATACAGTTTCTCTTCCCCACATAACATTTACATTAAATATAAACACATAAACTTTCTCTTTCCCACACATAATATTCACTTTATAATACGCAATTTCTCTTTTCCACACGTAATATTCAAATAAATATAAACAAAGTTTATCTTTACGACACATAGTATTCACAAATAAAAAAAATAATTTCATTCATAATTATCAAATTAAATAAAAAGTAGTTTCTTTTCTACACACAATATTCATATTATATATAAGCATATTACGTTTTTCTCACACATAATATTCACATTAAATACAAACATACATTTTTTTTCTTTTCCCCACATACATTTACATTAAATATAAACATATATAGTTTCTCTTTTCCACACATAACATTCACATTGAAAATATATAATTTCCCTTTCCCACACAATATTCACATAAATATAAACATACAGTTTATCTTTACGACAGTTAGTATTCACATTAAATAAAACCATTTCATGAATAATATTCAAATTCAACACAAATGTAGTTTCTCTTTTCTACACACAATATTCATATTAAATATGAACATGTTCCATCCTTCTCACACAAAATGATTGCATTAAATACAAACATTCAGTTTCTCTTTTACTCACATAAAATTTACATTAAATATAAACATATTCAGTTTCTCTTTTCCCACAAATAATATTCCCTTTAAATACATAGTTTCTCTTTTCCACACATTTTATTCAAATTAGATACAACATAGTTTCTCTTTACCAAACATAACATTCACATTAAAACAATATCATTTCCACACGTAATATTATTTTTATTATATTATTGTATTATTTTCTACAAATAATATTCACATTAAATATAAAATTGTTTCTCTTTTCCACACATAATATTCACAATAAAAATAAACATACAGGTAATCTTTTTTCACGCATAATAATTACATCAAACATAAACACATTTTTCTTTTTCACACACATTTACACGAAAGACCGTTTCTCTTTTCCACACAAGTTGTTAAATTTCACAGTTTTCTTTCACACACAGTAGTCACATTAAATACAAACATAGTTTCTCTTTACCACACATAATATTCACATTAAATACAAACATGATATTTTTCTTTTACACACGTAGTATTCACATTAAATAAAACAGTTTTTTACCATTAATTAAATCCAAATGTAGTTTCTCTTTTCTTCACATATTTACATTAAATATTAACATACTTTCTCTTTTTTAAACATATCTACATGAAAGACAAATATAGTGTCTCTTTTCCACATTTAACACTAACATAAACAGAAACATAGTTTCTCTTTCCACGCATAATATTTACATTATATACTAACTTTTTTTCTCTTTACCACACATAATATTCACATTAAATACAAACATGATATTTTTCTTTTACACACATAGTATTATAGTATTCACATTAAATAAAACAGTTTTTTCCCATTAATTAAATACAAATGTAGTTTCTCTTTTCTTCACATATTTACATCAAATATTAACATAGTTTCTCCTTTTTAAACATATCTACACGAAAGACAAATATAGTGTCTCTTTTCCACATTTAACACTAACATAAACAGAAACATAGTTTCTCTTTCCACGCATAATATTTACATTATATACTAACTTTTTTCTCTTTTCCACACATAGTATTCACATTGAATATTGACATATTTTCTCTATAATCACATTAAATACATAGTTTCTCTTTTCCACACTTAACAATCACATTAAATATTAACATAGTTTCTCTTTTCCACACTTGACAAGCACTTTAAATATTAACATAGTTTCTCTTTTTCACACATATCATAGTTTCTCTTTTCCACATTTAACACTAACATAAACACAAACATAGTTTCTCTTTCCACGCATAACATTTACATTATACACAAACATATTTTCTCTTTTCCACACATAGTATTTACATTGAATATTGACATATTTTCTCTTAAGCACACATCATAGTCACATTAAATACATAGTTTCTCTTTTCCACACTTAATCACATTAAATATTAACATAGTTTCTCTTTTTCACACATATCTACATGAAAGACAAATATAGTTTCTCTTTTCCACATTTTACGCTAACATAAACACAAACATAGTTTCTCTTTCCACGCTTATTTACATTATATACAAACATATTTTCTCTTTTCCACACACGGTATTTACATTTAATATTGACATATTTTCTCTTAAGCACACATCATAGTCACATTAAATATATAGTTTCTCTTTTCCACACTTAACAATCACATTAAATATTAACATAGTTTCTCTTTTTCACACATATCTACATGAAAGACAAATATAGTTTCTCTTTTCCACATTTAGCTCTAACATAAACACAAACATAGTTTCTCTTTCCACGCTTATTTACATTATATACAAACATATTTTCTCTTTTCCACACACGGTATTTACATTTAATATTGACATATTTTCCCTTAAGCACACATCATAGTCACATTAAATATTAACATAGTTTCTCCTTTCCACACTTGACAAGCACTTTAAATATTAACATAGTTTCTCTTTTTCACACATGTAATAGTTTCTCTTTTCCACATTTAACACTAACATAAACATAAACATTGTTTCTCTTTCCACGCATAACATTTACATTAAATATTAACATATTTTCTCTTTTCCACACACAGTATTTACATTGAATATTGACATATTTTCTCTTAATCACACATCATAGTCACATTAAATATATAGTTTCTCTTTTCCACACTTAACAATCACATTAAATATTAACATAGTTTCTCTTTTTCACACATATCTACATGAAAGACGAATATAGTTTCTCTTTTCCACATTTAGCACTAACATAAACACAAACATAGTTTCTCTTTCCACGCCTATTTACATTATACACAAACATATTTTCTCTTTTCCACACACAGTATTTACATTGAATATTGACATATTTTCTCTTAAGCACACATCATAGTCACATTAAATACATAGTTTCTCTTTTCCACACTAAACAATCACATTAGATATTAACATAGTTTCTCTTTTCCACACATAATATCAACATAAATACAGTTTCTCTTTTCCACACTTAATATTCACGTTACATACCGTATTTCCTTGAATTGCCGTTGGGTATATTGTATACGCCTGCCTAGAATTTCCACCGGGTCAAACTCGTTTCGCCAAATAATTAGCATATGCCTAGAATTTCCTCCGGGTCAAACTCGTCACGTCACGAGTGACACTTCACCTGTCATCATTTTCAAAATGGAGGAGGCTGATTTCAATCATTTGAAATCGCATAAAGGGAAGAAGATTAAGAGCTATTCAGTAGGATTTAAGGTCCAAGCTATTGAATATGCTAAAAAGAACAGTAAGCAGCTATGTTTTATTAATATACCGTAGCTGCGTGTGTCAAATATGAGTCATTAAATGACTCCAGCCTCCTGGTGGTAGAGGGCGCTAGTGATCCTTCTTGCGACTACTCGGCTGCAGAAGAAGTGACAACAAGCAGCGATCGTTTGTTTTTTCCTCTCGCTTGCACTTTTAACATGGAGGATTACACATCTAAAATAAAATAGTTTTCTAAACTGGACTTTCAATCGAAGCAGGAGGTAATAAAGGAAGATCTCCATCGAGACAGAGAGACTTTTAAAACTGAAGAAAGATAAGGAAGACTTCTATAAACAAGTTATTGATGCTTTTGATCAGAAGGAGCTGCGCATGGACTTCATTTATAAGTAAAGGTAAGACCATAATAAACATTTTTTTTATTAAGTGTGCTTTTCATGATGGTATCCTTACATCACACTCAAATTTATAAGTGCAGGCCTAAATTTATCGCATGCTTTTGGTAAGGCCCAGAGTGAGAAGAGGTTTTAAATTAATTAGCGCCCCGGCGGCAATTCTAGGAAATACGTTAGTTTCTTTTTTTCCACACTTAATAGTCACATTAAATACAGTTTGTTTTTCCCACACCTAATATTCACACGAATACAAACATACAATTTCTCTTTTCCAGACGTACTTTACATGAGTAATACCAACAAAATAAATGTACAGCACAGCGTACACTTTGCTCAGCCAAAAGCAAACATTTTGCTATAAAAGTCATTGACATTGCACAACATGTTAAAGTACGCATTTGCAAAACTTGCTGCTTGTTAGGGGAGGAGGAGCGGCAAATAAAAAAAACGTGTGTGTGTGCCCGTAGTGGGAGGTAAAAGGAGGAGGGGGTAATATGTGCACAAAAGGGGTGCAAAGACAATACACTTCAGTTTGTCTGCAGGAATTGTGGTGAACGTGAGCAGCAGGTAAGTTTCTCTGCATCATTTACAAACTGTTATGCGTGACTAATGTGACTAAAGGCCTACTGAAAGCCACTACTAGCGACCACGCAGTCTGATAGTTTATATATCAATGATGAAATATTAACATTGCAACACATGCCAATACGGCCGCTTTAGTTTACTAAATTGCAATTTTAAATTTCGCGCGAAGTATCCTGTTGAAAATGTCGCGGAATGATGACGCGTGCGTGTGAGGTCACCGGTTGTAGCGGACATGTTCTTCCAGCACCGATCACGGCTAAAAGTCGTCTGCTTTAATCGCATAATTCCACAGTATTCTGGACATCTGTGTTGCTGAATCTTTTGCAATTTGTTCAATTAATAATGGAGACGTCAAAGAAGAAAGATGTAGGTGGGAAGCGGTGTATTGCGGCCGCCTTTAGCAACACAAACACAGCCGGTGTTTCTTTGTTCACATTCCCGAAGGTGAAGCGTTACTTTTTTTTAAAAAATTTAATTTATTTTTATGAATACATAATAATACAATCAAATTCAAAAACCAAACCCGACCCAGCAACATTCAGAATTGCAATAAACAGAGCAATTGAGGACTTGAGGACACACAAACATGACACGGTACAATCTAAAAGTAGTGAAACAAAAATTAATATTATCAATATTAGTAACAATTTGAAAATAGCAGTGATTAAAAATCCCTCATTAAAAACGTTAATACACAAAATAAATTAAAAAAAATTAACAATTCATCGCATCTCACACTGTGTCCAATATTTTACACAAAGATATAATAAGTCATATTTTGGTTCATTTAATACTTAAAACGAATTTCACTAATGGAAGGTGAAGCTTTACTATGGAACAGAGCGGTCAAGCGAACATGGTTCCCAACAACATGTCAACCGGCAGGTTTCAGTGAGAAAATGGTGGTAATAAGTCGGCTCTTACCGTAGACATGAGCGGAGCTTGCGTCCTCAACACGAGGAGTTGAGTTTATAGCAAAATGGATACATGGATGATACAGCAGAGGATTGGGAGAATGTCATGTGGTCAGATGAAACCAAAATAGAACTTTTTGGTATAAACTCAAGAAGAATACTGAGTTGCATCCCAATCCCAAGAACACCATACCTACTGTGAAGCATGGGGGTGGAAACATCATGCTTTGGGGCTGTTTTTCTGCTAAGGGGACAGGACGATTGATCCATGTTAAGGAAAGAATGAATGGGGCCATGTATCCTGAGATCTGGAGCCAAAACCTCCTGAATGGTTGACCAAATCTGTATTTTTCACCCTAATTTACAAAGAAATTCTTAAAAATTCCTACAATGTGAATTCCTGTATTTTTTCCCACATTACCTATGATGAAAATTACAGACCTCTGTCATCATTTTAAGTGGGAAAACTTGCACAATCGCTGGCTGACTAAATACTTTTTTGCCCCACTGTATGTTCTGTTGTGTTTATGTTGTGTTACGGTGCGGATGTTCTGCCGAAAAGTGTTTGTCATTCTTGTTTGGTGTGGGTTCACAGTGTGCTGCATATTGTAACAGTGTTAAAGTTGTTTATACGGCCACCCTCAGTGTGACCTGTATGGCTGTTGCCCGAGCATGCCTTGCAGTCACATACGTGTATGTTGAAAAGCCAGATACAACATATGACCTGGCTGGCACCCTGTTTGCACAGCTTGTAGAGGGCGCTAAAGGGAACGCCATTACGGCACCCTTTGAACGTTGGTGTTTGGGTAAGAGATCAACAGAAATTTGAGAGAAAGGATGCCCTGAAATTCGGGAGTCTGCCGGAAAAATCGGGACGGTTGGCAAGCATGATGCTGTCAAGCGCCATTAATATAAAACCCACGGGCCGCAGTAACATAGAATTTTCACATCAAGGTGAGGGCCGCAAAATAACGTCCCTTGCAGCACGTGGGCCACACGTTTGAGAGCCCTGCTATATTGCGCTTGTATCCTACGCAACAACCAGCTACAGCAACAAAATCTCTTTCTTATCTGTGCTGTAAAGTTGAAATTTATATGACAATGAAAGGAAGTGAAAGTCTTAGTCTAAGTTTATAGGCGTACTATAAAACTCCTCCTAGGGATTTTCCATTTGTTCTATATTGTATAACTTAAGTGACATGATGTAACGCACATTAATGAACATGTATGATATCAATGTGAACGATTGTAGCCGGAGGTCGATTTCCATCTGCAAACTCATTGCAAAGAAACAAGTCCAGGGCTAATTCTGTGTTGTATTTTTCATGCACTTATTTTTGCTGTATTCATCTGGCACGAGTGGAAAGCCTGTCCTGGAAAATAATGCCTACGTTAAACCGGTCCGTGGTGCAAAAATAGAATAGAATTGAAAGTACTTTATTGATCCCTGGGGGGAATTCAGCACCACAGTTCGCTCACAATAGGCAATAAACACTTGGGTATTTTTTTTAACATGTGGATTATATAAATAGAGTCTATTATGCAGCATTATTCACATGTGAATAACATAAATACAGTCTATTATACAGCATTATTCACATGTGAATAACATAAATACAGTCTATTATACAGCATTATTCACATGTGAATAATATAAATACAGTCCATATAAATTAATCTTTATATAAACAAATACGGGATTATTCACATGTGAATAACATGTATACAGTCTATTAAACAGCATTATTCACATGTGAATAACATAAATACAGTCTATTATAGAGCATTATTCACATGTTTATAATATAAATACAGTTTATTTTACAGCATTATTCACATGTGAATAACATAAATACAGTTTATTATACAGCATTATTCACATGTGAATAACATAAATACAGTCTATTATACAGCATTATTCACATGTGAATAATATAAATACAGTCCATATAAATTAATCTTTATATAAACAAATACGGGATTATTCACATGTGAATAACATGTATACAGTCTATTAAACAGCATTATTCACATGTGAATAACATGTATACAGTCTATTAAACAGCATTATTCACGTGTGAATAACATGTATACAGTCTATTAAACAGCATTATTCACATGCGAATAACATAAATACAGTCCATATAAATAAATCTATATATAAATAAATACGGGATTATTCACGTGTGAATAAGATGTATACAGTCTATTAAACAACATTACTCACATGTGAATAACATGTATACAGTCTATTAAACAGCATTATTCACATGTGAATAATATAAATTGTCTATTATACAGCATTATTTACATGTGAATAACATAAATACAGTCTATTATACAGCATTATTCACATGTGAATAATATAAATACTGTACAGTCTATTATACAGCATTATTCATATGTGAATAATATAAATACTGTACAGTCTATTATACAGCATTATTCACATGTGAATGATATAAATACAGTCTATTATACAGCATTATTCACATTTGAATAATATAAATACAGTCTATTATACAGCATTATTCATATGTGAATGATATAAATACTGTACAGTCTATTATACAGCATTATTCATATGTGAATAATATAAATACAGTCCATATAAATGAATCTATATATAAATAAATACGGGATTATTCACATGTGAATAACATGTATACAGTCTATTAAACAGCATTACTCACATATGAATAACATGTATACAGTCTATTATACAGCATTATTCACGTGTGAATAACATAAATACAGTCCATATAAATAAATCTATATATAAATAAATACGGGATTATTCACATGTGAATAACATGTATACAGTCTATTATACAGTGTTATTCACATGTGAATAACATGTATACAGTCTATTATACAGCATTATTCACATGTGAACAACATGTATACAGTCTATTAAACAGCATTATTCACATGTGAATAACATGTATACAGTCTATTATACAGCATTATTCACATGTGAATGATATAAATACTGTATAGTCTATTATACAGCATTATTCATATGTGAATAATATAAATACAGTTTATATAAATGAATCTATATATAAATAAATACGGGATTATTCACATGTGAATAACATGTATACAGTCTATTAAACAGCATTATTCACATATGAATAACATGTATACAGTCTATTATACAGCATTATTCACGTGTGAATAACATAAATACAGTCCATATAAATAAATCTATATATAAATAAATACGGGATTATTCACATGTGAATAACATGTATACAGTCTATTATACAGCATTATTCACATGTGAATAACATGTATACAGTCTATTATACAGAATTATTCACATGTGAATAACATGTATACAGTCTATTATACAGTATTATTCACATGTGAATAACATGTATACAGTCTATTATACAGCATTATTCACATGTGAACAACATGTATACAGTCTATTAAACAGCATTATTCACATGTGAATAACATGTATACAGTCTATTATACAGCATTATTCACATGTGAATACTATAAATACAGTCTATTAAACAGCATTATTCACATGTGAATAACATGTATACAGTCTATTATACAGCATTATTCACATGTGAATATATACATTGTCTATTAAACAGCATTATTCACATGTGAATAACATGTATACAGTCTATTATACAGCATTATTCACATGTGAATAACATAAATAGTCTATTATACAATATTATTCACATGTGAATAACATGTATACAATGTATTATACAGCATTATTCACATGTGAATAACATAAATACAGTCTATTATACAGTATTATTCACATGTGAATAACATGTATACAGTCTATTAAACAGCATTATGCACATGTGAATAACATGTATACAGTCTATTATACAGCATTATTCACATGTGAATATATACATTGTCTATTATACAGCATTATTCACATAAGAATAATATAAATACAGTCTATTAAACAGCATTATTCACATGTGAATAACATGTATACAGTCTATTATACAGCATTATTCACATGTGAATATATACATTGTCTATTATACAGCATTATTCACATGTGAATACTATAAATACAGTCTATTAAACAGCATTATTCACATGTGAATAACATGTATACAGTCTATTATACAGCATTATTCACATGTGAATACTATAAATACAGTCTATTAAACAGCATTATTCACATGTGAATAACATGTATACAGTCTATTATACAGCATTATTCACATGTGAATATATACATTGTCTATTAAACAGCATTATTCACATGTGAATACTATAAATACAGTCTATTAAACAGCATTATTCACATGTGAATAACATGTATACAGTCTATTATACAGCATTATTCACATGTGAATATATACATTGTCTATTAAACAGCATTATTCACATGTGAATAACATGTATACAGTCTATTATACAGCATTATTCACATGTGAATAACATAAATAGTCTATTATACAATATTATTCACATGTGAATAACATGTATACAATGTATTATACAGCATTATTCACATGTGAATAACATAAATACAGTCTATTATACAGTATTATTCACATGTGAATAACATGTATACAGTCTATTAAACAGCATTATTCACATGTGAATAACATGTATACAGTCTATTATACAGCATTATTCACATGTGAATAATATAAATACAGTCTATTAAACAGCATTATTCACATGTGAATAACATGTATACAGTCTATTATACAGCATTATTCACATGTGAATAACATAAATACAGTCTATTATACAGTATTATTCACATGTGAATAACATGTATACAATGTATTATACAGCATTATTCACATGTGAATAACATAAATACAGTCTATTATACAGTATTATTCACATGTGAATAACATGTATACAGTCTATTATACAGCATTATTCACATGTGAATATATACATTGTCTATTATACAGCATTATTCACATGTGAATAATATAAATACAGTCTATTAAACAGCATTATTCACATGTGAATAACATGTATACAGTCTATTATACAGCATTATTCACATGTGAATAACATAAATACAGTCTATTATACAGTATTATTCACATGTGAATAACATGTATACAATGTATTATACAGCATTATTCACATGTGAATAACATAAATAGTCTATTATACAGCATTATTCAGGTGTGAATAACATGTATACAGTCTATTATACAGCATTATTCACATGTGAATATATACATTGTCTATTAAACAGCATTATTCACATGTGAATACTATAAATACAGTCTATTAAACAGCATTATTCACATGTGAATAACATGTATACAGTCTATTATACAGCATTATTCACATGTGAATATATACATTGTCTATTAAACAGCATTATTCACATGTGAATAACATGTATACAGTCTATTATACAGCATTATTCACATGTGAATAACATAAATAGTCTATTATACAATATTATTCACATGTGAATAACATGTATACAATGTATTATACAGCATTATTCACATGTGAATAACATAAATACAGTCTATTATACAGTATTATTCACATGTGAATAACATGTATACAGTCTATTAAACAGCATTATTCACATGTGAATAACATGTATACAGTCTATTATACAGCATTATTCACATGTGAATAATATAAATACAGTCTATTAAACAGCATTATTCACATGTGAATAACATGTATACAGTCTATTATACAGCATTATTCACATGTGAATAACATAAATACAGTCTATTATACAGTATTATTCACATGTGAATAACATGTATACAATGTATTATACAGCATTATTCACATGTGAATAACATAAATACAGTCTATTATACAGTATTATTCACATGTGAATAACATGTATACAGTCTATTATACAGCATTATTCACATGTGAATATATACATTGTCTATTATACAGCATTATTCACATGTGAATAATATAAATACAGTCTATTAAACAGCATTATTCACATGTGAATAACATGTATACAGTCTATTATACAGCATTATTCACATGTGAATAACATAAATACAGTCTATTATACAGTATTATTCACATGTGAATAACATGTATACAATGTATTATACAGCATTATTCACATGTGAATAACATAAATAGTCTATTATACAGCATTATTCAGGTGTGAATAACATGTATACAGTCTATTATACAGCATTATTCACATGTGAGGTATGAAGGACAAACAATGTTGGTGACTAGTGCAGTAAAGTCGGCAACATTCCACGGTGATAATGACCGGGTCCACAGTTGTGTGACTATCAAAACCAATTAGTCACTGATAGTGGAAAGCAGGGCTCAGTCCGACACGTTAGGTCCAAGGATGCAACATGAAATAATTATTGCTGTTTTGAGGGTGATTTGTTGTCCCTTTGAGTAAAAATACAATACTTTACATTCAGATGGTTTGTGCTTCCTTTGCAGTCCTTTCGTGGTCAACAGAAGTATTGGCGGCCAGGTTCACACTTTCTCCAAACAAGCCAGACAAGTGCAGGTGATATTCATTCACAATCATTCACACCTCCCACACACGCACACACTCCGCCCACACACATGTAGCCACGCCCACTATCCCAGGTGACAAGTGAGAAACAAATCCCTGCCTCTCCATCCACTTTGCCAATTGTGTCCAGAAGTCACAGCTGCCCGACACTCTTTCTTTCTGCACAGCCGACATGAAACTCCAAGCTCTTTTGTCCCTGCTGATCATCTTCTGCACCACGCTGTGTTTGGCACAAGGTGGGTACCTCCCCGGGTTTGGCTGATTTACACGCATAAACAAAGCCAGCGATCGTACGCTGCACTCGACTCAGAATTCCAGGCTTTCCGGGACATTTTTACCATTCAAAAATGAATTGGCCATTTTTCAAACTTGCACCATTTCAACATTTTACAACCAATTAGAACCATTCCACCTTCAACATATTCCACTCATTCTGGACATTCAAAATATCATTTTCCAAGTTCGTAAAAATTCCCGGAATTCACATTTTTCCAAACCCTATTTTCACTCTTTTTTTCTGTCGACGACTCCTTCCACATTTTTCAACCCACTTAAACCGAATATTCCACTGTCAAAACATTCGTATTAATCTGGAATTTTTTGAGTTATGGACAAATTTCCATTTCTCCCAAAATTCCAGGAATTCCGTAGTACAATTTATCAATTAAAAATGTTACTACTTCAACATTTCTCAACCATTTTGAAAAATTGTAACACCAACCATTCACAACATTCAAGTTTTTTACCATTTTCCAAAAAATTCCCTCTTTTCCCAGAATTACCAATTTTTTATGAAATTCCCATTGAAATGAATGTTCAACAATTCTAAAAACAAAAACCAATTCCCATATTTCCCAGAATTCCAGGTTTTCTGGGACATTTTCCCATACAAAATTAATTGGCCATTTTTCAAACTTGCACCATTTCAACATTTTACAACCAATTAGAACCATTCCACCTTCAACATATTCCACTCATTCTGGACATTCAAAATATCATTTTCCAAGTTCGTAAAAATTCCCAGAATTCCCATTTTTCCAAACCCTATTTTCACCCTTTTTTCTGTCGACGACTCCTTCCACATTTTTCAACCCACTTAAAACATTCCACTGTCAAAACATTCCTCTTAATCTGGAATTTTTCGAGTTATGGAAAAATGTCCATTTCTCCCAAAATTCCAGAAATTCCGTAATACAATTTCTCAAATAAAAATGTTACTACTTCAACATTTCTTGACCCTTTTGAAAAGTTCTAACAACAACCATTCACAACATTCAAGTTTTTTACCATTTTCCAAAAAATTCCCTCTTTTCCCGGAATTACCAAATTTTATGAAATTTCCATTGAAATGAATGTTCAACAATTCTAAAAAAAAAAAAAAAATCCCCATATTTCCCAGAATTCCAGGTTTTCTGGGACATTTTTACCATTCAAAAATGAATTGGCCATTTTTCAAACTTCCACCATTTCAACATTTTACAACCAATTAGAACCATTCCACCTTCAACATATTCCACTCATTCTGGACATTCAAAATATCATTTTCCAAGTTCGTAAAAATTCCCGGAATTCACATTTTTCAAACCCTATTTTCACTCTTTTTTTCTGTCGACAACTCCTTCCACATTTTTCAACCCACTTAAACCGAATATTCCACTGTCAAAACATTCCTATTAATCTGGAATTTTTTGAGTTATGGACAAATTTCCATTTCTCCCAAAATTCCAGGAATTCCGTAATACAATTTCTCAATTAAAAATGTTACTACTTCAACATTTCTCAACCACTTTGAAAAATTGTAACACCAACCATTCACAACATTCAAGTTTTTTACCATTTTCCAAAAAATTCCCTCTTTTCCCGGAATTACCAAATTTGTATGAAATTCCCATTGAAATTAGTGTTCAACAATTCTAAAAATAAAAAAAAAATCCCCATATTTCCCAGAATTTCAGGTTTTCTGGGACATTTTTCCCATACAAAATGAATTGGCCATTTTTCAAACTTGCACCATTTCAACATTTTTCAACCAATTAGAACCATTCCACCTTCAACATATTCCACTCATTCTGGACATTCAAAATATCATTTTCCAAGTTTGTAAAAATTCCCAGAATTCTCATTTTTCAAAACCTTATTTTCACCCTTTTTTCTGTCGACGACTCCTTCCACATTTTTCAACCCACTTAAAATATTCCACTGTCAAAACATTCCTCTTAATCTGGAATTTTTCGAGTTTTGGAAAAATTTCCATTTCTCCCAAAATTCCGTAACACAATTTCTCAATTAAAAATGTTACTACTTCAACATTTCTCGACCCTTTTGAAAAATTCCAACACCAACGATTCACAACATTCAAGTTTTTTACCATTTTCCAAAAAATTCCCTCTTTTCCCGGAATTACCAAATTTGTATGAAATTCCCATTGAAATTAGTGTTCAACAATTCTAAAAAAAAACAAAAAAAACCCATATTTCCCAGAATTTCAGGTTTTCTGGGACATTTTTACCATTCAAAAATGAATTGGCCATTTTTCAAACTTCCACCATTTCAACATTTTACAACCAATTAGAACCATTCCACCTTCAACATATTCCACTCATTCTGGACATTCAAAATATCATTTTCTAAGTTCGTAAAAATTCCCAGAATTCCCATTTTTCAAAACCTTATTTTCACCCTTTTTTCTGTCGACGACTCCTTCCACATTTTTCAACCCACTTAAAACATTCCACTGTCAAAACATTCCTCTTAATCTGGAATTTTTCGAGTTTTGGAAAAATTTCCATTTCTCCCAAAATTCCGTAATACAATTTCTCAATTAAAAATGTTACTACTTCAACATTTCTCGACCCTTTTGAAAAATCCCAACACCAACCATTCACAACATTCAAGTTTTTTACCATTTTCCAAAAAATTCCCTCTTTTCCCGGAATTACCAAATTTTATGAAATTCCCATTGAAATGAATGTTCAACAATTCTAAAAAAAAAAAAAAAATCCCCATATTTCCCAGAATTCCAGGTTTTCTGGGACATTTTTACCATTCAAAAATGAATTGGCCATTTTTCAAACTTCCACCATTTCAACATTTTACAACCAATTAGAACCATTCCACCTTCAACATATTCCACTCATTCTGGACATTCAAAATATCATTTTCCAAGTTCGTAAAAATTCCCAGAATTCCCATTTTTCCAAACCCTATTTTCACCCTTTTTTCTGTCGACGACTCCTTCCACATTTTTCAACCCACTTAAAACATTCCACTGTCAAAACATTCCTATTAATCTGGAATTTTTCGAGTTATGGACAAATTTCCATTTCTCCCAAAATTCCAGGAATTCCGTAATACAATTTCTCAATTAAAAATGTTACTACTTCAACATTTCTCAACCATTTTGAAAAATTCCAACACCAACCATTCACAACATTCAAGTTTTTTACCATTTTCCCCAAAATTTCCTCTTTTCCCAGAATTACCAAATTTTTATGAAATTCCCATTGAAATTAGTGTTCAACAATTCTAAAAAAAAACAAAAAAAACCCATATTTCCCAGAATTCCAGGTTTTCTGGGACATTTTTACCATTCAAAAATGAATTGGCCATTTTTCAAACTTCCACCATTTCAACATTTTACAACCAATTAGAACCATTCCACCTTCAACATATTCCACTCATTCTGGACATTCAAAATATCATTTTCCAAGTTCGTAAAAATTCCCAGAATTCCCATTTTTCCAAACTCTATTTTCACCCTTTTTTCTGTCGACGACTCCTTCCACATTTTTCAACCCACTTAAAACATTCCACTGTCAAAACATTCCTCTTAATCTGGAATTTTTCGAGTTTTGGAAAAATTTCCATTTCTCCCAAAATTCCGTAACACAATTTCTCAATTAAAAATGTTACTACTTCAACATTTCTCGACCCTTTTGAAAAATTCCAACACCAACCATTCACAACATTCAAGTTTTTTACCATTTTCCCAAAAATTCCCTCTTTTCCCGGAATTACAAAATTTTTATGAAATTCTCATTGAAATTAATGTTCAACAATTCTAAAAAAAAAAAAAATCCCATATTTCCCAGAATTTCAGGTTTTCTGGGACATTTTTCCCATACTAAATTAATTAGCCATTTTTCAAACTTCTACCATTTCAACATTTTACAACCAATTAGAACCATTCCACCTTCAACATATTCCACTCATTCTGGACATTCAAAATATCATTTTCCAAGTTCGTAAGAATTCCTAGAATTCCCATTTTTCCAAACCCTATTTTCCCCCTTTTTTCTGTCGACGACTCCTTCCACATTTTTCAACCCACTTAAACCATTCCACTGTCAAAACATTCCTCTTAATCTGGAATTTTTCGAGTTTTGGAAAAATTTCCATTTCTCCCAAAATTCCGTAACACAATTTCTCAATTAAAAATGTTACTACTTCAACATTTCTCGACCCTTTTGAAAAATTCCAACACCAACCATTCACAACATTCAAGTTTTTTACCATTTTCCAAAAAATTCCCTCTTTTCCCGGAATTACCATTTTTTTATGAAATTCCCATTGAAATGAATGTTCAACAATTCTAAAAATAAAAAAAAATTCCCATATTTCCCAGAATTTCAGGTTTTCTGGGACATTTTTACCATTCAAAAATGAATTGGCCATTTTTCAAACTTGCACCATTTCAACATTTTACAACCAATTAGAACCATTCCACCTTCAACATATTCCACTCATTCTGGACATTCAAAATATCATTTTCCAAGTTCGTAAAAATTCCCAAAATTCCCATTTTTCCAAACTCTATTTTCACCCTTTTTTCTGTCGACGACTCCTTCCACATTTTTCAACCCACTTAAAACATTTCACTGTCAAAACATTCCTCTTAATCTGGAATTTTTCGAGTTTTGGAAAAATGTCCATTTCTCCCAAAATTCCAGAAATTCCCTAATACAATTTCTCAATTAAAAATGTTACTACTTCAACATTTCTCGACCCTTTTGAAAAATTCCAACACCAACCATTCACAACATTCAAGTTTTTTTTACCATTTTCCAAAAAATTCCCTCTTTTCCCAGAATTACCAAATTTTTATGAAATTCCCATTGAAATGAATGTTCAACAATTCTAAAAACAAAAAACAATTCCCATATTTCCCAGAATTCCAGATTTTCTGGGACATTTTTCCCATACAAAATCAATTGGCCATTTTTCAAACTTCCACCATTTCCACATTTTTCAACCGATTCTAACCATTCCAACATCGATATATTCCACTCATCCTGGACACTCAAACTAACACTTTGCCAAGTTCCAAACCAAAATCTGTGTCAGGCTCGCCCCTAACAGTTTGGTTGTGTTTTACTTTTTCCTCTGTGTTGGTTGTACTTCCTGTCAGCGCTCTTGTTTTGGTTCGGTTTCCTGTTTGTCTCCCTGAGTGCTGTGTCCCCTCAGCTGTGGCTGATTGGCCCCTGGCCACACCTGGTGTCAATCAGCCAGCTACTATTTAAACCTGCTTTGTCTTCCACTTGGTGTTGGAGTATTGTCGTGTCGACATCACCTACAACATGTGACATTGTGGTTTAACCTGGAAATTCAAACCCTCCGACATTCAAACTATTCTTACATTCACAACACATTCAGAGTTTTAACAACTGTTATGTAAAATAGAAGTAGTAGGATTTAAATAAGCTATGCTTCTTACTACTCCTTTTCGAACATCTTGAATAGAGAAACTGGAAATTGTGATGCGTCATGTTCAATGCTCGCATGTTCGAATCAAGTCAAACTCCAACATTCAGTCAGCATGGGAGCATTCCCACGTAATTCCTCTGGGAATCGAGTCGTTTCGTTCTTCTGGGTTGTTGTTTTCCAAACACTTACTGCTCCGTGGACAAAGTAACGGCGTCCAAGGCAGCAACCGTCTGTTTTTCATCATCCACATTCCTTCTTTGATTACAGCCTCTAATGAGGAGAAGGGGGTTGATTAGTGAAGGAGTAAATAAAGAGTTCTAACCATAAATATGACCAACTCATCTCAAAAACTGTTTCTCTTTCACTTTTCTTACCAGTGAAACCATGTCACATGACATCATTGTCCAGATAGATAGACTCTAACGCCAACTCAACGATATCCTTATCTGTAAACCCTTACCTTCTGTGTAAACAAAACCCCAAACTACCTAATCTTAACCCCAACTCTAAACCTTGATTGATTAAACGCAATACAATGATTTGCAAATCCTTTTCAAGCCATATTCAGTTGAATATGCTACAAAGACAACATATTTGATGTTCAAACTCATAAACTTTGTTTTTTTTTTGCAAATAATAATTAACTTAGAATTTCATGGCTGCAATACGTGCCAAAGTAGTTGGGAAAGGGCATGTTCACCACTGTGTTACATCACCTTTTCTTTTAACAACACTCAATAAACGTTTGGGAACTGAGGAAACTAATTGTTGAAGCTTTGAAAGTGGAATTCTTTCCCATTCTTGTTTTATGTAGAGCTTCAGTCTTTCAACAGTCCGGGGTCTCCGCTGTCATATTTTACGCTTCATAATGAGCCACACATTTTCCATGGGAGACAGGTCTGGACTGCAGGCGGGCCAGGAAAGTACCAGCACTCTTTTTTTTACGAAGCCACGCTGTTGTAACAGGCGCTGAATGTGGCTTGGCATTGTCTTGCTGAAATAAGCAGGGGCGTCCATGAAAAAGACGGCGCTTAGATGGCAGCATATGTTGTTCCAAAACCTGTATGGACCATTCAGCATTAATGGTGCCTTCACAGATGTGTAAGTTACCCATGCCTTGGGCACTAATACACCCCCATACCATCACACATGCTGGCTTTCGAACTTTGCGTCGATAACAGTCTGGATGGTTCGCTTCCCCTTTGGTCCGGATGATACGATGTCGAATATTTCCAAAAACAATTTGAAATGTCGACTCATCAGACCACAGAACACTTTTCCACTTTGCATCAGTCCATCTTAGATGATCTCGGGCCCAGAGAAGCCGGCGGCGTTTCTGGATGTTGTTGATAAATGGCTTTCTCTTTGCATAGTAGAGCTTTAACTTGCACTTACAGATGTAGCGACCAACTGTATTTAATGACAGTGGTTTTCTGAAGTGTTCCTGAGCCCATGTGGTGATATCCTTTAGAGATTGATGTCGGTTTTTGATACAGTGCTGTCTGAGGGATGGAAGGTCACGGTCATTCAATGTTGGTTTCTGGCCATGCCGCTTACGTGGAGTGATTTCTCCAGATTTTCTGAACCTTTTGATGATATTATGGAGCGTAGATGTTGAAATCCCTAAATTTCTTGAAATTGCACTTTGAGAAAGGTTGTTCTTAAACTGTTTGACTATTTGCTCACGCAGTTGTGGACAAAGGGGTGTACCTCGCCCCATCCTTTCTTGTGAAAGACTGAGCATTGTTTGGGAAGCTGTTTTTATAGCCAATCATGGCACCCACCTGTTCCCAATTAGCCTGCACACCTGTGGGATGTTCCAAATAAGTGTTTGATGAGCATTCCTCAACTTTATCAGTATTTATTGCCACCTTCTACAACTTGTTTGTCACGTGTTGCTGGCAACAAATTCTAAAGTTAATGATTATTTGTACAAAAAAAAATGTTTATGAGTTTGAACATCAAATATGTTGTCTTTGTAGCATATTCAACTGAATATGGCTTGAAAAGGATTTGCAAATCATTGTATTCTGTTTATATTTACATCTAACACAATGTCCCAACTCATATGGAAACGGGGTTTGTATATATATATATATATATATATATATATAATTAAAAATGATTAATTGATTTAGAATTGGAATAAATAAAAATCATGATTTGGATGTAAATACATTTTTTTAAGTACCTTTTTAATAAAGAACCTTAATTTAAGACCAAAAAAATTAACGCTAAATGGAGCCATAAATTTGAAAGCAAAATGCGGCGAGGGACGACTTTATTCCGACTTGTAACTCTAATCCTGGACTGAACCCAAAGCTTATTTCTCACGCTTAAAGTTCAACAATACAAAAGAAAAACTCCTACTCACAGTGGGGAGTGTTTTTTTTTTTTTTGCTGCTACTCGTCCTCTGATGACCTCGTGCGACCTGACCTCCGCCACAGGTTCCTATGGCAACTGCTGCCTGGGCCACGTGCGTCGGATGAGAGCCAACGCCATCGACTACATCGAGAGCTACAGGCTACAGGAAACAGACGGAGACTGCAACATCAGTGCTGTCGTGTGAGTCTTCAAATCTGCTTTTTTTTTGCTTTTTGTTTTGCTTCCGACTTGGAAAAGCCGGTGACCGTGAGTGATGTGTGCAGCTTTACCATGGTGGCCACGCCGGACCGTAAAAAACAGCGCACCGTCTGCGCCGACCCAGGCAGGAAGTGGGTGAAGAAGCTGAAGGAGGCTGTGGACGCCAGGGTAAATATCAGTAAATATTACACAATATGGGACTTTTCTAATGAAAAATACTCAACTTTTTTTTTTTGGTTTGTTTGGTTTTCTTCCCACTAGGCGAAAATCAGCAGGAGATAAAAATGAAACGTCATAAATCTTCCAGCACGCCAGTAAATGTGCTATTTCCTGTCACTGACAAAAGAATGTGAGATAGATCGGGACACGTCTTCTATTTTGGGAAGCGGAGGCACATTGGAACTTTTCTTTTATTTCCTGTGTGGAGCCTGCAAGAAATCAGTCAGTATCGGACAGCTTTTGGACTTTAGAGCCCTCAAATATTCATGTAATTCATATTCATATCAACATAGTTTCACTAAGAATCGACAATGAGCACATTTGAGCTGGAAAAGGCACAAAAAAGTGAATTTTGTATTTTAAATTTTCTGACACAAAAGGTTCTACAATGGAGACGGGATATATCGGCCCATTCCTGGGTGGGTCTCGCGTGAGAGGAAGGAGGGGGGGGGGAGGGGGGGGGGGGGATGGTTAGTCATTTTGCAATGCACCTGATACCTGAAACACACTTCAAGATATTCAACACTCTACTCCCATCTGGCAGCTAAAGTGGAAAGTGCACCCCGCCGATTTCGTCACGTTTCATGTGTCAGGTGAACCGACTGTGGATCAAACTCCTGGCCTGGAAATAATGTGCATCAATAAAGTACTTCATCTTTTTTTTCTTTGTTTTTAACAAAATCTACTCGTTCTTTTTTCGTTCTGACAAAGAAACTAAAAATGTTCCATTGAAATTGGACCATTCTGAGTCAAATAAGGCTGAAAATAGTCCAGGGAGTCAAAGAAACGTGCCCTCGTATTGCGTGCATATAAATGTTGCGTTCTTAATTGTACTTAGGGGCAGAAAAATGTTGTACAATAGGAAAAGTTGTATTCAAAAATGATTTGAAGACAATAAGAACACGCATGTTTTCCCTTTCTAATGCATTCTAAGTCATATATAAACATAAAATAAAAGTTAGATAACGATGGGAGTCGTGATGTCATTATTGTGTCCTTTAAAGGCCGCTAAAAAAACACCCAAAGAGCGCCAACAATACTCCATAACATAAATATTAACCAAGTATTAGCAATATTGGTATTTTAAGCGCTAACGCTGAGGAACTATAGCAGCTGACTAGCATAAGCTGCTATATTGACAATCGATTGTGGACATAAACCGCTAAGTTGGTCAACTTTGACGTTCAACTCAGACCTGGAGATGGCAAGAAAGACACGAAAAATTATTCTTTCAGTTTTTTTAAAACTTGCGTTAGGATCATGAATAATTCTTCATCTAAACCAAATATACAAACATCCCATCGGTCTGCATCCCAGTGAGAGCCGACATTGTCCAGTAAGTGATTGTTTCATTATGTTTGTTGTCTGCCATGATTGGTAGCGTAGTGCTTAAAATGAGCAAAACACGTAAATGTGACATGTTATTATGAACGTGACAATTGTGTACAGTACAGCGTGCATATTAAAAAATAGTGGTTTTTAAAGTGCTTTGTAGGCGGAATAGAGCGACTCCAACTGGCTTTGTTGGTAGTTGACCTTTGCGAGCGTTTATTTACCAGTAAGAATGTGTAAAAAAAGAAAAACACATTTGTTCTTGTCTTACATGAATTGATTAACTTGACCCCGACTTAAACAAGTTGAAAAACTTATTGGGGTGTTACCATTTAGTGGTCAATTGTATGGAATATGTACTGAACTGTGCATTCTACTAATAAAAGTATCAATCAATCAATCAATTACATAAGGATGATGAATAATAGGCAAAATTACTGTCTATTAAACAAGACGAGAAGCAAGGAATTAAACAGAGACAGAATTCAATTTGGCTCCTTTGAGGAGAGACGTCTGGACTGCACTCTTTATACGGTCTCACCATGCTGGGGGGAAAGATCGAACGCCTCCTCTTTTATTTGGACTTTCCCGGATTCCATGGCAACAACTCTTTCTAAGGGACGGGGGGTCGTAAACAGCCGTCGCCTTTCATTACAAACAGCTCAAAGAAAATGTCGGTACAAAGAAAAGGTCGTAAAAAAGTTCAAAGAAGAGGTCCCTGGGGAAAAAAATTATGTGTGTATAAATGATATGCACACATTTAGCTGTAAAAATATGTATGTTTGGGTCCCTTTTTTTCAGGAACACTAATACCAAAAGTCACAATGTCTGATTGAATTCTAAAAACGTTATGACAGACCACCTCAAATAAACCGAATGGAATTTTACAGGTTTTTTTTACTGAATGGGACACCCAAAATGTACATGAAAATCAAGAAAAAGTGGGATTTTCAATATTAACTATGCACTATAAAAAACTGAATATTAACAACAGATGAACATCGCTCCTCTTTCACTTCTCAGACCAGCTCCTCCATAGTTTTGTATATTTTGCAACGAAGTAAAACACAACACAAATGTAACAAACAGCAAAACATGAATGCAAAGTGCAATAAACACCTACAATATGATATATTATCACTTTTATGCTGAACTTTGTTGTAAAAATCTGCTTTCTCATCCGTTTCTAACACGGGCGTTTCAGGCTGGCTGCTCTGAAAACAACGTATGTCAGGTTGACATCTATTAAACAAGACAAGAAGCAAGGAATTCAACAGAGACAGAATAAAATTTGGCTCAATGAGGAGAAACGCGTAGACCTGTACCCTGGTACGGTCTCACCACGCTCTGACGAAAGATTGTGCGCCTCCTCTGTAAGACTTAGACCTTGGAAAATCTTTATTGTCCCCGAGAGGCAATTTGGTTTGCAGTAGTAGTCATTAAAAACCAGGTTCAACAGGAAAAACAAGGTACAACAGTAAAAAAGGGGCGTACCTACATCCTGAGGGCAAGAGTCTAAACTCTATGAGTTTAGACTTTTTCTGATGACATGGCAACAGCTGTTTCTAAAGGAAGGGGGTTGTAAACAGCCGCAGCCTTTGGTCACAAAACAGTTCAAAGAAAAGGTGCCATTAGGGGGGTCGGGTCCTGCTTCCTCTGTCAAGAGTTATTTGGTAACAAACCCCAAGATGCAGAAACAGAGGCAGGCATTGAACAGGAAAACATGATTTAATTAAAATATTACAAAAACAACAAACCAAAGGGGTACAACCAAAAGTGCGCACAAGGCGGGTAACAAACTAAGGGAGCTAGCATGGGAGCTAGAAAATAAAAGGAGCTTAACATGGAAGTTAGCAAAAACAAAAAGGGTCCAGCGAGGAAGCTAGCGGGCAGCGAGCAGGAAAACAGAAATCGTAACGTTTAGTACAAAACAAACTGGAAGCAGGGAACAAAGAACAGTACGCTACAAACATCGAACAGGTATAGCTTACCGCTACGCTGCAAATACAAGACACGGCACGACACAACAGGAGCGACATCGACAAAACGATAATCCAGCAACTGACTGGAGGACAAATACAGACTCAAATAGAAGCGGGCTGATTGACACCAGGTGTGGCCAGGTGCCAATCAGCTGTATCTGAGGTGAAAACAGCACACAGGGAAACTAAAATCAGGAAATACTAAACACACACAGAGGAAAAACTAAAACACAGTGACAAACCCCAAGATGCAGAGACGGAGGCAGGCATTGAACAGGAAAACATGATTGAATTAAAATATTACTACAAGAACAAACCAAGGGGGTACAACCAAAAGTGCGCACGAGGCGGATAACAAACTAAGGGAGCTAGCATGGGAGCTAGAAAATAAAAGGAGCTTAACATGGAAGCTAGCAAAAACAAAATACAAGACACGGCACAACACGACAGGAGCGACATCGACAAAACAATAATCCAGCAACTGACTGGAGTACAAATACAGACTCAAATACAAGCGGGCTGATTGACACCAGGTGTGGCCAGGTGCCAATCAGTCGCATCTGAGGGGAAAACAGCACACAGGGAAACTAAAAACAGGAAATACTAAACACACATAGAGGAACAACTAAAACACAAACAAACTGTCAGTGGCAGGCCTAACATCCTCCATGCTTTGTAAATCTCGGGCCAAGACAAAATCCTCCTGAGGATTAGGATACATGAAAGAAACCAACACCTTCATGTCGCTTCCCATCCTACACAGAGGAGTTTTACAAGACTTTTGCTTGGCAAGATCACAGACAGATTTTGTCTGCTAGCCGGGAACTCATTGAAACACAAAGTTTTGTGATAACTTGGAAATAATTATTCTGAAAATGTAGTTTACCATTAAAAAAAACTCCTTTAAGACTCAAAAGTGCAGATTTCAACCATTGAAAAACTTTCTATAGTTCAAAGTCATTTGAAAACAAGAACTGCACGTGTTAATGGCGGCTACAGTTTGGATGGTAAACATCTACAAAAAAATCATTTACAACGTCCGTCGGGCCGGATTGAAAAGCTTAATGTGTATTTTGCCCTGGTATGACTTGTCCAGGGTGTACACCGCCTTCCGCTTGATATCATCCATTACGGATAGGTTGATTGGCAACACTAAACGGGCCCTAGTGTGTGAATGTTGTCTGCTATCTGTGATGAGGTGGCGACTTGTCCATGGTGTACACCGCCTTCCGCTTGATTGTAGCTGAGATAGGCACCAGCACCCCCGCAACCCCAAACGGGACAATCGGTAGAAAATGGATGGATGGATGGATGGATTGGCAACACTAAATGCACCGTAGTGTGTGAATGTTGTCTGCTATCTGTGATGAGGTGGCGACTTGTCCAGGGTGTACGCCGCCTTCCGTCCGAATGCAGCCGATAAGCTCCAGCACCCTGGCGACCCCAAACGGGACAATCGGTAGAAAATGGATGGATGGATGGATGGATTGGCAACACTAAATGCACCGTAGTGTGTGAATGTTGTCTGTCTATCTGTGTTGGCCCTGTGATGAGGTGGCGACTTGTCCAGGGTGTACACCGCCTTCCGCTTGATTGTAGCTGAGATAGGCGCCAGCGCCCCCGAAGGGAATAAGCGGTAGAAAATGGATGGATGGTTTAAATATTATCCATTACGGATAGGTTGATTGGCAACACTAAATGAACAGTAGTGTGTGTATGTTGTCTGTCTATCTGTGATGAGGTGGCGACTTGTCCAGGGTGTACACCGCCTTCCACTTGATTGTAGCTGAGATAGGCTCCAGCACCCCCGCGACCCCAAACGGGACAATCGGTAGAAAATGGATGGACGGATGGATGGAGGATTGGCAACACTAAATGCACCGTAGTGTGTGAATGTTGTCTGTCTATCTGTGTTGGCCCTGTGATGGGGTGGCGACTTGTCCAGGGTGTACGCCACCTTCCGTCCGAATGCAGCCGAGATAAGCTCCAGCACCCCCGCGACCCCAAACGGGACAATCGGTAGAAAATGGATGGATGGATGGAGGATTGGCAACACTAAATGGGCCCTAGTGTGTGAATGTTGTCTGCTATCTGTGATGAGGTGGCGACTTGTCCAGAGTGTACGCGGCCTTCCGCTTGATTGTAGCTGAGATAGGCACCAGCACCCCCGCAACCCCAAACGGGACAATCGGTAGAAATGGATGGATGGATGGAGGATTGGCAACACTAAATGCACCGTAGTGTGTGAATGTTGTCTGTCTATCTGTGTTGGCCCTGTGATGAGGTGGCGACTTGTCCAGGGTGTACGCCGCCTTCCGCTTGATTGTAGCTGAGATAGGCACCAGCGACCCCGAAGGGAATAAGCGGTAGAAAATGGATGGATGGTTTAAATATTATCCACTACGGATAGGTTGATTGGAAACACTAAACGGGCCCTAGTGTGTGAATGTTGTCTGCTATCTGTGATGAGGTGGCGACTTGTCCAGGGTGTACACCGCCTTCCGCCCCAATGCAGCCGAGACAGGCTCCAGCACCCCGGCGACCAAAAACGGGACAATCGGTAGAAAATGGATGGATGGATGGATGGAGGATTGGCAACACTAAACGGGCCCTAGTGTGTGAATGTTGTCTGCTATCTGTGATGAGGTGGCGACTTGTCCAGGGTGTATGACGCCTTCTGCCCGATTGTATTCGAGATAGGCTCCAGCACCCCGGCGACCCCAGATGGGACGATCGGTAGAAAATGGATGGATGGATGGAGGATTGGCAACACTAAATGCACTGTAGTGTGTGAATGTTGTCTGTCTATCTGTGTTGGCCCTGTGATGAGGTGGCGACTTGTCCAGGGTGTACGCCGCCTTCCGCTTGATTGTAGCCGAGATAGGCTCAGGACCCCCCCCCACCCCCCCTTATACGACCCCCAACGGGACAATCGGTAGAAAAATGGACGGACGGTGCAGACTTTTTCACTTGTAGTTCTCCGGTAGTGTGAAGTGAAGTGAATTATATTTATATAGCGCTTTTCTCTAGTGACTAAAAGTGCTTTACATAGTGAAACCCAATATCTAAGTTACATTTAAACCAGTGTGGGTGGCACTGGGAGCAGGTGGGTAAAGTGTCTTGCCCAAGGATACAACGGCAGTGACTAGGATGGCGGATGCGGGAATCGAACCTGCAACCGTCAAGTTGCTGGCACGGCCACTCTACCAACCGAGCTATACCGCCCCAGTATGGCGGAAAAAAACAAACTACTGCAGAAAATCCTTTTTTTAAATAAATCCTCCGAGGCCAGAATCCCTGAGCCACTCTTTGAAAATACTGCCAGGAAATGTTCAAGAAAATCACATTTCTTTTATTTCTTTCACTATTTAGCAACTTTCCTGTGTCTTTTCCAGCCAGAATTGAACGTAATATGTTTTTATTGGCGTGTGTGTGTTCAATAAGTGAGTTTATTTTTATAACCATGTTTTCTATCAGCACTCCAGTTGTACTTTGCTAGCAAATAAACATTTTCCAATATCTTTTCTTATGCAGTATTTTTTGTTTTCAACATGTCAGTTAAACATGCTGTTTTTTCTCAAAGCCACTTAGGGGCCAGTGACCCCCCACTGAGGTTCACTTCACATTATTGGCAGACAGTCGGTAAACAAAAAGCAGTTGAATTGTCACAAAGAATCGCTGGAAGCTGTTTTGCTTTCTCAAAGCAGGACAGCGGAGGACAGAACCCCGGAGGACAGAACCCCGGGTCAAGAAGCTTGTCTTTCATAACACTGGAAGCACTAACAGGACCTGACAACGTTTTCCCGTAATCTAGCGGAGTGGCGGCGGCTCAAGGGGGGGATTATGCAACATGGAGAGCAAATAAGACGTCAGGACTTGAGAGCGCTGAGAAAAAAAAATGAAACTATAAAACATAAACCAGGCGGTGCCCGCGGGCACCAGGTCGCCCGTAAGGACCAGATGATTCGCCCGCTGGCCTGTTCTAAAAATAGCTCAAATAGCAGCACTTACCAGTGAGCTGCCTCTATTTTTATAATTGTATTTATTTACTAGCAAGCTGGTCTCGCTTTGCTGGACATTTTTAATTCTAAGAGAAACAAAACTCAAATAGAATTTGAAAATCCAAGAAAATATTTTAAAGACTTGTCTTCACTTGTTTGAATACATTTTTTTTTACTTTGCTTCTTATAACTTTCAGAAAGACAATTTTAGAGAAAAAATACAACCTTAAAAATGATTTTAGGATTTTTAAACACATATACCTTTTTACCTTTTAAATTCCTTCCTCTTCTTTTCTGACAATTTAAATCAATGTTCAAGTATTTTTTTTTTAAGAATAATAAATACATTTTATTTTAATTAGTGAATTATAGTGAATTATATTTATATAGCGCTTTTCTCGAGTGACTCAAAGCGCTTTACATAGTGAAACCCAATATCTAAGTGACATTTAAAGCAGTGTGGGTGGCACTGGGAGCAGGTGGGTAAAGTGTCTTGCCCAAGGACACAACGGCAGTGCCTAGGATGGCGGAAGCAGGAATCGAACCTGCAACCCTCAAGTTGCTGGCACGGCCACTCTACCAACTGAGCTATGCCGCCCCATTCTTCATTTCAGCTTTTTTTTTCGACGAGGAATATTTGTGAAATTATTCTTCAAACTTATTATGATTAAATTTTGAAAAAAAAATTCTGACAAATCTAGAAAATCTATCCATCCATCCATCCATCCATCCATCCATCATCTTCCGCTTATCCGAGGTCGGGTCGCGGGGGCAGCAGCCTAAGCAGGGAAGCCCAGACTTCCCTCTCCCCAGCCACTTGGTCCAGCTCTTCCTGGGGGATCCCAAGCCGTTCCCAGGCCCGCCGGGAGACATAGTCTTCCCAACGTGTCCTGGGTCTTCCCCGTGGCCTCCTACCGGTTGGACGTGCCCTAAACACCTCCCTAGGGAGGCGTTCGGGTGGCATCCTGACCAGATGCCCGAACCACCTCATCTGGCTCCTCTCCATGTGGAGGAGCAGCGGCTTTACTTTGAGTTCCTCCCGGATGGCAGAGCTTCTCACCCTATCTCTAAGGGAGAGACCCGCCACCCGGCGGAGGAAACTCATTTGGGCCGCTTGTACCCGTGATCTTATCCTTTCGGTCATGACCCAAAGCTCATGACCATAGGTGAGGATGGGAACGTAGATCGACCGGTAAATTGAGAGCTTTGCCTTCCGGCTCAGCTCCTTCTTCACCACAACGGATCGATACAACGTCCGCATTACTGAAGACGCCGCACCGATCCGCCTGTCGATCTCACCATCCACTCTTCCCCCACTCGTGAACAAGACTCCTAGGTACTTGAACTCCTCCACTTGGGGCAGGGTCTCCTCCCCAACCCGGAGATGGCACTCCACCCTTTTCCGGGCGAGAACCATGGACTAGAAAATCTGTAGAATCCAATTTAAATCTTATTTCAAAGTCTTTTGAATTTCTTTTAAAATTTTTGTTTGAGAAAATCTAGAAAAAAATAATTTTTATATGTTAGAAATATAGCTTGGTCCAATTTGTTATATATTCTAACAAAGTGCAGATTGGATTTTAAACTATTTAAAACATGTCATCAAAATTCTAAAAAATAATCTTAATCAGGAAAAATGAGTAATGATCCATAAATTCTTTTTAAAAATTTTTCAAAAAGATTCGAATTAGCTAGTTTTTGTCTTCTTTTTTTCCAATGAATTTTGAAATTGAAGATAAACTTTGTTTCAAAATTTAAATTTCATTTTTTTCCTGTTTTCTCTTCTTTTAAACCATTCAAGTAAGTCATTTTTTCATCATTTATTCTCTACAAAAAAACTTCCGTAGAAGGAAAAAAAAAGTACGACGGAATGACAGACAGAAATACCCTTTTTTTTAAAAAATATTTATCTGTTTCTATGAACATTTATTGTTAGAAATCATTAAGATGATCAGTGTTTCCACCAAGATAAATATTATTAATTATTAATAACATAGAGTTAAAGGTAAATTGAGCAAATTGGCTATTTCTGGCAATTTATTTAAGTGTGTATCAAACACACTTAAATACTTTCTAAGACTTTTTAAATACTTTTTTTCCCAGGATGGTGCTGCTGTAGTGTCTGCTATTGGCAGGAGCTCTATGTTCTGTGCTCTTGTGTCATCCATGAAACATTTCTTCAAACTTATTATGATTAAAATAAAATAAAAAATATTCTGGCAAATCTAGAAAATCTGTAGAATCAAATTGAAATCTTATTTCAAAGTCTTTTGAATTTTTTTTTAATTTTTGTTTGAGAAAATCTAGAAAAAATAACGATTTTTATTTTTTAGAAATATAGCTTGGTCTAGTTTGTTAAATATTCTAACAAAGTGCAGATTGGATTTGAACCTATTTAAAACATGTCATCAAAATTTCTAAAAAATAAATCTTAATCAGGAAAAATTACTAATAATGTTCCATAAATTTTTTTTATTTTTTTTTTCAAAAAGATTCGAATGAGCTAGTTTTTGTCTTCTTTTTTTCGGTTGAATTTTGAAATTGAAGATAAACTTTGTTTCAAAATTTTTCATTTTTTTTTCCTGTTTTCTCCTCTTTTAAACCGTTCAAGTAAGTCTTTTTTTCATCATTTATTCTCTACAAAAAACGTTCTGTAGAAGGAAAAAAAAAGTACGATGGAATGACAGACAGAAATACCCTTTTTTTTTTTAAATATTGTATCTGTTCCTATAAACATTTATTGTAAGAAATCATTACAATGATCAGTGTTTCCACCAAGATAAATATCATTAATTATTAATAACATACAGTCAAAGGTAAATTGAGCAAATTGGCTATTTCTGGCCATTTATTTAAGTGTGTATCAAACACACTTAAATACTTTTTAAGACTTTTTAAATACTTTTTTCCCAGGATGGTGCTGCTGTAGTGTCTGCTATTGGCAGGAGCTCTATGTTCTGTGCTCTTGTGTCATCCATTAAACATTTCTTCAAACTTATTATGATTTAAATAAATAAAAACATTTCTGGCAAATCTATAAAATCTGTAGAATCAAATTTAAATGTTATTTCTAAGTCTTTTGAATGCTTTTAAAACTTTTGTTCTGTAAAATCTAGAAGAAATAATGATTTGTCTTTGTTAGAAATATAGCTTGGTCCAATTTGTTATATATTCTAACAAAGTGCAGATTGGATTTTAACCTATTTAAAACATGTCATCAAAATTTCAAAATTAATCTTAATCAGGAAAAATGACTAATGATGTTCCATAAATTCTTCTTTTAATTTTTTCAAAAAGATTCGAATTAGCTAGTTTTTCTCGTCATTTTTTTCGGTAGAAATTAGAATTTTAAAGAGTCGAAATTGAAGATAAACTATGTTTCAAAATGTAATTTTCATTTTTTTCGTGATTTCTCCTCTTTTATACCGTTCAATTAAGTGTTTTTTTCATCATTTATTTTCTAAAAAAAACCTTCCATAAAAAGAAAAAAATTTACGACGGAATGACAAAGAAATAACCATTTTTATATATATTTATTTATTTATTTATTTAAGAGACAAAACTCAAATAGAATTTGAAAAATCCAAGAAAATATTTTAAAGACTTGGTCTTCACTTATTTAAATAAATTCATTGATTTTTTTACTTTGCTTCTTATAACTTTCAGAAAGACAATTTTAGAGAAAATATACAACCTTAAAAATGATTTTAGGATTTTTAAACATATACCTTTTTACCTTTTAAATTCCTTCCTCTTCTTTCCTGACAATTTAAATCAATGTTCAAGTAAATTTATCTTTTTTATTGTAAAGAATAATAAATACATTTTAATTTAATTCTTCATTTTAGCTTCTGTTTTTTTGACGAAGAATATTTGGAAAATATTTCTTCAAATTTATTATGATTAAAATTAAAAAAAAATATTCTGGCAAATCTAGAAAATCTGTAGAATCAAATTTAAATCTTATTTCAAAGTCTTTTGAATTTCTTTAAAAATTTTAGTTTGAGAAAATCTGGAAAAAATAATGATTTGTCTTTGTTAGAAATATAGCTTGGTCCAATTTGTTATATATTCTAACAAAGTGCAGATTGGATTTTAACCTATTTAAAACATGTCATCAAAATTCTAAAAAATAATCTTAATCAGGACAAATTACTAATGATGTTCCATAATTTTTTATTTTTATTTTTTCAAAAAGATTCGAATGAGCTAGTTTTTGTCTTCTTTTTTTCCAATGAATTTTGAAATTGAAGATAAACTTTGTTTCAAAATTTTTCATTTTTTTTTTCCTGTTTTCTCCTCTTTTAAACCGTTCAAGTAAGTCTTTTTTTCATCATTTATTCTCTACAAAAAACCTTCTGTAGAAGGAAAAAAAAAGTACGACGGAATGACAGACAGAAATACCCTTTTTTTTAAAAATATTTTATCTGTTCCTATAAACATTTATTGTAAGAAATCATTAAAATGATCAGTGTTTCCACCAAGATAAATATCATTAATTATTAATAACATAGAGTTAAAGGTAAATTGAGCAAATTGGCTATTTCTGGCAATTTATTTAAGTGTGTATCAAACACACTTAAATACTTTTTAAGACTTTTTAAATACTTTTTTCCCAGGATGGTGCTGCTGTAGTGTCTGCTGTTGACAGGAGCTCTATGTTCTGTGCTCTTGTGTCATCCATGAAATATTTCTTCAAACTTATTATGATTTAAATAAATAAAAAAAATTCTGGCAAATCTATAAAATATGTAGAATCAAATTTAAACCTTATTTCTAAATCTTTTGAATGCTTTTAAAACTTTTGTTCTGTAAAATCTAGAAGAAATAATGATTTGTCTTTGTTAGAAATATAGCTTGGTCCAATTTGTTATATATTCTAACAAAGTGCAGATTGGATTTTAACCTATTTAAAACATGTCATCAAAATTTTAAAATTAATCTTAATCAGGAAAAATTACTAATGATGTTCCATAAATTCTTCTTTTAATTTTTTCAAAAAGATTCGAATTAGCTAGTTTTTCTCGTAATTTTTTTCGGTAGAAATTAGAATTTTAAAGAGTCAAAATTGAAGATAAACTATGTTTCAAAATGTAATTTTCATTTTTTTTTCGTGATTTCTCCTCTTTTATACCGTTCAATTAAGTGTTTTTTTCATCAATTATTTTCTACAAAAAACCTTCCATAAAAAGAAAAAAATTTACGACGGAATGACAAAGAAATAACCATTTTTATATATATTTATTTATTTATTTAAGAGACAAAACTCAAATAGAATTTGAAAAATCCAAGAAAATATTTTAAAGACTTGGTCTTCACTTGTTTAAATAAATTCATTTATTTTTTTACTTTGCTTCTTATAACTTTCAGAAAGACAATCTTAGAGAAAAAATACAACCTTAAAAATGATTTTAGGATTTTTAAACACATATACCTTTTTACCTTTTAAATTCCTTCCTCTTCTTTCCTGATAATTTAAATCAATGTTCAAGTAAATTTATCTTTTTTATTGTAAAGAATAATAAATACATTTTAATTTAATTCTTCATTTTAGCTTGTTTTTTTTCGACAAAGAATATTTGGAAAATATTTCTTCAAATTTATTATGATTAAAATAAAATAAAAATATTCTGGCAAATCTAGAAAATCTGTAGAATCAAATTTAAATCTTATTTCAAAGTCTTTTGAATTTCTTTTAAAATTTTTGTTTGAGAAAATCTAGAAAAAAATATTTTTTATATGTTAGAAATATAGTTTGGTCCAATTTGTTATATATTCTAACAAAGTGCAGATTGGATTTTAACCTATTTGAAAAATGTCATCAAAATTCTAAAAAAATAATCTTAATCAGGAAAAATTAGTAGTGATCCATAAATTGTTTTTCAAATTTTTTCAAAACGATTCGGATTAGCTAGTTTTTGTCTTCTTTTTTTCGGTTGAATTTTGAAATTGAAGATAAACTTTGTTTCAAAATTTTAATTTCATTTTTTTTCCTGTTTTCTCCTCTTTTAAACCGTTCAAGTAAGTCTTTTTTTCATCATTTATTCCTTACAAAAAACCTTCCGTAAAAGGAAAAAAAATGTACGACGGAATGACAGACAGAAATACCCTTTTTTTTAAAGATATTTATCTGTTTTTATAAACATTTATTGTAAGAAATCATTAAGATGATCAGTGTTTCCACCAAGATAAATATCATTAATTATTAATAACATAGAGTTAAAGGTAAATTGAGCAAATTGGCTATTTCTGGCAATTTATTTAAGTGTGTATCAAACACACTTAAATACTTTTTAAGACTTTTTAAATACTTTTTTCCCCAGAATGGCGCTGCTGTAGTGTCTGCTGTTGGCAGGAGCTCTATGTTCTGTGCTCTTGTGTCATCCATGAAATATTTCTTCAAACTTATTATGATTAAAATTAAAATAAAATATTCTGACAAATCTAGAAAATCTGTAGAATCAAATTTAAATTTTATTTCAAAGTCTTTTGAATTTCTTTTAAAATTTTTGTTCGAGAAAATCTAGAAAAAAATAATGATTTTTATTTGTTAGAAATATAGCTTGGTCCAATGTGTTATATATTCTAACAAAGTGCAGATTCATCAAAATAAAAATTCTAAAAAATAATCTTAATCAGGAAAAATTACTAATGATGTTCCATGAATTTTTTTTTAAATTTTTTCAAAAAGATTCGAATGAGCTAGTTTTTGTCTTCTTTTTTTCGGTTGAATTTTGAAATTGAAGATAAACTTTGTTTCAAAACGTTTCATTTTTTTTTTCCTGTTTTCTCCTCTTTTAAACCATTCAAGTAAGTCTTTTTTTCATCATTTATTCTCTACAAAAAACCTTCCGTAGAAGGAAAAAAAAAGTATGACGGAATGACGGACAGAAATACCATTTTTAAAAAAATATATTTTTCTGTTTCTGTGAACATTTATTGTTAGAAATCATTAAGATGATCTGTGTTTCCACCAAGATAAATATCATTAATTATTAATAAAATAGAGTTAAAGGTAAATTGAGCAAATTGGCTATTTCTGGCAATTTATTTAAGTGTGTATCAAACACACTTAAATACTTTTTAATACTTTTTAAATACTTAAAAAAAAAAAAATTCCCAGGATGGTGCTGCTGTAGTGTCTGATGTTGGCAGGAGCTCTATGTTCTGTGCTCTTGTGTCATTATTTTCTTTTAATGTGTATTTTTTTGCCTTTTGGTGCAGGACCCTTTGGGACTGGGTGTCAAGGGGTGGCACTTTCGGGGACCTCTGTGGTACTTTTTTGTGGACTTCTGGATCTGCCTCCCGGGAGCCTTTTGGCCATGGAGACCAGCTGCTGGGTCTCTGCTACACCGGAGTGGGTTTGGAGGGATTAGAGGAGATGCGTATGAGGGGATAGGACTGTGGAGCTAGCACTGAGCTCCGGGACGGAGAGACTTCGCGGTGTCTTGGCTAGGTGAGCAGGTGTCGGACACCTCAGTCTCCTTGGACGTATCCTCGCTCATCCATGCGGACTGGACACTGGCCGAAAGTGGAGTCGGCTCTTTTGGTTGCTTTGTTGGGTCTGCTCCTGTCTCTGGCCATGCTCCCTCCACCCCAGCGGACAATGGCGTGGAACACCGCAGTCACCTTGGACGTATCATCGCTCATCCATGCGGACTGGACACTGGCCGAGAGTGGAGTTGGCTCTTTTGGTTGCTTTGTTGGGTCTGCTCCTGTCTCTGGCCATGCTCCCTCCACCCCAGCGGACGATGGCATGGAACACCACAGTCACCTTGGACGTATCATCGCTCATCCATGCGGACTGGACACTGGCCGAAAGTGGAGTTGGCTCTTTTGGTTGCTTTGTTGGGTCTGCTCCTGTCTCTGGCCATGCTCCCTCCACCCCAGCGGACGATGGCGTGGAACACCGCAGTCACCTTGGACGTATCATCACTCATCCATGCGGACTGGACACTGGCCGAAAGTGGAGTCGGCTCTTTTGGTTGCTTTGTTGGGTCTGCTCCTGTCTCTGGCCATGCTCCCTCCACCCCAGCGGACAATGGCGTGGAACACCGCAGTCACCTTGGACGTATCATCGCTCATCCATGCGGACTGGACACTGGCCGAGAGTGGAGTTGGCTCTTTTGGTTGCTTTGTTGGGTCTGCTCCTGTCTCTGGCCATGCTCCCTCCACCCCAGCGGACGATGGCATGGAACACCACAGTCACCTTGGACGTATCATCGCTCATCCATGCGGACTGGACACTGGCCGAAAGTGGAGTTGGCTCTTTTGGTTGCTTTGTTGGGTCTGCTCCTGTCTCTGGCCATGCTCCCTCCACCCCAGCGGACGATGGCGTGGAACACCGCAGTCACCTTGGACGTATCATCACTCATCCATGCGGACTGGACACTGGCCGAAAGTGGAGTCGGCTCTTTTGGTTGCTTTGTTGGGTCTGCTCCTGTCTCTGGCCATGCTCCCTCCACCCCAGCGGACAATGGCGTGGAACACCGCAGTCACCTTGGACGTATCATCGCTCATCCATGCGGACTGGACACTGGCCGAGAGTGGAGTTGGCTCTTTTGGTTGCTTTGTTGGGTCTGCTCCTGTCTCTGGCCATGCTCCCTCCACCCCAGCGGACGATGGCATGGAACACCACAGTCACCTTGGACGTATCATCGCTCATCCATGCGGACTGGACACTGGCCGAAAGTGGAGTCGGCTCTTTTGGTTGCTTTGTTGGGTCTGCTCCTGTCTCTGGCCATGCTCCCTCCACCCCAGCGGACGATGGCGTGGAACACCGCAGTCACCTTGGACGTATCATCACTCATCCATGCGGACTGGACACTGGCCGAAAGTGGAGTCGGCTCTTTTGGTTGCTTTGTTGGGTCTGCTCCTGTCTCTGGCCATGCTCCCTCCACCCCGGCGGACGATGGCGTGGAACACCGCAGTCACCTTGGACGTATCCTCGCTCATCCATGCGGACTGGACACTGGCCGAGAGTGAAGTCGGCTGTCTTGGTTGCTTTGTTGGGTCTGCTTCTGTCTCTGGCCATGCTCCCTCCACCCCAGCGGACGATGGCGTGGAACACCGCAGTCACCTTGGACGTATCATCACTCATCCATGCGGACTGGACATTGGCCGAAAGTGGAGTCGGCTCTTTTGGTTGCTTTGTTGGGTCTGCTCCTGTCTCTGGCCATGCTCCCTCCACCCCAGCGGACGATGGCGTGGAACACCGCAGTCACCTTGGACGTATCATCACTCATCCATGCGGACTGGACACTGGCCGAAAGTGGAGTCGGCTCTTTTGGTTGCTTTGTTGGGTCTGCTCTTGTCTCTGGCCATGCTCCCTCCACCCCAGCGGACAATGGCGTGGAACACCGCAGTCACCTTGGACGTATCATCGCTCATCCATGCGGACTGGACACTGGCCGAGAGTGGAGTTGGCTCTTTTGGTTGCTTTGTTGGGTCTGCTCCTGTCTCTGGCCATGCTCCCTCCACCCCAGCGGACGATGGCGTGGAACACCGCAGTCACCTTGGACGTATCATCACTCATCCATGCGGACTGGACACTGGCCGAAAGTGGAGTCGGCTCTTTTGGTTGCTTTGTTGGGTCTGCTCCTGTCTCTGGCCATGCTCCCTCCACCCCAGCGGACGATGGCGTGGAACACCTCAGTCACCTTGGACGTATCATCGCTCATCCATGCGGACTGGACACTGGCCGAGAGTGGAGTCGGCTGTCTTGGTTGCTTTGTTGGGTCTGCTTCTGTCTCTGGCCATGCTCCCTCCACCCCAGCAGACGATGGCGTGGAACACCGCAGAGGCCACCACAGTGGATATGTTTCTTTTACTTTTTATTCATAGCTGTATGTATAAGTGTCTGCTTGTATCTGCTGCTTTAATGTCTTTAATGTCCTCTGTGTTCTTTGATGTTTGATGTTTCCCTCTTACACACATGTGAGAGGGATGTGTACTATGGCTATGAGTTATTTTTTTCCCTTGGCCTCAGTCTGCACCCCCTCTCCAGGGCCCAGGCTAAGACCGATTTTTTATTTTTATTTTGAATCTTCTATTTGTTTATTTTTCCCATCCCCCCCCTTGTTTACCTGTATCTCATCTTTTTTGTAAGGGGCGCTGGAAGCCGGCAGACCCGTCAGCGATCCTGTTCTGTCTCCCTGTAATGTTTGTCTGATCTTGAATGGGATTGTGCTGGAAATTGTAATTTTCCTGAAGGAACTCTCCTGACGGAATAAAAAAAGTACTATCTAATCCAGGGGTCGGGAACCTTTTTGGCTGAGAGAGCCATGAAAGCCAAATATTTTAAAATGGATTTCCGTGAGAGCCGTATAACATTTTTTTAACACTGAATACAACTAAATGCATGCATTTCTTTAAGTAAAACCAACATTTTTAGAGTAAAATGAGTATTTATTTTTAATAACATTGTTATTTATTGAACAGGTGCGGTAAAAAACAGATGGATGGATTAAAATCCATGAGAATGTTTTATATTTTGAACGTTATTTTCAACATCGTGATTACCGGCGGAATTATTCATTACTTATCGTGTTAATGGGTCTGGAACCTTTTGGACTGAGAGAGCCATGAAAGCCAAATATTTTAAAAATGTATTTCCGTGAAAGCCATATCATATTTTTTAACACCGAATACAACTAAATGCGTGCATTTTTAAAGTAAAACCAACATTGTTCGGATATAATAAGTCTAATTATTTTTATTAACATTGTTATTTCTTGAACAGGTGGGTTAGAAAATGGATGGATGGATTAAAATGCATTAGAATGTTTTCTATTTTGAACGTTATTTTTAGCATCGTGATTACCGGCAAAATTATTCATTAATTATGGTGTTAAGCAATGTCAGCTAAGATTTATCTGAGAGCCAGATGCAGTCATCAAAAGAGCCACATCTGGCTCTAGAGCCATAGGTTCCCTACCCCTGATCTAATCTATCTCATCTAATCTAACTGGTAGCCCTTGGCATTAATCAGTACCCAAGAAGTAGCTCTTGGTTTCAAAAAGGTTGCTGACCAGGGGCGTCACTAGACCTAATACTTTACTGGGGCACACCTGGGGCACAAATAATTCATGTGAGCGTGCAAAGCACGCAAGCAAAAACTTTTTTAGCACTTATTTACCATAAAAAATACATAAATAGTGCTTTAAACTATGAAATCATATCAGATGATGTTGTATGGATCTTTGATGAACCACCTGAAATTAACTCATGCATTTGACCTACTTGTCCACTTTTTTACTCCAGACTTCTAAACTGCTACTGGTAAAAGCAAAAAGGAAGAGCAATGAATATTTTTGAAATATATATTGCAGTAATCATCTGCAAATTTAACATCTACAAAAGTAAAACAAAAAAATAAAGCACCTCTACATCTCTGGGTTCTTTTATATGATTTAATTTCCATTTACGGCAATGTGGCTAATCCTATTTCAGATACACAAAACTATCAAATATACACAAAACAATAAAGCCACAGTAGTAGAATAAATGAACAACTGTTGTGTGTCTGTTCAGGAAATCTTTTTCTGAGAAGTAAACTGTAACGTCTCCTTTTCATTTTTGCAAAGTGGTCAATCACTCTGGACAGATATGGAAATATTACAGTAACTGTCATACAGTTGACCAGTGGTTCCCAACTGCTGGCTCCTGACATAAAAGTGGATTGTGTGTCATTTTCAGTGAGTGGCATGAAAAAAAAAAAAGTTTAGGGAGAAAAAAATCAAATTGTGGCAACAAAACCAGATATTTTGAGCGATT
The DNA here is from genome assembly GCF_033978795.1 of Nerophis ophidion. Lineage (NCBI taxonomy): Eukaryota > Metazoa > Chordata > Actinopteri > Syngnathiformes > Syngnathidae > Nerophis > Nerophis ophidion. The sequence continues at coordinate 2,747,222 of NC_084632.1, forward strand.
TTTCTAGTGACTATTAGTGAGTATTTTAGCAAAAGGCCAAGCGACTAACAAGTTGGAGGAGGACTCAGGACAGACATGGAAATATATTTTTTTTAAATCTAAATGGGGCAACAAAACCCGATATTTTCAGCCATTTTTCTGAAAACAAATACAGAAATGTTACTATTTTTTCTGGAAACAAAAGCAGATGCTTTAGCTGTAGCCATTTTTCTGCTGACAAAACAAGATTATTTTAGTCAAAGTCACAGCGATTAACAAGACAAGTCTACTGTGCTATTTTTCTGGGAAATAAACTTGAATGATTTAAAAATTTGGCTCACGACTTGATGATATGGAAAAAAAAATTTCTTCCTGAAGATAAAAGCATTTGAGAAGCACTCAACTCACACATGCTGACTCCAAATCATCTTTGATGCAGAAGCAGCAGACAATAACCAACATGATGTTTCATGTTCATTGGAAATTCCCCCGACAGCTCGTACAGCAAATGAATATGTTTGTCTTGATACAAGGAATAACGTTAGCTAACTTAGCATCAACTTAAGACAATGATGTTGCCTAGCTAGCTAGGACTTCACTTACATCTCTCATTCCTGCTGCTTCTTCTCTGCTGCGGGCAAATAACTTTCTTAAATCCATCTAGGAGTTACAGTTTGAGTCAAATCAAAATCAAAATATTGTAATTAACAAATTGTTGTTGGCTAACGTTACCTACCTCACGCAGTGATTCGATTCCCCTCTCTCTCTCTCTCTCTCTCTCAACCGAAGTCTCGATCCACACGTGAATAAATTACCATATTAATTAGCCATGTGCTCATTGTTTGGTGGAGTGAATCAATTACCATACTAAGTAGTATGTGCGCTGTTGTCTATGTTATGTAAACTTAAAACTCAGAAGCGTTTTTGTTTTATTGATGAAATTTTTACTGGGGCACTGCAGATCAACAGTGGGGCACGTGCCCCAGTGAAATATGTCAGGCGACGCCCCTGTTGGTGACTCCTGCTATGAACTGACAGACATTTAGCGGACCCAACATTAGGTACGTGATCCAATACCAGACTTTGTGTTATGAGCCGCTGCCTGGATCATATTTTGATTTAGCTTTTTGGGTCTGTTTGGGTTTTCTGTTAGTTTGGACTCCCTTTGTTGTTTGTGCACCTTGTGAGTTAGTTTGGTAACTTATTTTCACCTGCCGTGGGTTCCAGACGCACACCTGTTTTTGTTCATTACTTTCTTATTTAAACCTGCTTCTCCCGTCAATCAGTCTTAGTCCTTTGTTTGCGGTAAGCAACAATCACGTTGACGTATCTAGTTCTAGTCTCTGTGCTAAGTATTGCCTTAGCTTCCCGTTGATTTCTGTCTGTTTTGTACCAGTGTTGTTATTTTTTTGCATTAAATCAAGCCCTTACCTGCAAGTCCTGTCCGAATCGTCCTTTGCATCCCGGGGTGAACAAAAACGTTCATCACAATGCGTGTACTTTGCTCCATTCAGGCAAGTAGAAAAAGCAATCCAGGCAGAAATTGCGTGTGAGAGTTGAAAAAGCCGAACAGAAATGTTATCAGTTAGCCTTGTGGCTAGATATTGTCAACAAAATGTTTGACTCAGTCTCATACCTTAAAAATGAGCTGAAAAAGCAAGTTAGCATGCGTGAAATAAGATTTGCTGGACCTGCAAAATCAGTTACAAAGGTAGTATGCTGAAAAAAAATGGCATGCGTTAATTAAAAAAATATTTCGAAAAATCAGTCTTTCAAAAATGCGCTAGCTTGATGCTATTTCATAGACGGACTACTGTTAGCATGAGTGATTTTGCACGGCGATTTCCGAATTTAGTAATGGAAACTACCACTAAGATAAATGTTACAGCCAAAACGCATATGTTTGATAAACACAAGATTTGCAGTGCAAACACTATGTAGGGCGCAACATTACACATTTAACTTCCTGGAACAAGCTACTTCCTCGTTAGACAATTTACCATGGACCGTACCGCCATATTATGTCTTGGAAATGCGAATGAGACTCAAATGTACAAAACCCCAAAAGCAGAGAAGTTGTCCCGTTGTGTAAAAGGTAAATAAAAACAAAATACTATGATTAGCAAATCCTTTTAAACTTATATTCAATTGAATAGACTGCAAAGGCAAGATATTTAACGTTCAAACTGGAAGACTTTGTCATTTTTTTGCAAATAATTGCTTATTCGGAATTTGATGCCTGCAGCATGTTTGTAAAAAGCTGGCACGAGTGGCAAAAAAGACTGAGGAAGTTGAGGAATGCTCATCAAACGCTTATTTGGAACATCCCACAGGTGAACAGGCTAATTGGGAACAGGTGGGTGCCATGATTAGGTGTAAAAGCAGCTTTCATGAAATGCTCTGCCATTTACAAACAAATATGGGACGGGGGTAACCACTTTGTGAACAAATGCCTGAGCAAATTGTCGAACAGTTTAAGAACATTTCTCAACGAGCTATTGCAAGTAGTTAAGGGATTTCACCATCTACGGTCCGTAATATCATCAAAAGGTTCAGATAATCTGGAGAATTCACTGCACGTAACATTGAATGCCTGTGACCTTGGATCCCTCAGGCGGTACTGCATCAAAAAAGGGACATCAGTGTGCAAAGGATATCACCACATGGGCTCAGGAATACTTCATAAAACCACTGTCAGTAACTACGGTTGTTCGCTACATCTGTAAGTGAAAGTTAAAACTGTACTATGCAAAGCCAAAGCCATTTATCAACAACACCCAGAAACGCCGCCGGCCTCGCTGGGCCCGAGCTCATCTAAGATGGACTGATGCAAAGTGGAAAAGTGTTCTGTGATCTGACGAGCTTACAATTCAAATACTTTTTGGAAACTGTGGATGGTGTGTCCTCAGGAACAAAGAGGAAAAGTTGAAAGTTGAAAAGCCAGCATGTGTGATGGTATGGGGGTGTATTAGTGCCCAAGGCATGGGTAACTTACACATCTGTGAAGACACCATTAATACTGAAAGGTACATACAGGTTTTGGAGCAACATACGTTGCCATTCAAGCAACGTTATCATGGACGCCCCTGCTTATTTCAGCAAGGACAATGCCAAGCCACGTGTTACAACAGCGTGGCTTTGTAGTAAAAGAGTGTGGGTACTCGACTGGCCTGGCTGTAGTCCAGACCTGTCTCCCACTGAAAATTTTGAAGCCTAAAATACGACAACAGAGACCCCCGACTGTTGAAGGACTGAAGCTCTACATAAAACAAGAATGAGAAAGAATTCCACTTTCAAAGCTTCAACAATTAGTTTCCTCAGTTCCCAAACGTTTATTGAGTGTTGTTAAAAGAAAAGGTGATGTAACACAGTGGTGAACATGCCCTTTTTTGCAATGAGTTGCTGCCTTTAAATTCTAAGTTCATGATTATTTGCAGAAAAAAATAAAACATCTTGTCTTTGTAGTCTCTTCAATTGAATATAAGTTGAAAAGGATTTGTAAGTCATTGTATTTTGTTTTTTATATACGAATCACAAAATGTGCCAACTTCACTGCTTTTGGCTTTTGTAGAAAAATATCAATACAAACTTTAAGTAGGATATATGTTACAAATCTGTTTTTGTCCAGTTTTTTTTTTCACTTTTGCTCAAAATTATATTTTAGTCATCAATAAATTGCTATTTATTGTTGTAGTGTATTTGTCAGGTTCAAACACTGATGACATCTATTAAACAGACATTGAAGCAAGGAATTAAACGGAGACAGAATTAAATTTGGCTCAATTGAGGAGAAACGTCGGATGTACTCTTTGTACAGTGTTCCACCACGCTCTGACGAAAAATTGTACGCCTCCTCCTTTATCTGGACTTTCCCTGATTACATGGCAACAGCTGTTTCTAAAGGAAAGGGGTCGTAAACAGCCGCTGCCTTTGATCACAAAACAAATCAAAGAAAAGGTGCCTGGAGTGGGGTCAGGTCCTGCTTCCTCTCCGCTTTCCTGTGGATTACAATACATCAAAGAAATGGACACCTTCATGTCGCTTCCCATCCTACACAGTGGAGTTTTACAAGCGTTTTGATTGGTAAGATCAAAGAGAACTCATTGGAACACAGTTTTGTGATAACTTAGATACAATTATTCTGACAGTATTAATATGATTTGAACCACTTTTAGTTTTGCTGTAAAATTCAGGCAACTGTCACTGTCTTAACAGTGCATTAGTGTGAGTGGAAAAATGCTACCACTGTTATTTTTACAGTACGATCTCAGCAAAATAATGACCGGTTTTGCTACATTCTTCAAAGAAACCAAAATAGTAAGTAATCAGTCATGACAGTCCTTGATGGTTCAATAACAGTAAAAACGGGTTGGAACTTTCACTTCTGAAGGGAATTAAACAGAGACAGAATTAAATTTGGCTCAATTGAGGAGAAACGTCGGATGTAATCTTTGTACAGTGTGCCACCACGCTCTGACGAAAAATTGTACGCCTCCTCCTTTTTCTGGACTTTCCCTGATTACATAGCAACAGCTGTTTCTAAAGGAAAGGGGTCGTAAACAGCCGCTGCCTTTGATCACAAAACAGGTCAAAGAAAAGGTGCCTGGAGTGGGGTCATGTCCTGCTTCCTCTCCGCTTTGTACAGATCAAATCTTCCTGTGGATTACAATACATCAAAGAAATGGACACCTTCATGTCGCTTCCCATCCTACACAGTGGAGTTTTACAAGCGTTTTGATTGGTAAGATCAAAGAGAACTCATTGGAATACAGTTTTGTGATAACTTAGATACAATTATTCTGACAGTATTAATGTGTTTTTAACCACTTTTAGTTTTGCTGTAAAATTCAGGCAACTGTCACTGTCTTAACAGTGCATTAGTGTGAGTGGAAAAATGGTACTACAGCAAAATAATGACCAGTTTTGCTACATTCTTAAAAGAAACCAAAATAGTAAGTAATCAGTCATGACAGTCCTTGATGGTTCAATAACAGTAAAAACGGGTTGGAACTTTCACTTCTGAAGGGAATTAAACAGAGACAGAATTAAATTTGGCTCAATTGAGGAGAAACGTCGGATGTACTCTTTGTACAGTGTCCCACCACGCTCTGACGAAAAATTGTACGCCTACTCCTTTATCTGGACTTTCCCTGGTTACATGGCAACAGCTGTTTCTAAAGGAAAGGAGTAGTAAACAGCCGCTGCCTTTGATCACAAAACAAATCAAAGAAAAGGTGCCTGGAGTGGGGTCAGGTCCTGCTTCCTCTCCGCTTTGTACAGATCAAATCTTCCTGTGGATTACAATACATCAAAGAAATGGACACCTTAATGTCGCTTCCCATCCTACACAGTGGAGTTTTACAAGCGTTTTGATTGGTAAGATCAAAGAGAACTCATTGGAACACAGTTTTGTGATAACTTAGATACAATTATTCTGACAGTATTAATGTGTTTTTAACCACTTTTAGTTTTGCTGTAAAATTCAGGCAACTGTCACTGTTTTAACAGTGCATTAGTGTGAGTGGAAAAATGCTACCACTGTTATTTTTACAGTAATGACCAGTTTTGCTACATTCTTAAAATAAACCAAAATAGTAAGTAATCAGTTATGACAGTCCTTGATGGTTCAATAACAGTAAAAACGGGTTGGAACTTTCACTTCTGAAGGGAATCAAACAGAGACAGAATTAAATTTGGCTCAATTTAGGAGAAACGTCGGATGTACTCTTTGTACAGTGTCCCTCCACGCTCTGACGAAAAATTGTACGCCTACTCCTTTATCTGGACTTTCCCTGATTACATAGCAACAGCTGTTTCTAAAGGAAAGGGGTCGTAAACAGCCGCTGCCTTTGATCACAAAACAAATCAAAGAAAAGGTGCCTGGAGTGGGGTCAGGTCCTGCTTCCTCTCCGCTTTCCTGTGGATTACAATACATCAAAGAAATGGACACCTTCATGTCGCTTCCCATCCTACACAGTGGAGTTTTACAAGCGTTTTGATTGGTAAGATCAAAGAGAACTCATTGGAACACAGTTTTGTGATAACTTAGATACAATTATTCTGACAGTATTAATATGATTGGAACCACTTTTAGTTTTGCTGTAAAATTCAGGCAACTGTCACTGTTTTAACAGTGCATTAGTGTGAGTGGAAAAATGCTACCACAGCAAAATAATGACCAGTTTTGCTACATTCTTAAAAGAAACCAAAATAGTAAGTAATCAGTCATGACAGTCCTTGATGGTTCAATAACAGTAAAAACGGGTTGGAACTTTCACTTCTGAAGGGAAAGTTGCACACATGGATGGTATTTCAAACATGTTGCATCCTGCTGCAATTAAGCATCCATTGACTTGTTTTCTGCGTCATGTTGCACAAACACAAAACATGGCATCCAACGTCCTGGCTCGCTTACCTCGGAGGAAAACTTTCACTGAGTGAAGACAGGAAATCGTCCATAAAAAGGAAAACATTCTCTTTCACGAAAACATTTGAAACGTTTTTCCCATTTATTGCAGCTGTGGTCAATTACGAGCACAAAGAAAGGTTCTTAGTGCTAGTTCTAGTCAAGGTAACACAAACATGAAACAATCAGCACCATGAATTGATTTGGTCATATTTCGATTGAATCCTGTGGAAAAATACAAATTACCGTATTTCCTTGAATTCCCGCCGGGCCGCTAATTAATTCCAAACCTCTTCTCACTCCGGCGCTTACCAAAGACATGCTGTAAAGGTAAGCATGCGCTAATTATTTTAAAACCTCTTCACACTCCGGCACTTACCAAAGGAATGCAGTAAAAATTTGAGTGTGATGTAAGGATACCATCATGAAAAGCACATTTGATTAAAAAAAACGTTATTATGGTCTTACCTTTACTTATAAATGAAGTCCATGCGCAGCTCCTTCAGATCAAAAGCCTCGATAATTTGTTTATAGAAGTCTTCCTTATCTTTCTTCAGGTTTAAAAGTCTCTCTGTCTCGATGGAGATCTTCATTTATTACCTACTGCTTCGATTGAAAGTCAAGTTTAGAAAACTGCTATCAGACCGTTAGCTCGGATCCTCACGTGCGGACAACGACAGAATTATCCTCAGGCAACTCCCCCTCCCGTTCTGTTCCGTGGGTGATCGCTTTATCCCAACGCTGCCAACATGAAGTGTTATTGTATAAATAATACACTGGTTGTTTAGGACTGGAACATGCTTTATTTGAGCCCAGGTGTTTACATAGCCAGCATAGGAGTAGTCGTGTTACATCCTTAAAGGTCCGTCGTGCACCCCCCGCGTCAAATCCGTTCCCAGCACATATCACGTCACTCGTCGCTTCTTCTGCAGCCGAGTAGTCGCAAGAAGGATCACTAGCGCCCTCTACCACCAGGAGGCGGGAGTCATTTAATGACTCATATTTGACACACGCAGCTACGGTACATTAATAAAACATAGCTGCTTACTGTTCTTTTTAGCATATTCAATAGCTTGGACCTTGAATCCTACTTAATCTTCTTCCTTTTATGCGATTTCAAATGATTAAAATCAGCCTCCTCCATTTTGAAAATGATGACAGGTGAAGTGTCACTCGTGACGTGACAAGTTTGACCCGGTGGAAATTCTAGGCATATGCTAATTATTTTGCGAAACGAGTTTGACCCGGTAGTAATTCTAGGCAGGCGACATTTCAAGGAAATACGGTAACTCAAATAAAATCAGAATCTAATTTATTAACTATTATTTCATATTCATCGATACTAAATGTGTTTGTAAATAGGGCTGTTATTTAATCCATTCATTGAAAAACATTTAAAAGTACATTTCTACACTTATTTGTGTAATTTGTAATTCAATAAATGATTAAGATTTTATCATATTTCTAAATATTACATACAAAAATGTATGCACCGTATATGTTTGTGCATTGTGAGATTTGCCAGAATAAGTAAAAGGTAAATTAGGACAATATTTCAACATTTTCCACACATTAAAAAAAACATGTAAATTCAAATTGCACTATAATGTCTATTGATTGGTTTGTCAATAAATGGCAAAAACATAATTATACCACCAGCATTCAACCATGTAAGTGTTTGACAGGAATGGTTAATTTCTAATAATTTGTTGCACCGATTTATACTAGTTTGTGGTTAAATAAGTTAATCATTAATAATTCACCATTAAAAAAAAATATATATATATATAATTAGTACAATATTATATGTGTGCAATGTGAGATTTGCCAGAATACCGTATATCCTTGAATTGCCGCCGGGTAAATAGTATGCGCCTGACTAGAATTACTGCCGGGTCAAACTCGTTTTGCAAAATAATTAGTGCATGCTTAGTATTGCCGCCGGCTCACAATTAACGCCGGGTCAAACTCATTTCGCAAAATATTATCTTTAGTAGCGCATTTCTAGAATTTCCACCGGGTCAAACTCGTCACGTCACGAGTGACACTTCACCTGTCATCATTTTCAAAATGGAAGAGGCTGATTTCAATCATTTGAAATGGCATAAAGGGAAGAAGATTAAGAGATATTCAGTAGGATTTAAGGTCCAAGCTATTGATTATGCTAAAAAGAACAGTAAGCAGCTATGTTTTATTAATATACCGTAGCTGCGTGTGTCAAATATGAGTCATTAAATGACTCCCGCCTCCTGGTGGTAGAGGGCGCTAGTGATCCTTCTTGCGACTACTCGGCTGCAGAAGAAGTGACAAAAAGCAGCGATCGTTCATTTTTTCCTCTCGCTTGCACTTTTAACATGGAGGATTACACATCTAAAAAAAAACTGTTTTCTAAACTGGACTTTCAATCGAAGCAGGAGGTAATAAAGGAAGATCTCCATCGAGACAGAGTGTCACGTCTGTAAATCTGGTTTTATGTTTGATCATGTTTTGTTTTGTTTTCTGGACTCTTGTTCCGTTTTTTCACTTCCTGGTTTGTTTTTGTTACCATGACAACCCATTGCTTTTCACCTTGCCCTCCTAGTCCCGCCCCTGCCCTCAGTCCCGCACCTGTTCCTAATGATCACAGCCACTATATAAGTCCATTTCTTTCTGTCCATCAGTCTGGGAACATTAACTTTCATTGCCTTCCATACTTCATGCCATGCTTTTTGATTCATCCACGCCAAGTAAGTTTTTGTTTGTATTTATGTCTTTGATAGTATCTTTTGTTTGTTTGTTGATAGTATTGCCATTGTGCTGTTTTTGTTCTAAGTTTTAGTACAGATTAGTATCCGCCATCGAGCGCGCTTTATGTTTTGCCTTTTTTTTTGTATTTTGAGTATTAATAAAGACAAACATGTACCTTAATTCCCGCCTGGCTCGTCCTGTAATCCTTCTGCGGCGAAGGAGCACACACAATCCAAGTCCAAGCCTGACACAGAGAGACTTTTGAAACTGAAGAAAGATAAGGAAGACTTCTATAAACAGGTTATCCGTTGGGGCTCCAGTACTCTGGAATGCTCTCCCGGTAACAGTTCGAGATGCTACCTCAGTAGAAGCATTTAAGTCTCACCTTAAAACTCATCTGTATACTCTAGCCTTTAAATAGACCTCCTTTTTAGACCAGTTGATCTGCCGCTTCTTTTCTTTCTCCTATGTCCCCCCCTCCCTTGTGGAGGGGGTCCGGTCCGATGACCATGGATGAAGTGCTACTGGCTGTCCAGAGTCGGGACCCAGGATGGACCGCTCGCCTGTGTATCGGTTGGGGACATCTCTACGCTGCTGATCCACCTCGCTTGAGATGGTTTCCTGTGGACGGGACTCTCGCTGCTGTCTTGGATCCGCTTTGAACTGAACTCTCGCGGCTGTGTTGGAGCCACTATGGATTGAACTTTCACAGTATCATGTTAGACCCGCTCGACATCCATTGCTTTCGGTCCCCTAGAGGGAGGGGGGTTGCCCACATCTGAGGTCCTCTCCAAGGTTTCTCATAGTCAGCATTGTCACTGGCGTCCCACTGGATGTGAATTCTCCCTGCCCACTGGGTGTGAGTTTTCCTTGCCCTTTTGTGGGTTCTTCCGAGGATGTTGTAGTCGTAATGATTTGTGCAGTCCTTTGAGACATTTGTGATTTGGGGCTATATAAATAAACATCGATTGATTGATTGATTGATTATTGATGCTTTTGATCAGAAGGAGCTGCGCATGGACTTCATTTCTAAGTAAAAGTAAGACCATTCAAGGTATTTTTTTAATTAAATGTGCTTTTCATGATGGTATCCTTACATCACACTCAAATTTATAAGCGCTGGCCTAAATTTACCGCATGCCTTTGGTAAGCGCGGGAGTGAGAAGAGGTTTTAAACGAATTAGCGCCCCGGGGGCAATTTAAGGAAATACGGTAATTGAGTGAAGTGAAGTGAATTATATTTATATAGCGCTTTTCTCTAGTGACTCAAAGCGCTTTACATAGTGAAACCCAATATCTAAGTTACATTTAAACCAGTGTGGGTGGCACTGGGAGCAGGTGGGTAAAGTGTCTTGCCCAAGGACACAACGGCAGTAACTAGGATGGGGGAAGCGGGAATCGAACCTGCAACCCTCAAGTTGCTGGCACGGCCACTCTACCAGTATATTGTGGAAAAAAATGGTGTTAACATATATTTAACATTTTTCCACACATTAAAAAGAAATTGTTACAATTTGAATTATCCATCCATCCATCCATCCATCATCTTCCGCTTATCCGAGGTCGGGTCGCGGGGGCAGCAGCCTAAGCAGGGAAGCCCAGACTTCCCTCTCCCCAGCCACTTTGTCCAGCTCTTCCCGGGGGATCCCGAGGCGTTCCCAGGCCAGCCGGGAGACATAGTCTTCCCAACGTGTCCTGGGTTTTCCCCGTGGCCTCCTACCGGTTGGACGTGCCCTAAACACGAGGCGTTCGGGTGGCATCCTGACCAGATGCCCGAACCACCTCAGGAGAGACCCAAACTCATTTGGGCCGCTTGTACCCGTGATCTTGTCCTTTCGGTCATGACCCAAATCTCATGACCATAGGTGAGGATGGGAACGTAGATCGACCGGTAAATTGAGAGCTTTGCCTTCCGGCTCAGCTCCTTCTTCACCACAACGGATCGGTACAACGTCCGCATTACTGAAGACGCCGCACCGATCCGTCAGTCGATCTCACCATCCACTCTTCCCTCACTCGTGAAGAAGACTCCTAGGTACTTGAACTAATTTAACATTAAACACACTATCAGTTTTTATAACAACACCCTTGTTTTTGTTCATGGATACTAAAGGAGACAAGGACTGCAGTGGCAATCAAAGCTAGATGATGAACTGAATGTGTCTGGAGGACTTTTAGTCCACTGCACATGAGGAAATGATAAAAGGGACCTTGGACTCAGGATGAGGATTGAGCAAGAGTCTTACATAAACAAGGACCCGGGACGCCCACACATGCTGCACACATTCCTGTGGGAGCAGGGTTCACTTGGCGGGAATACAACCGAAAGGAGCGCAAAAAGCTCATTATCATCATCATCATCATTGCTAATCAGGTAGGATCATTGTGACGGGAAAGGCGGCCAAAGAGTCTTTCGAAGCGGACCCGTTAAGTCCGTAAAGAATTTGACTGAAGTCAAAGTTACGAACTTTTACAGGCACGCACACACTCTTAAATGTGTGTAACTGCACAACAACTTCTTGTTTTACTGCACACAGCACAGGTTGTACAAAGTGTGGTCTGGGGGTTGTTCGTGGTCTGCTGCTTCTTTTCTTTCAGCCCACATTTTACAAACCCCGTTTCCATATGAGTTGGGAAATTGTGTTAGATGTAAATATAAACAGAATACAATGATTTGCAAATCCTTTTCAAGCCATATTCAGTTGAATATGCTACAAAGACAACATATTTGATGTTCAAACTCACAAACTTTTTTTTTTGTGTGCAAATAATCATTAACTTTAGAATTTGATGCCAGCAACACATGACAAAAAGTTGGGAAAGGTGGCAATAAATACTTATAAAGTTGAGGGATGCTCATCAAACACTTATGTGTAACATCCCACAGGTGTGCAGGCTTTAAATAGACTCCCTTTTTAGACCAGTTGATCTGCCGTTTCTTTTCTTTTTCTCCTATGTCCCACTCTCCCTTGTGGAGGGGGTCCGGTCCGATCCGGTGGCCATGTACTGCTCGCCTGTGTATCGGCTGGGGACATCTCTGCGCTGCTGATCCGCCTCCGCTTGGGATGGTTTCCTGCTGGCTCCGCTGTGAACGGGACTCTCGCTGCTGTGTTGGATCCGCTTTGGACTGGACTCTCGCGACTGTGTTGGATCCATTATGGATTGAACTTTCACGGTATCATGTTAGACCCGCTCGACATCCATTGCTTTCCTCCTCTCCAAGGTTCTCATAGTCATCATTGTCACCGATGTCCCACTGGGTGTGAGTTTTCCTTGCCCTTATGTGGGCCTACCGAGGATGTCCTAGTGGTTTGTGCAGCCCTTTGAGACACTAGTGATTTAGGGCTTTATAAGTAAACATTGATTGATTGATTGATTGAATTGGGAACAGGTGGGTGCCATGATTGGCTATAAAAACAGCTTCCATGAAATGCTAAGTCATTCACAAACAAGGATGGGGTGAGGGTCACCACTTTGTAAGCAAATTGTCAAACAGTTTTAGAACAACATTTGTCAACGAGCTATTGCAAGGAATTTAGGGATTTTACCATCTACGGTCCGTAAAATCATCAAAATGTTCAGAGAATCTGGAGAAATCACTCCACGTAAGCGATGATATTACGGACCTTTGATCCCTCAGGCGGTACTGCATCAAAAACCGACATCAGTGTGTAAAGGATATCACCACATGGGCTCAGGAACACTTCATAAAACCACTGTCAGTAACTACAGTTGGTCGCTACATCTGTAAGTGCAAGTTAAAACTCTACTATGCAAAGCGAAAGCCATTTATCAACAACACCCAGGAACGCCGCCGGCTTGGCTGGGCCCGAGCTTATCTAAGATGGACTGATACAAAGTGGAAAAGTGTTCTGTGGTCTGACGAGTCCACATTTCAAATTATATTATGGGCGTGGTGTCCTCCGGAACAAAGAGGAAAATAACCATCCGGATTGTTATAGGCACAAAGTTCAAAAGCCAGCATGTGTGATGGTATGGGAGTGTATTAGTGCCCAAGGCATGGGTAACTTACACATCTGTGAAGGCACCATTAATGCTGAATGGTCCATACAGCTTTTGGAACAGCATATGCTGTCATCCAAGCAATGTTATCATGGACGCCCCTGCTTATTTCAGCAAAACAATGCCAAGCCATGTGTTACAACAGCGTGGCTTCTTAGTAAAAAAGTGCGGGTACTTTTCTGGCCCGCCTGCAGTCCAGACCTGTCTCCCGTGGAAAATGTGTGGCGCATTATGAAGCCTAAAATAGGACAGCGGAGACCCCGGACTGTTGAAGGACTGAAGCTCTACATAAAACAAGAATGGGAAAGAATTCCACTTTCAAAGCTTCAACAAATAGTTTCCTCAGTTCCCAAACGTTTATTGAGTGTTGTTAAAAGAAAAGGTGATGTAACACAGTGGTGAACATGCCCTTTCCCAACTACTTTGGCACGTGTTGCAGCCATGAAATTCTAAGTTAATTATTATTTGCAAAAAAAATAACAAATGTTTATGAGTTTGAACATCAAATATGTTGTCTTTGTAGCATATTCAACTGAATATGGGTTGAAAAGGATTTGCAAATCATTGTATTCTGTTTATATTTACATCTAACACAATTTCCCAACTCCTATGGAAACGAGGTTTTGTATATAAATGTATAAAATGTAAAAAAAAAAAACAGTGATGTTTACACTAATAAAAAGAATATTTAGAGATGTTCGATAATATCGTCCGATAAATGCTTCAAAATCGGTTTCAAAAAGTAAAATGTATGACTTTTCAAAACGCTGCTGTACGGAACGGTACACAAACGTGGGGAGAATAAACCTTAAAAGGTACTGACTTTGCATGTTGGTCCAATCACGTAACAACTGCGGCTTTTCACACACACAAGTGAATGCAAGGCATACTTGGTCAACAACCATACAGGTCACACTGAGGGTGGCCGTATAAACAACTTTAACACTGTTACAAGTATGCGCCACACTGTGAACCCACACCAAACAAGAATGACAAACACATTTCAGGAGAACATTCGCACCGTAACACAACAAAACATATACCCAGAACCCCTTGCAGCACTAACTCTTCCGGGACGCTACAATATACACCCCCCGCTAACCCCTACCCGAGCAGTAATTTCTCCAGATACTCTGAACCTTTTAAAGATATTACGGACTGTAGATGGTGAAATCCTTAAATCCTTGAGAAATGTTCTTAAACTGTTGGACAATTTGCTCAGGCATTTGTTGACAAAGTGGTGACATTTGCCCCGTCCTTGTTTATGAGTGACTGAGCATTTCATGGAAGCTGCTTTTATACCAAATCATGGCACCCACCTGTTCCCAATTAGCCTGTTCACTGGTGGGAAGTTCTAAATAAATGTTTGATGAGCATTACTCAACTCTCTCAGTCTTTTTTGCCACTCGTGCCGGCTTTTTTGACACATGTTGCAGACATCAAATTCCAAATAAGCTGAGAAAAGGTTGAGAACCACTGGTCTATGGTATATTGTCTAACTAGGAAGTTGAATGTGTTATGTTGCGCCCTACAAAGTGTTTGCAATGTAAGTATTGTGTTTATTATTGTGGAGGGGGCGTGGCCTGAATGTTTTTTTCTTTGGTCACGTCTCTCTCTCTCTCTGGCTCCCACGCCAACTCCAATTAAAACCCAGTGTCTCATCCCGGCTGCTGCTAATAAAGGCGACAGATACACCCTGTTTCGCGGCAGGCCCACAGGCCACGCCCCCCTCCATAATTATACATTAGCTGTTTTTTGCTGTAATATTCATCCTAGTGCTAGTTTCAATTACTAAATTTGGAAATAGCCATGTAGAATCACTAATGCTAACAGTAGCCTGTCTATGGAATGAATTAGCATCAAGCTAGCGCATTTTGAAAGACTTACTTTACATCAAAGTATTTTCTATCAACGCAAACTTGCTTTGTTGGTGTTGAAAATTGCAAGATTACTTATTACTTATAAGATTACTTGCTGATTTACGTGAGCTGGTGTTCGGTCTGAAACCGGGCGTGACATCACGTGCAATAAAGGCGTCGAAATATGGCACCGCGTCATTTTAGGGGATTTGATACCCGGTAGTACCGACGGAATTCGGTCAGTGTTAAAAAAAGTACCGAATTCCATAACTATCCCTAAATATATGCCTTCTGTACTTTGGAAGATTTAGGACTAAAACATGCTTACATATTCATTGAAGGCATTTTAAGATCCGTATTTATGAGACTTTCAAATCCAAACATGTTCCAATGCAAGAATTGCATCAAAGTAAATAAAAAATGTCAACATATTTATTCTAGAAAACAGATATTTCGCACACAGACCTCCGTCCCCGCGTCACGAGCTGTGTGTCTCGTCTCCCGGTGTTCCCTCTGCTTCCCTGACTGCCTCTTGGATCTCGACCTCCCGCCTGGACACGGACTTTTGACGCCTCGCTATCGGCCCCCGACTTCCTACCTGTGCTCACAGACCTACGAGCCTGCCTCGCCCCTTACTTGGACACCCTCCAGTTAATTCACACACATAGTCGCACACCACACACACATGATATATATACATATAGTGTGTGAATGTGAGTGTGAATGTTGTTTGTCTATCCGAGTTGGCCCTGTGTACCCCACCTTCCGCCCGATTGTAGCTGAGATAGATTCCAGCGACCCGAAAGGGAATAAGCGGTAGAAAAATGGATGGATATTAATTCTTACAGTACCTACTAAACGCCACTAGGTGACAGTGCCTTGCTGTCGGCGAGGGAGTAGCTGGACTTGATTTAGCACTTGCGGTAAAATGTACACGTTGCTGCTTTTCCGGCTGAGTCCCTCGACACCCACGAAATGTCCAAGCCCGGATAAATGGAGGCTAGGTCAAAAAAGGGCATCCGGCGAATAAAAAACGACGCCCGACAAATCATACCGACTTGACTCGCTGTGGGGACCCCTGACGGGAAAAACCGAAAGACGTCAGAAACAGCCTAAAACATTGCTTAAGTGTTTTTACGGGGGTTAGAGTTTGGCCCTGGAACAGATCAAGTTCTTTTTAGATGACTTCCTGTGTCAAGTTCAGCAACGTCACAGATGAACGTTTGTTGATAAAGTGGACTTTACTGCAGTAAAAACACTAGTGAACATTCCAACAAAAGCCTCAACAATATCAATAGCAATCAATCTATTTAACTATTTCTTTAATGGGGAACTGCACTTTCTTTTAGGGGATCATACATGGACTGGACTCTCACTATTATGTTAGATCCACTATGGACTGGACTCTTACTATTATGTTAGATCCACTATGGACTGGACTCTCACTATTATGTTGGATCCACTATGGACTGGACTCTTACTATTATGTTAGATCCACTATGGACTGGACTCTCACTATTATGTTAGATCCACTATGGACTGGACTCTCACTATTATGTTAGATCCACTATGGACTGGACTCTCACTATGTTGTTAGATCCACTATGGACTGGACTCTCACTATTATGTTAGATCCACTATGGACTGGACTCTCACTACTATGTTAGATCCACTATGGACTGGACTGACTATTATGTTAGATCCACTATGGACTGGACTCTTACTATTATGTTAGATCCACTATGGACTGGACTCTCACTATTATGTTAGATCCACTATGGACTGGACTCTCACTATTATGTTAGATCCACTATGGACTGGACTGACTATTATGTTAGATCCACTATGGACTGGACTCTTACTATTATGTTAGATCCACTATGGACTGGACTCTCACTATTATGTTAGATCCACTATGGACTGGACTCTCACTATTATGTTAGATCCACTATGGACTGGACTCTCACTATTATGTTAGATCCACTATGGACTGGACTCTCACTATGTTGTTAGATCCACTATGGACTGGACTCTCACTATTATGTTAGATCCACTATGGACTGGACTCTCACTATTATGTTAGATCCACTATGGACTGGACTCTCACTATTATGTTAGATCCACTATGGACTGGACTCTCACTATTATGTTAGATCCACTATGGACTGGACTCTCACTATTATGTTAGATCCACTATGGACTGGACTCTCACTATTATGTTAGATCCACTATGGACTGGACTCTCACTATTATGTTAGATCCACTATGGACTGGACTCTCACTATGTTGTTAGATCCACTATGGACTGGACTCTCACTATTATGTTAGATCCACTATGGACTGGACTCTCACTACTATGTTAGATCCACTATGGACTGGACTGACTATTATGTTAGATCCACTATGGACTGGACTCTCACTATTATGTTAGATCCACTATGGACTGGACTCTCACTATTATGTTAGATCCACTATGGACTGGACTCACACTATTATGTTAGATCCACTATGGACTGGACTGACTATTATGTTAGATCCACTATGGACTGGACTCTTACTATTATGTTAGATCCACTATGGACTGGACTCTCACTATTATGTTAGATCCACTATGGACTGGACTGACTATTATGTTAGATCCACTATGGACTGGACTCTTACTATTATGTTAGATCCACTATGGACTGGACTCTTACTATTATGTTAGATCCACTATGGACTGGACTCTCACACTATTATGTTAGATCCACTATGGACTGGACTCTTACTATTATGTTAGATCCACTATGGACTGGACTCTCACTATTATGTTAGATCCACTATGGACTGGACTCTCACTATTATGTTAGATCCACTATGGACTGGACTCTCACTATTATGTTAGATCCACTATGGACTGGACTCTTACTATTATGTTAGATCCACTATGGACTGGACTCTCACACTATTATGTTAGATCCACTATGGACTGGACTCTTACTATTATGTTAGATCCAATATGGACTGGACTCTTACTATTATGTTAGATCCACTATGGACTGGACTCTCACTATTATGTTAGATCCACTATGGACTGGACTCTTACTATTATGTTAGATCCACTATGGACTGGACTCTCACTATTATGTTGGATCCACTATGGACTGGACTCTCACTATTATGTTAGATCCACTATGGACTGGACTCTCACTATTATGTTAGATCCACTATGGACTGGACTCTCACTATTATGTTAGATCCACTATGGACTGGACTCTCACTATTATGTTAGATCCACTATGGACTGGACTCTTACTATTATGTTAGATCCAATATGGACTGGACTCTTACTATTATGTTAGATCCACTATGGACTGGACTCTCACTATTATGTTAGATCCACTATGGACTGGACTCTTACTATTATGTTAGATCCACTATGGACTGGACTCTCACTATTATGTTGGATCCACTATGGACTGGACTCTCACTATTATGTTAGATCCACTATGGACTGGACTCTCACTATTATGTTAGATCCACTATGGACTGGACTCTCACTATTATGTTAGATCCACTATGGACTGGACTCTCACTATTATGTTAGATCCACTATGGACTGGACTCTTACTATTATGTTAGATCCAATATGGACTGGACTCTTACTATTATGTTAGATCCACTATGGACTGGACTCTCACTATTATGTTGGATCCACTATGGACTGGACTCTTACTATTATGTTAGATCCACTATGGACTGGACTCTCACTATTATGTTAGATCCACTATGGACTGGACTCTCACTATTATGTTAGATCCACTATGGACTGGACTCTCACTATTATGTTAGATCCACTATGGACTGGACTCTCACTATTATGTTGGATCCACTATGGACTGGACTCTCACTATTATGTTAGATCCACTATGGACTGGACTCTCACTATTATGTTAGAGCTCTGCCGCCCCAATAAATAAAATAAATAAATGCATTTATTTTTTTACTTTGCTTCTTATAACTTTCAGAAAGATATTTTTAGAGAAAAATACAACCTTAAAAATGATTTTAGGATTTTTAAACACATACACCTTTTTACCTTTTAAATTGCTTCCTCTTCTTTCCTGAGAATTTAAATCAATGTTCAAGTAAAAAAAAATTTTCTATTGTAAAGAATAATAAATACATTTTGATTTAATTCTTCATTTTAGCTTCTGTTTTTTCGACAAAGAATATTTGTGAAATATTTCTTCAAACTTATGATTAAAATTCCAAAAAATTATACTGGCAAATCTAAAAATTCTGTAGAATCAAATTTAAATCTTATTTTAAAGTCTTTTGAATTTCTTTCAAAATTTTTGTTCTGGAAAATCTAGAAGAAATGATTTGTCTGTTAGAAATATAGCTTGGTCCCATTTGTTATATATTCTAACAAAGTGCAGATTGGATTTCAACCTATTTAAAACATGTCATCAAAGTTCTAAAATTAATCTTAATCAGGAAAAATGACTAATGATGTTCCATAAATTTAAATTTTTTATTTTTGAAAAAATATCCGAATTAGCGAGTTTTTCTCTTCTTTTTTTCGGTTGAATTTAGACATTTAAAGAGGCGAAATTGAAGATAAACTATGTTTCAAAATTTAATTTTCATTTTTTTCCTGTTTTCTCCTCTTTTAAACCATTCAATTAAATGTTTTTTTCATCATTTATTCCTTACAGAAAACCTTCTGTAGAAGGAAAAAAAATGTAATGACGGACAGAAATACCCTTTAAAAAAATATATATATTTATCTAGTGTGTGAATGTTGTCTGTCTATCTGTGTTGGCCCTGCGATGAGGTGGCGACTTGTCCAGGGTGTACCCCGCCTTCCGCCCGATTGTAGCTGAGATAGGCGCCAGCACCCCCCGCGACCCCGAAAGGGAATAAGCGGTAGAAAATGGATGGATGGATGGATGTTTCTATATATATTTATTGTGAGAAATCATTAAGATGATCCACAAAGATAAATATCATTAATTATTAATAATAACATAGAGTTAAAGGTAAATTGAGCAGATTGGCTATTTATTTAAGTGTGTATCAAACTGGTAGCCCAGGGGTAGGGAACCTATGGCTTTTGATGACTGCATCTGGCTCTCAGATAAATCTTAGCTGACATTGCTTAACACAAAAAGTAATGAATAATTCCGCTGGTAATCACAGTGTTAAAAATAACATTCAAAATATAAAAAATTCTCATGCATTTTTATCCGTCCATCCATTTTCTACATAACCTGTTCAAGAAGTCAAGAATGGTAAGAAGTATAATGAGTTTCTTATTCTTTTTGATAACATTGCTATTCTGAAACTAACCAATAATAAAAAGATACTTCTTAATGCGACTGCTTGAACTGGTGGGGTAGAAAACGGATGGACGGTGGCAGAGGGGTTAGTGCGTCTGCCTCACAATACGAAGGTCCTGCAGTCCTGGGTTCAAATCTGTGTGGAGTTTGCATGTTCTCCCCGTGACTGCGTGGGTTCCCTCCGGGTACTCCGGCTTCCTCCCACCTCCAAAGACATGCACCTGGGGATAGGCCCCTCCCACCTCCAAAGACATGCACCTGGGGATAGGCCCCTCCCACCTCCAAAGACATGCACCAGGGGATAGGCCCCTCCCACCTCCAAAGACATGCACCTGGGGATAGGCCCCTCCCACTTCCAAAGACATGCACCTGGGGATAGGCCCCTCCCACCTCCAAAGACATGCACCTGGGGATAGGCCCCTCCCACTTCCAAAGACATGCACCTGGGGATAGGCCCCTCCCACCTCCAAAGACATGCACCTGGGGATAGGCCCCTCCCACCTCCAAAGACATGCACCTGGGGATAGGCCCCTCCCACCTCCAAAGACATGCACCTGGGGATAGGCCCCTCCCACCTCCAAAGACATGCACCTGGGGATAGGCCCCTCCCACCTCCAAAGACATGCACCTGGGGATAGGCCCCTCCCACCTTCCAAAGACATGCACCTGGGGATAGGCCCCTCCCACCTCCAAAGACATGCACCTGGGGATAGGTTGATTGGCAACACTAAATGGTCCCTAGTGTGTGAATGTTGTCTGTCTATCTGTGTTGGCCCTGCCATGAGGTGGCGACTTGTCCAGGGTGTACCCCGCCTTCCGCCCGATTGTAGCTGAGATAGGCGCCAGCGCCCCCCGCGACCCCACAAGGGAATAAGCGGTAGAAAATGGATGGATGGATAGTTAGCTTCAGAATAAAAATGTTATTGAAAAGAATAACAGACGTGTTATACCCTAATGTTGGTTTTACTTAAAAATGCACACATTTAGTTGTGTTCAGTGTTAAAAAAAATATTATTTGGCTCTCACGGAAATACATTTTGAAATATTTGGCTTCCATGGCTCTCTCAGCCAAAAAGGTTCCCGACCCCTGTGGTAGCCCTTGGCATTAATCAGTACCTAAAAAGTAGCTCTCTCTTCCAAAAAGGCTGGCGCCCCCTGCTTTAGATTGTGCGTATCACAGTCTGTTGTTGTCTGTACAATTTTTGTGTGGTCCTGCTTGGACTCCGTCGACACTTTCATCTCATTTCCAAGCCAGACGTGTTTTTCCAGTCTCGGCTTTCATTGCTGTCGGAGCGGCCATGTTCTCAGGACCCCCTGCTGGGATTACCTGTGGCCTCGGCTTAGCCGTGCGGATTTACAGGCCGCGTCTGCGAGGGGATTTCAGCGCGGCGACTGATGAATCCGGAGCATTGCTGGCGACGGAGCGAGTCACGGCTCATTAATTGGGAGAAACGTCTTTAAAGCGTGAGATAAAGGACGCCCCTCCCCTTCCTGGCCCGTCTTCTCCACTCGAGTGTTGCGCAACTTGCGAGTGCGCTCGTCTTGTCAGAGTATAAGACAGACGGCGGAAGGGTCGTGTTTGTGCACGGACGCACTCTTACAGCCCTCGGGACGCAGCGCCTGGTAGCCGACGGCCTCTGCCAACCTCCTTTTCTGCACCCGGTGCAGGAGGATCCGGTAGGTGCCGGTCAGAGGGCTCTTAGAGTCCGAACAGGGGTTGTTCTGCAGGAGAAGCGCCGTAATTCCCAGATCGGACAATAGCGTTTTCACCTCTTCCTCTTCCTGGCTTAGAGTCGGCGCGGCCTGAGCGAAGTGGGCCGGCGACAAAGGCAGGGACTCAAAAGGACGAGGAGCCTCGGTCCCCCTGAGCCAAGGACTGTCTGCTATTTGGGTTAGGGAGGAGCGGTCCAGCGGTACCGGACGCAGCATACCTTTGATGAGCGTCTGGCACTGGTCGGGCACGTACGCCGGGATGCTGTAGGCCCCTTGGAGGACGCAACGCTTCAGCCGCCCCAAATTGTCCCCGAAAAAAGGCAAAGTGGCGGTCACGGTGAAGTAGAGGAGAACACCTAAAGCCCAGACGTCCGAGCAGCGTCCCACGTAGCCTTTGTCTCGGAAAAGTTCGGGCGCGGCGTACGGCGGGGAGCCGCAGAAACTGCTGAGCAACTGGTGGGCCGCGATCTCGGTGCTGAAGCCGAAGTCACCCACCTTGATGCAGCAGCTGCTGGTGTAGAAGATGTTCTCCGCTTTCAGGTCTCTGTGGACGATGTTGTTGTCGTGCTGCAACAGAAAAAAACAGAATCAACATCCATCCATCATCTTCCGCTTATCCGAGGTCGGGTCGCGGGGGCAGCAGCCTAAGCAGGGAAGCCCAGACTTCCCTCTCCCCAGCCACTTCGTCCAGTTCCTTCCGGGGGATCCCGAGGCGTTCCCAGGCCAGCCGAGAGACATAGTCTTCCCAACGTGTCCTGGGTCTTCCCCGTGGCCTCCTACCGGTTGGACGTGCCCTAAACACCTCCCTAGGGAGGCGTTCGGGTGGCATCCTGACCAGATGCCCGAACCACCTCATCTGGCTCCTCTCGATGTGGAGGAGCAGCGGCTTTACTTTGAGTTCCTCCCGGATGGCAGAGCTTCTCACCCTATCTCTAAGGGAGAGACCCAACTCATTTGGGCCGCTTGTACCCGTGATCTTGTCCTTTCGGTCATGACCCAAAGCTCATGACCATAGGTGAGGATGGGAACGTAGATCGACCGGTAAATTGAGAGCTTTGCCTTCCGGCTCAGCTCCTTCTTCACCACAACGGATCGATACAACGTTCGCATTACTGAAGACGCCGCACCGATCCACCTGTCGATCTCACCATCCACTCTTCCCTCACTCGTGAACAAGACTCCTAGGTACTTGAACTCCTCCACTTGGGGCAGGGTCTCCAATTAATTGGCAGCAGCCGGCCACAAAACATTTAGATTAGATTAGATAGATTAGACTTTTGACAAGAACAAGAAAGTTTGATCATATTACGCCTGTACTGTATATACCTTTATATACATATATACATACATATATACCTATACTGTATATACCTTTATATACATATATACATACATATATACCTATACTGTATATACCTTTATATACATATATACATACATATATACCTATACTGGCTCACCTGCACTGGCTTCCTGTGCACTTAAGATGTGACTTTAAGGTTTTACTAATTACGTATAAAATACTACACGGTCTAGCTCCATCCTATCTTGCCGATTGTATTGTACCATATGTCCCGGCAAGAAATCTGCCTTCAAAAGACTCCGGCTTATTAGTGATTCCTAGAGCCCAAAAAAAGTCTGCGGGCTATAGAGCGTTTTCCGTTCGGGCTCCAGTACTCTGGAATGCCCTCCCGGTAACAGTTCGAGATGCTACCTCAGTAGAAGCATTTAAGTCTCACCTTAAAACTCATCTGTATACTCTAGCCTTTAAATAGACCTCCTTTTTAGACCAGTTGATCTGCCGCTTCTTTTCTTTCTCCTATATCCCCCCCCTCCCTTGTGGAGGGGGTCCGGTCCGATGACCATGGATGAAGTACTGGCTGTCCAGAGTCGAGACCCAGGATGGACCGCTCGCCTGTGTATCGGTTGGGGACATCTCTACGCTGCTGATCCGCCTCCGCTTGAGATGGTTTCCTGTGGACGGGACTCTCGCTGCTGTCTTGGATCCGCTTTGAACTGAACTCTCGCGGCTGTGTTGGAGCCACTATGGATTGAACTTTCACAGTATCATGTTAGACCCGCTCCACATCCATTGCTTTCGGTCCCCTAGAGGGGGGGGGGGGGTTGCCCACATCTGAGGTCCTCTCCAAGGTTTCTCATAGTCAGCATTGTCACTGGCGTCCCACTGGATGTGAATTCTCCCTGCCCACTGGGTGTGAGTTTTCCTTGCCCTTTTGTGGGTTCTTCTGAGGATGTTGTAGTCGTAATGATTTGTGCAGTCCTTTGAGACATTTGTGATTTGGGGCTATATAAATAAACATTGATTGATTGATTGATAGTACTTTAGTTATTCCGTCAGGAAAATTACAATTTTCAGCACAATCCCATTCAAGATCAGACAAACATTACTTATAAACGCATGCTTACCTTAGCTAACGCTAAATATTACTCAAATCTCATCCACCGTAATAAAAACGATCCTAAATTTTTGTTTAGTACGGTAGCATCGCTAACCCAACAAGGGACCCCTTCCAGTAGCTCCACCCACTCAGCTGATAATAATAATAATAATAATAATAATAATAATAATAATATATTTTATTTGTAAAAAGCACTTTACGTTGAGCAAACAACCTCAAAGTGCCAAAGTGTAAAAAAATAGTAATAATAAAAAATAAATAAAATATAAAACTAGAAACAGCCCAAAGGCTACAACCAGCATGCATGTCTATAGAAAGGCTTTTTTAAAAAGATGGGTTTTTAAGCCTTTTTTAAAAGCATTCACAGTCTGAGGTGCCCTCAGGTTGTCAGGGAGAGCGTTCCACAGACTGGGAGCGGCGGAGCAGAAAGCCCGGTCTCCCATTGTTCGAAGCTTTGTGCGTGGAGGTTGGAGGAGGTTAGCCTGTATGGAGCAGAGGTGTCGTGTGGAGGATTTGGGGGTGAGCAGTTCTTTGAGGTATAGGGGGGCATTTCCATGGAGGCACTGGTGGGTTAGTAGGGAGATTTTGAATTCAATCCTGAATGGATGACTTTATGCAATTCTTTAATAAGAAAATTGAAGTCATCAGAAAGGAGATTAAAGACAATGCGTCCCAGCTACAACGGGGTTCTATTAACACTGATACGATGGTATATACCGCGGATACTGCCCTCCAAAATAGTTTCTCTCGTTTTGAGGAAATAACATTAGAGGAATTGTTACAACGTGTAAATGGAATAAAACAGACAACATGTTTACTTGACCCACTTCCTGGGAAACTGATCAAGGAGCTCTTTGTATTATTAGGTCCATCAGTGCTAAATATTATAAACTTATCACTTTCCTCGGGCACTGTTCCCCTAGCATTCAAAAAAGCGGTTATTCATCCTCTCCTTAAAAGACCTAACCTCGATCCTGACCTCATGGTAAACTACCGACCGGTGTCTCACCTTCCCTTTATTTCGAAAATCCTCGAAAATATTGTTGCAGAGCAGCTAAATGAACACTTAGCGTCTAACATTCTATGTGAAACCTTTCAATCCGGTTTCAGGGCAAATCACTCCACGGAGACAGCCCTCGCAAAAATGACTAATGATCTATTGCTAACGATGGATTCTGACGCGTCATCTATGTTGCTGCTCCTCGATCTTAGCGCTGCTTTCGATACCGTCGATCAGAATATTTTATTAGAACGTATCAAAACACGAATTGGTAAGTCAGACTTAGCCCAGTCTTGGTTTAACTCTTGTCTTACTGATAGGATGCAGTGCGTCTCCCATAACAGTGTGACCTTGGACTATGTTAAGGTAACGTGTGGAGTTCCCCAGGGTTCGGCCCTTGGCCCTGCACTCTTCAGCATCTACATGCTGCCGCTAGGTGACATCATACGCAAATACGGTGTTAGCTTTCACTGTTATGCTGATGACACCCAACTCTACATGCCCCTAAAGCTGACCAACACGCCGGATTGTAGTCAGCTGGAGGCGTGTCTTAATGAAATTAAACAATGGATGTCCGCTAACTTTTTGCAACTCAACGCCAAAAAAACGGAAATGCTGATTATCGGTCCTGCTAGACACCGACCTCTATTTAATAATACAACTTTAACATTTGACAACCAAATAATAAAACAAGGTGACTCGGTAAAGAATCTGGGTATTATCTTCCACCCAACTCTCTCCTTTGAGTCACACATTAAAAGCGTTACTAAAACGGCCTTCTTTCATCTCCGTAATATCGCTAAAATTCGCTCCATTTTGTCCACTAAAGACGCCGAGATCATTATCCATGTCTAATATCGCCCATCACTAATATCGATGAAATACGGAGATGATCATGATCTATCTTTTAGGCGTGGTCTTTTCCAGCACACCACAAGTAAAGAGATGTGTAAAACAAAAGGTGCTCACCATGTGTTTCACGGCAGAGACCACTTGAGCAAAGACCAGTTTGGCCTCCAAGTCGCTCAGCTTGCCCCTGGTGGTGATACGAGAGAACAGGTCGCCGCCGCTGCCGTACTCCATCGCCAGGTACAACTTCCTGCCGGTCTCCACCACCTCGTACAGACGCACCACGTTGGGGTGGCACAGCTTTTCCATGCAGCGGATCTCGGAGGAGGTGACCGGCTGGCCTCCCTTATCCAGACGCTGCTTGTCCACCATCTTCACTGCCACCCTTTCTGCCGGAAAAAACACGAGGGAGGCGATTTTGAAACAAGGGTCGAAACATCAGTCAGGTGTGATTGGTCAGCTAAAGCAGATGTGTCCAAAGTGCGGCCCGGAGGCCCTTTTCTGTCCGCAGCTAATGTTCTAAAGGCCCGTGGTACGTTTTTAAATCACGTACAAACCCCGTTTCCATATGAGTTGGGAAATTGTGTTAGATGTAAATATAAACAGAATACAATGATTTGCAAATCCTTTTCAACCCATATTCAGTTGAATATGCTACAAAGACAACATATTTGATGTTCAAACTCATAAACTTTATTTTTTTTTGCAAATAATAATTAACTTAGAATTTCATGGCTGCAACACGTGCCAAAGTAGTTGGGAAAGGGCATGTTCACCACTGTGTTACATCACCTTTTCTTTTAACAACACTCAATAAACGTTTGAGAACTGAGGAAACTAATTGTTGAAGCTTTGAAAGTGGAATTCTTTCCCATTCTTGTTTTATGTAGAGCTTCAGTCCTTCAACAGTCCGGGGTCTCCGCTGTCTTATTTTAGGCTTCATAATGCACCACACATTTTCCATGGGAGACATTACTGGACTGCAGACGGGCCAGGAAAGTACCCGCACTCTTTTACTACAAAACCACGCCGTTGTAACACGTGGCTTGGTATTGTTTTGCTGAAATAAGCAGGGGCGTCCATGATAACGTTGCTTGGATGAAAACATATGTTGCTCCAAAACCTGTATGGACCATTCAGCATTAATGGTGCCTTCACAGATGTGTAAGTTACCCATGCCTTGGGCACTAATACACCCCCATACCATCACAGATGCTGGCTTTTACACTTTGCACCTATAACAATCCGGATGGTTATTTTCCTCTTTGTTCCGGAGGACACCAGGTCCTCTGTTTCCAAATATAATTTGAAATGTGGACTCGTCAGACCACAGAACACTTTTCCACTTTGCATCAGTCCATCTTAGATGAGCTCGGGCCCAGCCAAGCCAGCGGCATTCCTGGGTGTTGTTGATAAATGGGTTTTGCTTTGCATAGTAGAGTTTTAACTTGCACTTACAGATGTAGCGACCAACTGTAGTTACTGACAGTGGTTTTATGAAGTGTTCCTGAGCCCATGTCGTGATATCCTTTACACACTGATGTCGGTTTTTGACGCAGTACCGTCTGAGGGATCAAAGGTCTGTAATATCATGGCTTACGTGCAGTGATTTCTCCAGATTCTCTGAACATTTTGATGATTTTACGGACCGTAGATGGTAAAATCCCTAAATTCCTTGCAATAGCTCGTTGAGAAATGTTGTTCTAAAACTGTTTGACAATTTGCTTACAAAGTGGTGACCCTCACCCCATCCTTGTTTGTGAATGACTGAGTATTTTTTGGGAAGCTGTTTTTATAGCCAATCATGGCACCCACCTGTTCCCAATTAGCCTGCACACCTGTGGGATGTTCCAAATAAGTATTTGATGAGCATTTCTCAACTTTATCAGTATTTATTGCCACCTTTCCCAACTTCTTTGTCACGTGTTGCTGGCATCAAACTCTAAACTTAATGATTATTTGCACAAAACTAAAATGTTTATGAGTTTGAACATCAAATATGTTGTCTTTGTAGCATATTCAACTGAATATGGCTTGAAAAGGATTTGCAAATCATTGTATTCTGTTTATATTTACATCTAACACAATTTCCCAACTCATATGAAAACGGAGTTTGTATTTTGGGGGGGAAATATTGCATATTTTGTGTATTTGTCACAAAAAGAAACAAAGTTTTCTATGACAAAAAGGGCAGGAAACAATACAAAAAATAATAACATATAATCAACGGATAGATCTAAAGTTGATTTAGACTTCTAGAGGGTTGAAAGTAAAAAAAAAAGAAGACTTTTATTATTTTTTTAACACTTTTATAAAAGGGGCTCTTATGATCCCCAGGAACTATAGTGAGATTTGTTTAAACTCTCATTGTTAAAAAAATAATAATGACTCAAAATGAATGTTGTTATGACCTCCCGCTCCAATTATGTCACATCAAATATTTCACTTTAAACATTTTTGAGGGGAAAATATTGCATATTTTGTGTATTTGTCACAAAAAGAAACAAAGTTTTCTATGACAAAAAGGGCAGGAAACAATACAAAAAATAAAAACATATAATCAACGGATAGATCTAAAGTTGATTTAGACTTCTAGAGGGTTGAAAGTAAAAAAAAAAGAAGACTTTTATTATTTTTTTAACACTTTTATAAAAGGGGCTCTTATGATCCCCAGGAACTATAGTGAGATTTGTTTAAACTCTCATTGTTAAAAAAATAATAATGACTCAAAATGAATGTTGTTATGACCTCCCGCTCCAATTATGTCACATCAAATATTTCACTTTAAACATTTTTGAGGGGAAAATATTGCATATTTTCTGTCTTGAGAGACAGCAGATTGTTCAGATGGACCAACATCAATCTACACTGATGAACATAACCTGTGGAGTTCCTCAGGGCTCGATACTAGGACCCACACTATTTATAATATATATTAATGAAGTATGTAAAGTATCAAAGCTGCTGAAATTCGTCCTTTTTGCTGATGATACAACAATTACATGTGCAGGTGACCACGTGAAGCAACTTCTGACTTCTGTAACTGAGGAGATGATCAAGTTAAAAACTTGGTTTAATGCGAACAAATTGTCTTTGAATTTAAAGAACACCAAAATAATGCTCTTTAGCAATCGCAAAAGTAATATACCGATCAGGATTGTTATTGACGATACACCAATAGAATATGTTCATCAAAATTCTTTCTTAGGAGTAGTAATAGATGAAAATATCTCATGGAAGGCTCATATAAGTTACCTGAGGACAAAAGTTGCTAAATGTGTTGGAATGATGAGGAGATCATGTCATTTATTGAACACCAATGCTCTAATGTTATTATATCATTCATTTATCATGTCATATTTAAACTATTGTGTTGAAGTCTGGGGGAATTGTTATAAATCACATCTACAACCTTTAGTCACTCTGCAGAAAAAGGCCATCAGGATTGTGTCCAATGTTCACTACAGACATCATTCAAATCCACTATTTATGAACTTAAAGCAACTTAAACTGAACGATGTGATCAATTTTAAAACTGCTCAAATGATGTTTAGGGCATCCCAAAACTCTCTACCATCCAATATACAGAACCTATTCCATGACAGAGATGATCACCATAGTTACGGTTTAAGAGGAAACAACAAATTATATTTGCCTAAATTTAGAACCACTTTCAAATCAACGTGCATTTCAGTGCGTGGAGTCAGTCTGTGGAACAACTTAGGCGACGAGTTAAAAACGTGTTCTAGCATGATTCAATTTAAAACACTGTTTCAAAAAGAAGTACTGAAGAAGTACGAGGAGGAAAGAGAGTGATGCCCTCAGCACAGAGCAATGGAAGAGAGGTGTGTGTGTGTGTGTGTGTGTGTTTGTTTTGTCTCGTCTTGTCTCATGGTATTGTTAGTGTACAGTTTTTCTTGTTTTGTTTATAGAGTATTGTTTTTGTATTATATTGTTTATGTTAAATGTGGAATGAGTAAGAGGGGTTGGGTTATTATAAGCAGCTGCTTCATCCAACCCCTTTTCAAGGGGCGGCATAGCTCGGTTGGCAGAGCGGCCGTGCCAGCAACTTGAGGGTTCCAGGTTCGATTCCGCTTCCGCCATCCTAGTCACTGCCGTTGTGTCCTTGGGCAAGACACTTTACCCACCTGCTCCCAGTGCCACCCACACTGCTTTAAATGTAACTTAGATATTGGGTTTCACTATGTAAAGCGCTTTGAGTCACTAGAGAAAAGCGCTATATAAATATAATTCACTTCACTTCAAGCCTTGCATAAATATCTTTGCCAACATGTAAAAAAAAACAAAAACTGTGTTTAGTTGTACTGTGTAGGTTTGAAATAAATATTTCAATTCAATTCTTTGCTATAGAAACCTTTTAAAAAAAAACTTTATATCGACGGATCTGAAGGTGATCTTGTGATTTAAGTGTGCAAAAATATACATATTATATGACACACCTGTCTATTATATGACTGAGAGTCCAAACTTAAGGGGAGCCCTAAAGGTTAAAACAATCTATATATTGTGTTGGTTTTGGAAATGAAAAATATGAAAACGGCCCTAGAATGCTTGGATTTTTCGGTGTGCGGCCCTCAGTTGAAAAAGTTAGGACACCCCCGAGCTAAAGGTTGAGGTGATACCTTTGGTCAAAGCATGGATGCCCAGTCTGACCGAGGAGAAGTTCCCCTGCCCGATCTCCCCGCGCAGCTCGTAGAATCCAACCCTGCGCCCCAGAATGAGCTCGTTGACCATCCTCGGGTTGTGTGCCAGGTCGTAGACCACCTTGTCGAAGGCCGTCTGCCGCACCCGCTCGGCCTCGCTCACCTGCGGGACGGCTCTTCTGGCGGCGGACGCAAAAGTGGACATCGGCGGCTTGGGGGTCTTTTCCGCCTTCTGGGACTCATCTTTGGCTTTTTTATTGACTTTCTGCTTGGGCCACAGCTTTGTCTTGATGGCTTTTCAATAGAGAAGACACAAAGGGAACACAACTTTGACATAATTGTAGCCTTTTTCAGACAACTGAACTTGGAAGTCAATGAAAAAGGTCTTGATAACAAAATTAAAGACCAGGACTGGCTGACGGAAGCGGTTTACTTTGTTCGGAGGTATGAAGAAAATGGCTGATAAAGTATTTTAGTTAATTGACATAGTTTATCTGGTCTTATTGTTGGGCCGCGAACGTCCCAAAAAATAGAATTTTCTCAGCTGTGGCCGTATAGGTTTTAATGGTAATACACTTTTCCACCACTTGTGGCAGTAAACACAAAGTCTACAACTAAAGTCATGCAGAAGTTTCTTAAGCGCAAGAATTATGACTGAAGTGGTGAGACTATTTTTATTTTCACTTACATTTTATTGACTGTTTAAGAAATGTATTACTATTTAGTTTATTCCTTTTGGCAGTAAATAATTGCACATAAATGCATTTTTTTGTGATTCATGCAGTTTATGAGATTAGTATAGTTTTTCTAAGCAGCCTGATTCCAACCTAAGGTTTATTATGTGTTAAATAAATAATCTTTGTGATTAACACAATGTTTCATATCATTTGACAAGGTTGTTAACCTATTAAACTGTATGTAGTTCAGATATAATTAATGAATATCGTTAAAATCAAGATTAGGATCACTGCGTTAGATATTTTTTATTTTGGAGCAGCCTATTGAGCAACACTGTTCGTAAATGAATATTTCCAAATGAAGAATTTGTCTTTGTAGTTTCTATTGTAAGTTAGCACATGCTTAAAGGTATTTCAAAAGCTAAATTTAAAAGCAGATGGCTAAATGAGGGCTACTGAATAATACGATTTGTCGACTAATCGTTTGGATAGTTGATGATTAGTCAAGTAATTTTTAGAATAGTTGATAATTAGTGTACCAATTGTTGAGTTAGTCGAGGATTAGTTGACCAATAGCTGAGATAATTGTTGATTAGACCAAACCTTTAGATCGCCAGTGATTACTCGAGCAATCGGTTGGATTGTCACTGATTAGTGGATCAATTGTTGATATCGCCAATGATTAGTCGACCCTTTGTTAAAATAGTAGATGGTTAGTCGACCAATTGCTGAGATAGTCGAGGATTAGTCGACCAATTGTTGACATGGTCGAGGATTATTCGACCAATGGCTGAGATAGTCGAGGATTAGTCGACCAATTGCTGAGATAGTCGAGGATTAGTCGACCAATTGTTGACATGGTCGAGGATTAGTCGACCAATGGTTGATATGGTCGAGGATTAGTCGACCAATGGTTGAGATGGTCGAGGATTAGTCGACCAATGGTTGATATGGTCGAGGATTTGTCGACCAATGGCTGAGATAGTCGAGGATTAGTCGACCAATTGTTGACATGGTCGAGGATTAGTCGACCAATGGTTGATATGGTCGAGGATTAGTCGACCAATGGTTGAGATGGTCGAGGATTAGTCGACCAATGGTTGATATGGTCGAGGATTTGTCGACCAATGGCTGAGATGGTCGAGGATTTGTCGACCAATGGCTGAGATGGTCGAGGATTTGTCGACCAATGGCTGAGATGGTCGAGGATTTGTCGACCAATGGTTGAGATGGTCGAGGATTAGTCGACCAATCGTTGAGATAGTCGAGGATTAGTCGACCAATCGTTGAGATGACCGAGGATTAATCGACCGATGTTTGAGATGGTCGAAAATTTGTCGACCAATCGTTGAGATAGTCGAGGATTAGTCAACCAATCGTTGAGATGGTCGACGATTAGTTGACCAATCATTGAGCTGGTCGATGATTAGTCGAAAAAACCCTGAGATAGTCGATGATTAGTCGACCAATCGTTGAGATAGTCGAGGATTAGTCGTCCAATCATTGAGATGACCGAGGATTAGTCAACCAATCGCTGAGATAACCGAAGATTAGTCGACCAATTTCTTAGATGGTCGATGATTAGTTGACCAATCGCTGAGGTAGTCAATGATTAGTCGACCAAATTGCTGAGCTAGTCGATGATTAGTTAAATAAATAAATGATAAATGGGTTGTACTTGTATAGCGCTTTTCTACCTTCAAGGTACTCAAAGCGCTTTGATACTACTTCCACATTTACCCATTCACACACACATTCACACACTGATGGAGGGAGCTGCCATGCAAGGCGCCAACCAGCACCCATCAGCAGCAAGGGTGAAGTGTCTTGCTCAGGACACAACGGACGTGACGAGGTTGGTACTAGGTGGGAATTGAACCAGGGACACTCGGGTTGCGCACGGCCACTCTCCCCACTGCGCCACGCCGCCCCAAATTGCTGAGCTAGTCCATGATTAGTTGACCAAATTGCTGAGCTAGTCGATGATTAGTTGACCAAATTGCTGAGCTAGTCGATGATTAGTTGACCAATCGCTGAGATAGTCAATGATTAGTTGACCAAATTGCTGAGCTAGTCGATGATTAGTTGACCAATCGCTGAGGTAGTCAATGATTAGTCGACCAAATTGCTGAGCTAGTCGATGATTAGTTGACCAAATTGCTGAGCTAGTCGATGATTAGTTGACCAACCGCTGAGGTAGTCAATGATTAGTTGACCAAATTGCTGAGCTAGTCGATGATTAGTTGACCAATCGCTGATGTAGTCGATTAGTCGACCAATAGCTGAGATTGTCGATGATTTGTCGACCAATTGCTGAGATAGTCGATGATTAATCGAGCATCAAGATGTTTTATTTATCAAAATAGTTGTTACTGTGTTAAGATAACACAATCTTTCCATCACATTTACATGTCATTTACACTACCATAACATCTCCTTAGAAACCTAGTAATCATCATTGTTTTCATGCATTAACAAATGTTTCAGAACAAAAGCAGAGACCTTTTATAATCACATTTTTAACTTAATTAAAATTAATTACTGTAATTATGAAGTCCTCAGCCACACTACCAGTGTCGTCACATTATTGTCTTTTACAAAAGGTGCCATCATTTTGACATCTGGGTATATTATTTTCATCAAAACATTTGACAAAGAACCACAGCTCTGCAAAGAAGCAAAAATTGCTGCTACAGTACATTTTTGTTCAAAAAATACATCCACAAGGATGACAAGCTTTGGTCTGACACTAAGCTTGAACAGCAGGTTACGAGGACCTCTCTGATACTCGGTGGTTGTGGGACAGATTTAGTCAGAGGCAGCTTTAGTCCTCAAAATGGAAAGGATTAACCTTTTTTTTGTTTGGGTACAGTAGAGTATTACTATGTGGCGTCTAATTGGGGAAGGCTGTTGATGTTAGCGGTTTAAAGTCAGGTCATTATAGAGGACCGCCATGACAAAGCTAAAGACTAACTTCCACATTTGTTCCTTTTATTCTAAGTTGCTACATATTGCATGTTAATACAAATGTGTGGCACATGTACAAAAAATGATGTGCTTGGAATAAACACACAGGCTACGTTTCTAAGAAATGTGTTCCAGAAAGTAAAAGTGGGGAAAATCCGAAAGTGAAAACAAATATTGACATTTTTCTGCACAGTGTTTATATAGCTGCAATAAATGCTATTAGTTAAGTTGAAGCAATTACTTTCACCAATAAAAACAGGAACAAAAACATTAGAGGTGTCCAATGTTACCATTAATGCAAATTACTAGTGCTTTTTAATCCGAATATAAGATCTTTATCATTATACAGCAAAATATAGAGACAACATTTGTGATGATTATTTACACAGATATTTAAATATTATTGCAATGTTGCAGTTATTAGTTTTATTTAAATTAATGTGTTTACTGTGTATCGAGAAAACTACAACAGTATACAAAAAAGACGATTAGGGATGCACCGATTAATCGGTAACCGAATATATTCGGCCGAATATTGCGAAAAAAGCCACGTTCGGCCTTCGGTGGAATGAGTTAAAAACAAGGCCGAATAGTGGCGTGTGACGCAATTTTTTGACGCGGTGACGCAATCAACCAACGTGCAGTGACGTTGGGATATGTTGTGTACCTGTATAAGTGTATGAGGTTACATGCACACACTTATTGAGATTTAGTGGGGCCTCTGTTTACATTATTAGCCTGTTGTGTAGGCTACCTGTATAAGTGTATGAGGTTACAAGCACACACTTATTGAGATTTAGTGGGGCCTCTGTTTACATTATTAGCCTGTTGTGTAGGCTACCTGTATAAGTGTATGAGGTTACAAGCACACACTTATTGAGATTTAGTGGGGCCTCTGTTTACATTATTAGCCTGTTGTGTAGGCTACCTGTATAAGTGTATGAGGTTACAAGCACACACTTATTGAGATTTACTTGAGCCTTCTGTTTACATTATTAGCATATCTACTGTGGCTCAGCAGACTTTTGCCAAAAGGACAATAATTCATTTGTTGTGGGTTTATCCACTTTAATGCACTTTATTTTTTTTGGAATGCATGTTTTGTTTGAAGGCCTAATATGAATGAAAAACTTTGTGCTTTTTTTTGAAAAGCAAAGGCTACTGGAATATTAAAAAAAATGTCAATATTCAATAAAAAAATACTTTATTTGAAAAACTTGTGAAAAACTGCATTCATTATTCGGTATTCGGTATTCGGCCAAGCGTTTAAGTTTTATTCGGCTTCGGCCACAAATTTTCATTTCGGTGCATCCTTAAAGACGATACATTGCAAAATGCGTAAAAATACATTGTGTATGACACAATATTTCATATTTTTAAAAATATTACCTCAAAGAAGGAAAATAAATCATATTTTACATAACACAATGTGCTTTTGAACATATAAAGCAGCCGTCTCCAAAGTGCCATTTGTAGCCTCCAGCTAATTTGTTAATTCTAAAAAATACTATAATAAAAATGTAAAACATAAAAGAGTGTAATAAAAGAGTAAACAGTGACATGTAACAAGAAAAAGTTGCAATGTTGACACTAATAAGACAAAGCTGCCATGCGGACTGTTGGTAGCTCGGTTGGTAGAGTGGCCGTGCCAGCAACTTGAGAGTTGCAGGTTCGATTCCCGCTTGTGCCATCCTAGTCACTGCCGTTGTGTCCTTGGGCAAGACACTTTACCCACCTGCTCCCAGTGCCACCCACACTGCTTTAAATGTAACTTAGATATTGGGTTTCACTATGTAAAGTGCTTTGAGTCACTTGAGATAAGCGCTATATAAATATTTTAAAAAAAAATTAAGAATATATAATTCACACTGTTATTGACCTGATGAAGGCTCCAATTACTTCACTGGAACTATTTCACTTTCAAATATTATGGGGGGATAATATTGCATATCTTGAGCGAAACAAAGTTTTCTTTCACAAAAGGGGCATCAAACAAACAAAAAAGTCTAAAAAAAATTATAAAATCTTATAACCAGGAGATCTTTATTTGTACCATGAACTGATTAACGTGGACCCCGACTTAAAACAAGTTGAAAAACTTATTGGGGTGTTACCATTTAGTGGTCAATTGTACGGAATATGTACTGTACTGTGCAATCTACTAATACAAGTATTAGTCAATCAATCATACAGACTTAAGCGTTAAAAGTAAAAAAATATAAATATACATTTGGCTTATTTTCAACACTTATTTTTTTATTGTTATGAATTATTGACCTATTTAGGGTTCCAATTACTTCATGTCAAATATTCCACTTTGAAATGTTTTGGGGGAAAATGTTGTGTGTTTGCCATATAAATAAGGCTTTTGACATAAAGGCCATAAACATAATGTGAAGTGAAGTGAATTATATTTATATAGCGCTTTTCTCAAGTGACTCAAAGCGCTTTACATAGTGACACCAAATATCTAAGTTACATTTAAACTAGAGATGCACCGAAATGAAAATTTGTGGCCGAAGCCGAATCCAAATAAAATTCAAACGCTTGGCCGAATACCGAATAATGAATGCAGTTTTTCAAAAAAAATTTAATATTGCATAGTGTGCAGGTGAGCCAGTACAGGCGTAATGTGATCAAACTTTCTTGTTCTTGTCAAAAGTCTAGCAGCCGCATTTTGTACCAACTGTAATCTTTTAATGCTAGACATGGGGAGACCCCAAAATAATACGTTACAGTAATCGAGACGAGACGTAACAAACGCAAGGATAATGATCTCAGCGTCTTTAGTGGACAAAATGGAGCGAATTTTAGCGATGTTACGGAGATGAAAGAAGGCCGTTTTAGTAACGCTTTTAATGTGTGCCTCAAAGGAGAGAGTTGGGTGGAAGATAATACCCAGATTCTTTACCGAGTCGCCTTGTTTAATTGTTTGGTTGTCAAATGTTAGAGTTGTATTATTAAATAGAGGTCGGTGTCTAGCAGGACCGATAATCAGCATTTCCGTTTTTTGGGCGTTGAGTTGCAAAAAGTTAGCGGACATCCATTGTTTAATTTCATTAAGACACGCCTCCAACTGACTACAATTCGGCGTGTTGGTCAGCTTTAGGGGCATGTAGAGTTGGGTGTCATCAGCATAACAGTGAAAGCTAACACTGTATTTGCGTATGATGATATCTCTGCGCTGCTGATCCGCCTCCGCTTGGGATGGTTTCCTGCTGGTTCCGCTGTGAACGGGACTCTCGCTTCTGTGTTGGATCCGCTTTGGACTGGACTCTTGCGACTGTGTTGGATCCATTATGGATTGAACTTTCACAGTATCATGTTAGACCCGCTCGACATCCATTGCTTTCCTCCTCTCCAAGGTTCTCATAGTCATCATTGTCACCGACGTCCCACTGGGTGTGAGTTTTCCTTGCCCTTATGTGGGCCTACCGAGGATGTCGTAGTGGTTTGTGCAGCCCTTTGAGACACTAGTGATTTAGGGCTATATAAGTAAACATTGATTGATTGATGAAATAGCCTAGAAAAAATATTTAGACATGTTTTTCAAATAAAGTAATTTTTTATTGAATATTGACATTTTTTTAATATTCCAGTAGTCTTTGCTTTTCAAAAAAAAAGCACAAAGTTTTTCATTTATATTAGGCCTTCAAACAAAACATGCATTCCAAAAAAAATAAAGTGCATTAAAGTGGATAAACCCACAACAAATGAATTATTGTCCTTTTGGCAAAAGTCTGCTTAGCCACAGTAGATATGCTAATAATGTAAACAGAGGCCCCACTAAATCTCAATAAGTGTGTGCTTGTAACCTCATACACTTATACAGGTAGCCTACACAACAGGCTAATAATGTAAACAGAGGCCCCACTAAATCTCAATAAGTGTGTGCTTGTAACCTCATACACTTATACAGGTACACAACATTGTAACCTCATACACTTATACAGGTACACAACATTGTAACCTCATACACTTATACAGGTACACAACATATCCCAACGTCACTGCACGTTGGTTGATTGCGTCACCGCGTCCAAAAATTGCGTCACACGCCACTATTCGGCCTTGTTTTTAACTCATTCCACCGAAGGCCGAATGTGGCTTTTTTTGCCATATTCGGCCGAATATATTCGGTTACCGATTAATCGGTGCATCCCTGGTTTAAACCAGTGTGGGTGGCACTGGGAGCAGGTGGGTAAAGTGTCTTGCCCAAGGACACAACGGCAGTAACTAGGATGGCACAAGCGGGAATCGAACCTGCAACCCTCAAGTTGCTGGCACAGCCACTCTACCAACCGAGCTGCAAAATTTAAAAAAAAAAAAAGGTTATAACGACAGACAGACCTGAAGTTGATCTTGAGATTCAAGCGTTAAATGAAAAAAATAATAATTTATGACTTATTTCTAACATTTTTATGACTGAGACCGGGGACCAAACTTGAGGAAAGCCAACAAGGTAAAAAAAAGCAACTATTGTATTGCTTTTAAAAAAGAAACATATCAAAATGGCCCCTGCATACTTTGATTTTTCAGTAGAAAAAGTTTGGACACCCCTGATATAAAGTCTGTTTTTCCAAACGTACGTAAAGAGCGCCATCCAGTGGATTTATCAAGTATTTCACCAAAACGAAATTCAAGGCATTGGAAATATTTCTGAGGAAAGTCATCAGAAACACTGATTTTTGACTCTCGTTTATTGATAATGTATCTCAAAAATGTTTCATATTGCTTTATTTTTTGTCTTTAATTTAGTTTCACCAGTTAAAAAGCTAAAAAACTGTGAAAACCATGACACTATGTTCCCTAAAAAGCAGAGTTTTGATTGATTGATTGAAACTTTTATTAGTAGATTGCACAGTTCAGTACATATTGGGCGGCATAGCTCGGTTGGTAGAGTGGCCGTGCCAGCAACTTGAGGGTTGCAGGTTCGATTCCCGCTTGTGCCATCCTAGTCACTGCCGTTGTGTCCTTGGGGAAGACACTTTACCCACCTGCTCCCACACTGGTTTAAATGTAACTTAGATATTGGGTGTCACTATGTAAAGCGCTTTGAGTCACTTGAGAAAAGCGCTACATAAATATAATTCACTTCACAATTCACATATTCCGTACAATTGACCACTAAATGCTAACACCCCAATAAGTTTTTCAACTTGTTTAAGTCCACGTCAATCAATACAAATATATACTATCAGCATAATACAGTCATCACACAAGTTAATCATCATAGTATATACATTGAATTATTGACATTATTAACAACCAGAGACATAGGGTATCACCACAAAATAAAAAGTAAGACATGTACCTGCATGCTGGGAGTCCTTCATACTGCCCCTCATCCTGTAACACCTGGCTGTGACTGAACATGTCAGCAGAGCTTCATTGGACAATCCTATTAAAGGCAGAGTATTAGTGGACTTGCTCAATGGCTCCCACGCAAGCTCCAATCATGGAAATGCTGCATAAACAATATGTACAGAGAACACCAATCATGTATTTCAATAAATGTATTGCTTATGGTTAATAACAGGTGTGGGCAGAGGTGTTTTTTCAACTGATTATAAAAGGTTTTAAGTAAAAACTGCTATTTTGTAGCTTTAGTTAGTATTTAAGTCTACTAGATGCTGTTTTTAATTGATGCTGCAGTGTTATTCAGTGTGTGTGAATTTATGTAGCAGATTTTTTTTAATTTAATTTACATCAAATTATGCTTGACAATTTTATTAAACGTTCATTTGATTGAATTATATTCAAATTGTCAGAACTTTATGGAGATTCATTTGTGTTTTTATTACAAACGCCTTTTTGAAACGGAATATATGTAACTGATTGTTTGCATTTCAATTTTGGGGACTGTTTTTTTGTTTGTTTGCTTTTTTTTTACATCAAATCATCCTGTTAATTTCATTAAAGGGGAACATTATCACAATTTCAAAAGGGTTAAAAACAATAAAAAAATCAGTTCCCAGTGGCTTGTTGTATTTTTTGCAGTTTTTTTCAAAATTTTACCGGTCTCGGAATATCCCTAAATAAAGCTTTAAAGTGGCTTATTTTCGGCTCTCTGCGAAGACACTGGCCATTTCCCTGTGACGTCACACAGTGCTGCCAATGTAAACAAACAATGGGAATACCACAGCAAGATATAGCGACATTAGCTCGGATTCAAACTCGGATTTCAGCGACTTAAGCGACTCAACAGATTACGCATGTATTGAAACAGATGGTTGGAGTATGAAAATATTGAAGAAGAAACTGAAGCTATTGACGCTATTCATAGCCATAGCATGGCCGAATAGCTGCGTTAGCATCGCCGGTAAAATGTGCGGACCAAATGATCAGGACTTTCGCATCTTTTGACACTGGAGCAACTTCAATCCGTCGATTGGTAAGTGTTTGTTTCGCAATAAATGTGGGTGGAAGGAAACGTAATATAGTTGCAGGTTATCCATACATCTCTGTACCATGTCTGCTTTAGCACCGCCGGTAAATAGCATGTTAGCATCGATTAGCATAGCATGTTAGCATCGATTAGCTGGCAGTCAACATCAACAAAACTCACCTTTGTGATTTCGTTGACTATCGTAGCAAATGCATCTGCAGGTTATCCATACATCTCTGTGCCATGTCTGTCTTAGCATCGCCGGTGAAATGTGGAGACACTCTGGCACATTCAATGGAGGTCTGGCGGCAGACACTTTGGCATCTTGGGGCCAGTGGTGCAACTTGAATCCCTCCCTGTTAGTGTTGTTACACCCTCCGACAACACACCCACGAGGCATGATGTCTCCAAGGTTCCAAAAAATAGTCAAAAAAACGGAAAATAACAGAGCTGAGACCCGGTGTTTGTAATGTGTTGAAAATGAAAATGGTGGGTGTGTTACCTCGGGAAAAATATAATAAAAAAAAAATAATATTTAAATAAATGAACAATTTTATGAAATTGTCAGCATAATTTGATGTCAAAAATCATTTCACGAAATTCAAACGCAAAAAAATCAGTTTCATTAATTCAGCATCCCGAAAAAAAGATTTTGTAATAGACACAAATTACCCTCTCTATACTGTGACATATTATAATAAAATAGAGAACACAATGAACATCACATTCAGATTCGTATTTTTCACTTTAAAACTAATTAAAATAATTAAACAAAGATGAATAACATTTGTATCAAAAATCAAAAAATATTCAGCATGTATGAAACTATTTTTAGTTTTCAGCCCTCGAAGCGACAAAACTTGCTTTGACGGACATGTGATCCCAGCCAATAGAAAAGTCCTGCTTTCCGACTAAGCCAATCAGCGACGACAATGGAGTTGGCGGGAGAGGAAAAGGCGGGGCATTAGTGAGGCG
Source organism: Nerophis ophidion (assembly GCF_033978795.1). NCBI lineage: Eukaryota > Metazoa > Chordata > Actinopteri > Syngnathiformes > Syngnathidae > Nerophis > Nerophis ophidion. The sequence goes on from NC_084632.1 coordinate 2,789,193, forward strand.
TTCTAACCAATGAGCGCACTGTAAGCTCAAAGAAAGCGGAAGCACATGCCCCCGGTGTTCATCCCTGATATGTCGCCACAACAAAAGCAGACTTTCGTTTGTTTTTTTGTCGACTTTTAGCCGCAGAGAAGACAAGATGGCGGCGATAGTGTCTTCACCTGTGACCCACACGGAGCTGGAGGCTGACCGCTGTGGGAGCGAGGAGGAGAGCCGAGGGGCCGCCGAGGCTGAGGAGGTCGGCCAGCAGCAGGCCGCCGGGACTCACGGCCGCTTGTCCAAACTCCCGCTGGCCCGCATCAAGGCGTTGATGAAGTCCGACCCAGACGTGTCTCTCGCCAGCCAGGAGTCAGTCTTCATCATCGCTAAAGCTACGGTAATCAAAGTCTCGCTGCGGCCCCGTGGCGCGTAGCAGGCCGTTTAGTCTCGCGATATTTAGCTGCAGCGTGATTTGGCATGCGGAAGTGAGACTTCTCATAAGCGTAACAAGACCTGTTAATGATTTTATTTGTGCAATAATTACAGTTATTGTACGATTAATAATTTAAGAAAAGACTATGATTTGACTTGTTCAATACTTGGCTGTTAGCAAACAAACACGATGTCTCTCATGCCTTTTTACAGCCATGTGGGGGCGCTGTTCTACCTCTGGCCTCTTTAAACAGTGCTGTTACTGTATTTAAACTGTGCTGTTACTGTATTTAAAGGTAAACTTGTATTATAAGATGTTCTGCTACTAATACACGATCTTTGTTAATGTTTTTTTTTTTTTAGGGAGGTTCTTTTTTAATTTTATAATTGAAACATTTACAAACAATTGAGAAATAATAATAATACAAATAAGTACAAAAACAGTACAAAACAGCTCCAGGGGGTTTTAAACTCAATAAAGTAACTAGAGATGCACCAAAATGAAAATTTGTGGCCGAAGCCGAATAAAATTTAAACGCTTGGCCGAAGGCCGAATACCGAATAATGAATGCAGTTTTTCACAATTGTTTTTATATAGCATAAATAGCCTAGAATAAATATTTAGACATGTTTTTCAAATAAAGTAATTTTTTATTGAATATTGACATGTTTTTAATAATCCAGTAGCCTTTGCTTTTCAAAAAAAGCAAAGTTTTTCATTTATATTAGGCCTTCAAACAAAACATCCATCCATCCATCTTCTTCCGCTTATCCGAGGTCGGGTCGCGGGGGCAGCAGCCTAAGCAGGGAAGCCCAGACTTCCCTCTCCCCAGCCACTTCGTCTAGTTCTTCCCGGGGGATCCCGAGGCGTTCCCAGGCCAGCCGAGAGACATAGTCTTCCCAACGTGTCCTGGGTCTTCCCCGTGGCCTCCTACCGGTTGGACGTGCCCTAAACACCTCCCTCGGGAGGCGTTCGGGTGGCATCCTGACCAGATGCCCGAACCACCTCATCTGGCTCCTCTCCATGTGGAGGAGCAGCGGCTTTACTTTGAGTTCCTCCCGGATGACAGAGCTTCTCACCCTATCTCTAAGGGAGAGACCCAAACTCATTTGGGCCGCTTGTACCCGTGATCTTATCCTTTCGGTCATGACCCAAAGCTCATGACCATAGGTGAGGATGGGAACGTAGATCGACCGGTAAATTGAGAGCTTTGCCTTCCGGCTCAGCTCCTTCTTCACCACAACGGATCGGTACAACGTCCGCAATACTGAAGACGCCGCACCGATCCGCCTGTCGATCTCACGATCCACTCTTCCCCCACTCGTGAACAAGACTCCTAGGTACTTGAACTCCTCCACTTGGAGGAGTTCAAGTGGAGGAAACAAAACAAAACATGCATTCCAAAAAAAAATAAAGTGCATTAAAGTGGATAAACCCACAAAAAATGAATTATTGTCCTTTTGGCAAAAGTCTGCTTAGCCACAGTAGATATGCTAATAATGTAAACAGAAGGCTCAAGTAAATCTCAATTAAGTGTGTGCTTGTAACCTCATACACTTATACAGGTAGCCTACACAACAGGCTAATAATGTAAACAGAGGCCCCACTAAATCTCAATAAGTGTGTGCTTGTAACCTCATACACTTATACAGGTAGCCTACACAACAGGCTAATAATGTAAACAGAGGCCCCACTAAATCTCAATAAGTGTGTGCTTGTAACCTCATACACTTATACAGGTACACAAAATATCCCAACGTCACCGCGTCAAAAAATTGCGTCACACGCCACTATTCGGCCTTGTTTTTAACTCATTCCACCGAAGGCCGAATGTGGCTTTTTTTGCCATATTCGGCCGAATATATTCGGTTACCGATTAATCGGTGCATCCCTAAAAGTAACCAAAATTATATATATATATATATATATATATATATATTGACTTAGTTGTGATTTCCCTCTCTGCATGAAAGTTTAAAAGTAGCATATATGAATGCAATATGCAGAATAATGTTTGAATGTAGACACATGGAATCATCATACTGCTGTGATTATATGCATCAAGTCTTCATTCAAGGCCAAGGCAAAATATCGTGATATGGTCTAAAAATATCGCCATATTAAAAAAAGGCAATATCGCCCAGCCTTTATTCAACGCCTTATAAGCCAATGGTACCACTCGTAGTCGGTTGATTCATGTGAATGTTGCGGGCAAACCATTTCACCACCGAGCTAGCTCCCGGTGTCGGCCGACTTTGTCTCACAAGATGTAGTTTCTCTTAAATGTCCTTCTTGAAAATGGCCGTGCAAATATATATCTACCACCTTATCAACATTTTGCTCTCCTTCTTATTGAGTACAGGTGAGTTTTTGGTGGCTTTTTATGGCTCGTAAAGCTCTGATCCGCCTCCGCTTGAGATGGTTTCCTGTGGACGGGACTCTCGCTGCTGTCTTGGATCCGCTTGAACTGAACTCTCGCGGCTGTGTTGGAGCCACTATGGATTGAACTTTCACAGTATCATGTTAGACCCGCTCGACATCCATTGCTTTCGGTCCCCTAGAGGGGGAGGGGGTTGCCCACATCTGAGGTCCTCTCCAAGGTTTCTCATAGTCAGCATTGTCACTGGCGTCCCACTGGATGTGAATTCTCCCTGCCCACTGGGTGTGAGTTTTCCTTGCCCTTTTGTGGGTTCTTCCGAGGATGTTGTAGTCGTAATGATTTGTGCAGTCCTTTGAGACATTTGTGATTTGGGGCTATATAAATAAACATTGATTGATTGATTGATGGTGCCGATTCCTGTTTTTTGCAACTTGTGATTCGATAAGTGAGTATCCAATCACAGCGTAAGGCCTTACTAACAACAGCTCGTGATCTGATTGTCTATCAACCGTATGTGTCCGTTCACTTGTATCCCCGATACAAGCAGACCCTTGCATTGTTGATTCTGAAGGCCTGGGGCAGATTTCGTATAGCATGGCAACATAAGCTAGCTGAATTCTGATTGGATACAAACTCCAACCCTAAAAACAACAGCACTGGAAAGAGCACAAAATGACATGAAGAGAATATGAATATTTTTTGATATTTAGGGAACTTTTATCTTTAATTATGATCATGATTTCTGTTGAAGTTAGGCCAGCAGATAAGGCCTTGCTGGCCGTGACGGCACTCTACTATTATATTCAGTATAGACTCATACTTAAAACTAATATTTTCTGCATGACATGTTTTGTATAGCGTTTTGAGCAAGTGTATGTTTGTGTAAAATGAACTCACCACAGATTCAATAGTGGCCTCAACAATCCTGTTTGTCCCTGCAGGAGTTGTTTGTGGAGATGATTGCCAAAGATGCTTTGGTGTATGCACAGCAAGGGAAGAGGAAAACGCTGCAAAGAAAAGACTTGGGTAAATTCACGGCGACACAGCATGTGAAAGTTGTAATGATAATCTATTTAGTCGATAAGTTCAGGATCAGTATTGTACATAACACTTAACATACAAGAATTCTTCCTCTGGTAAAGTAAACCAACCAAAACATTTAATTATAGTCTTTTTAAAGGCAGAATGATTGCGGAGCAAAGTATCCAATGAGTGTACATTATAAGGTTTGCAAATTATATTTAAAAATCTTTTTTCTTCTTGTGTCTCTGTAGACAACGCAATAGAGGCTGTGGACGAATTTGCATTTCTGGAAGGTGAGGTTTTTTGTTTTTTTTTAAACATTTCACTATTGACAAGTTGAATTGTTTCGGATAATACATTTGCAGTGAAGCGTATACAGTATTTACCTTCTTTCTTCTTTATTTATACAGGTCACTAGGTTTAATAATAGTACAGTGGAACCTCGATTTATGGACTTAATTGTTCCTTGAAAAAGGGTTTGTGTATATAAATGTGCGCACAGTGAAGCACATTTCTCCATAAGAAACATTGTAAATATGAATAATGGGTTCCATCCTTGACATAATATATTTTTGTACACTTTTAACACAATATTAAGTGCTATAAAGTACTGTATATCAAACATAACAAGGTGATGAATTAAGTATATCTTAACAAGCCAAAACAACAATGACAAGCTAAATAGTCCTGTTTGCGATGCTCTGCCAACACATAGAAGTCCCTTTGGTGCCCTCACAAACAATCAGAAATCACAAAAATCTTTGACTTTATCAACTATATTGCTACTATAATAAACATGTAAGAAAAGTAAAATCCACTTTACATTGCCATTGGCTAATGAGCAGCTGAAGAGAGGAGAGAATAAAGCAGACTTGAGGAAAAGGGTCTGTGTGTGACACTGAACTAAAGGGATGTGTCTCCTCTGCAACATAAGTTTGCTTTGGCATTTTTTTTTTTTTACAGAAAGTCAGTTCATTGCAATTTAAAACTTGCTTGATTCCAGCTTCACCAATCTCTATAATACAAGGAAGCACAAGATGAATAAATAAAGTGTTCCTACTGAGACATGGTTCACACTCAGAGGCATACTTGTCTCTGTCTCTTTTGGGAGTTATCCTATCTGGGGATAACTGGTCGGAGATTTTAAGTATGCAAGCTAAGACTTTGTACTTACTATACTAAAGGTTCTACGAGCTAAGATGTATGACAATATCTGAATCGTGTGATCGGTCCCATCAGTCTCGACCTAACTTTATACATATGTTTTGGTTCTGCCCATTCCTTTTCAGTTATTGGACACACTTTTGAAACTTTGTTTTTGGTAATTGGCAAAAGGGTTGAACCAAATCCTCTACGTCAGGGGTGTCAAACTCAAATACAGAGTGGGCCAAAATTTAAAACTGAACAAAGCTGCGGGCCGAGGTTGAACAAATTAACCCTTTAATAGGGACCCAAACAAGTTTTGCATTGAATATTGACCAAGCAAGACTTATATAACTTTATAGTGACATACAAAATCCAGTTTCAAATAAAAATAATTAAGAAATATCAATGGCATATCAAATAAAATAAAAACACAAATTTAATGCCTTTTTTCGGCGGCGGGTTTGAGTTCGGGCGGGGTTTGGTGGTAGCGGGGGTGGATATTGTAGCGTCCTGGAAGAGTTAGTGATGCAAAGGGTTCTGTGTATTTGTCCGGTTGTGTTTATGTTGTGTTACGGTGCTGATGTTCTCCCGAAATGAATAGAATAGAATGAACTTTATTGTCATTATATTTGCATATAACGAGATTAAAGACTCCAACTTAAGGTGCGGTAGTGGGAACAAATATGGGGTGAAATAAATGACATAAGAGGTAATAAAGGAAAAACCAACAATTGAAATAAACAGACTACTATCCAATAAAAATAATAAGCAATTCTGTACAATATACAAAACACTATAGAAGTACAAAATACAAATACTGTACAATATACAGAGCAAGACAGGAGTACCGAAGTAATAAATAATCAGTGACGGACGTATTGCACTCGAAGGGTAGTATTGCACAGTAGGGTATTGGGGCATTATATTGTATAGGGGTGAATTATTATTATTATACAATATAATGCCCCAATACCCTACTGTGCAATAATAAATAAATAATAATAAATGTGTGTGTCATTCTTGTTTGCTGTGGGTTCACAGTGTGGCGCATATTTGTAACAGTGTTAACGTTGTTTATACGGCCACCCTCAGTGTGACCTGTATGGCTGTTGACCAAGTATGCCTTGCATACTCTTGTGTGTGTGTGTGTATGAGCCGCATATATTATGTGAGTGGGCTGCCACGCTATTTTTATGGAAGAAAAGCGAACGTGGCGACATGTAGAGAACGCCAATAGCAGTGCTTTTACGGCCCGCCCCCAATATTATTGTGTGGGTGGAAATCGGCAGAAATCCGGGAGGGTCACTGAACTTCGGGAGTCTCCCGGGAAAATTGGGAGGGTTGACGAGTATGATTTGGCCCGCGGGCCAGAGTTTGACACCCATGCTCTACGTGGACTATTCGGGGTAGCCCCTGTGTCATCTTCTAATAGCAAATCCAAAAAGAATCTGCTGGCATTCTGTACTTTGTTAGCTTGAAGACTTATTGTGCTTAACTGGAAGGCGGCGGCGCCTCCATACCACACACGCTGGATCAGAAATACTCTCTTTAGATTGCAGAAAATTAAACTGACAGTCAATAGTAGTTCTGTAAAATTTTACGAAGTATGTGATGCTTTCTTGAAATCTGTAAAGGAGACTGATCTCCAGTTTGGCCCCGATTGTGACGTGGATTGTTGAGCCTTTTGTTTGCTGCACCATGTTGGGGCCTTTCGGAAGTGGAGTTATAATCAAAATTAGATTAGTTTTTTTTATTGGCATTGTTTGAGAAGAAGTTCACGAAGTAGGCTTTTTTCTTGGTGCAATCGTGCAACATAAAACACAAAAGACAGAATAGGTATTAATTAGGGGTGGGCAAATTAGTGCGTTAATTACGCGTTAACTCATCAATCTATTAACGCCGACAATTATTTTATCGCACATTTGTGTATGTTGTCTACATGCTTTTATTTTGTTAACGCCTTTTCTTAACAAGATGGCGTCGCCCGGCGTGGAGGGGCTCTTGGTAAAGATGGAACATTTGGCAAAAATAGCGGACAATTCTGCAAATGTCATGGCTGGCTTACAGCGTGGTCACTCCGGGATCACTTACGACCGCCAGACAATTCTGGATGTGGATAGATCGGGCCGTTTTGGACTGAATGAGGCGTGCTTGCTAGACCGGCTAGCTAGCATGGGAATACTTTGCCGGCTACATCCAGCGGCCTGTGAAGCAGCGGAGTATATGTGTTGTCTGTCTATTTATGAATAATGCAGACCAGGAGTGTTGGCTGACTTCTTAACGTTTGCTTTCAGAGCGTGCATATCACAACATACAAGATGCCGTCATGGCGACACAACCTATACATGCTCCTCACTCCTGTTGCATGCTGGGTAGGATAGTTCTTTTATTCCCTGGCTCATAACATCACAATATAGTACCATGTATATGATGCCTTCAGTTTATCAAAGCACCAAGCAAACAATGGGAAAATTCCCATCATATCAATTCCTAGATATGGTCATAATTATTTGAAGTGCACTACGCAGAATAAACACAACATTATTAATATTGCTACTACGGATAATTTGATCAAAAATTCCCTAAAACAGCCCACTACCTATAATATAGGTTTTTTAAACATAAGATCCCTGATCAAAAAAATGTTTCTGCTGTTACCTCAGAAATTGCCTGTTCAGATGTTATGATTGTGGCTCAGAGATTTGTATGTAGATTATATTTATTTTCCATAACAAACAGGATAACTTAAATACCCTGGCAGTGGCAATAAGCTTAAATGTTTGTATTTACATTTTTGGAGTTGATTTTCATCAAATATGCTATTTAACTGCTACTGTTTGACAAGGACTGATTTAAATTGTGTTTGCACAACAAATGTTTTGGCGCTTTTGTTCATGTGGGAGAATATTCCAATAAAGGTGCACTACACACTACTTTTGAATTCATTATTGGGCTTTGTGTATACAATGCAGTTAATCGTGATTAATCAGAGAAATAGTGCGATTAACTTCAATTAAAATTTTTAATCGTTGCCCAGCCCTAGTAATAATACAAATAGCTGTAACTGAGCTATCAGATCTTGTTATTGTTCATGTGCCTGATGGAGAGGCCTGAGTTATCTGTGGCTTTATATCAATATTTGCCTCTACTTATTTGACTGATATATAGTTCGGAAATCAAAAAAGTTCACAAAAAAGGGGGTTCATAAATCAAGGTTCCATAATACAATGATTTTATGAGGCGCCTTTCAAGGCACTTTAAAGCATTTGAAATATTGTTTTTAGAATTAATATTGAAATTATAAGAGTTATGTTGATTGTGTGGGATTAAATATTAATTCATTAGTCTAGGAGCAAAAATGGAGCGCATTACTGATCTGCATCCAGCAGAGGCACTGTTAATCCGGTCTCAACCAGTTATCATCTGGACATTATCCAAACAGTATCTCAGCACATTCAGAAAAATATTAGAGTCATTTAGTCAAATTTGCTTCAAATAATTGTTTTTCAATTGTAAGTATCTGATCTGTAATTATTTTCCATTTTATTGTCCTTAGGTACGTTAGATTAAACCGAGCATCGAGACATGAAAACACCACATCTTTTTATTTTATTTCACGGACTATAAAGTGAAAACATCCCTACAACTTTTTAAAAGTCACCATCAGTTTGGATAGTTTCATTTGGTGCCTAAAAGCTGTGTACATTGAATGTAAATACAGTGTTTGTGAAATCTTGCTATTCGTGAAATAAATGTACATTTCAGATCACTTGTTTTTTGGGTTTTGTTTTTTTTAATGAATTTTGAATAGCATTTATGTTAATGTACACATACACACCATCAGTGTTCCATTTAGACCAGGCCTGGGCATTTATTTTCACCCGGGGGACACATTTAGAGAAAAAAAATGTGTCTGGGGGCTGGTATGTTGATATATATATATATATATATATATATATATATATATACGCACCATCTACGCACCTGTCGCTGCTGGTCTGCAGCGACAGGTGCGTAGATGGCCCACCTGGGCCTTGTTATCTAATCACCTGTCGCTCTGTTATAAGCAGCAGCCAGGAGGAGAGACTGGGTTGGGGCTGGAAATAATATTTCTGGAAAGCAACTGAGAGACTTATTGAAAAACAAAACAATATTGTAACCCTGAAACAGGATCTCATCTCGGTGCTTGGGGGTCTGAAGAACCCCCAGGAGGGCAAGCCCCACACTAACCAATGATAAATAAATAACTTCTTACCATTAACGCAACTTCTTGAACTGGTGCGGTAGGAAACGGAGGGATAGATAAAAAATGCATGAGAATGTTTTATAATTTTAACATTATTTTTAACACTGTGATTACAAGTGGAATTATTCATTACTTCTCGTGTTAAGGGTTATCTGAGAGCCAGATGCAGTCATCAAAAGAGCCACATCTGGCTCTAGAGCCATAGGTTCCCTACACCTGAACTACGTGTATTGTTAATCAAGGCAGGTGATCATGTTTGCGCCAAAGTGCTCGCTGTCCAAGGTGCTGATTGTGGGACCGACAGCGGTGCACAGAGGTGGGTAGTAACGTGCTACATTTACTCCGTTACATCTACTTGAGTAACATTTTGGGATAAATTGTACTTCTAAGAGTAGTTTTTATGCTACATACTTTTACTTTTACTTGAGTATATTTATAGAGAAGAAACGCTACTTTTACTCCGCTCCATTTATCTACAATCAGCTCGTTACTCGCTACTTTTTTTTTTACCGATCTGTTAATGCACGCTTTGTTTGTTTTGATTTTGTCAGACACGCATTCAAAGTAGGAACTACGCATGCCTGCATTTCACCAATCAAATGCAGTCACTGGTGACGTTGGACCAATCAAACAGAACCAGGTGGTCACGTGACCGTCACACGTCGAATCCGACCTAAAAAGTTGAAAAACTTATTGGGGTGTTACCATTTAGTGGTCAATTGTGCAGAATATGTACTGTACTGTGCAATCTACTAATAAAAGTTTCAATCAATCAATCAAAAGTGTAAAGGAAAAAAGACACTTTTTATTTCAACCGTACTTCCCGTCAAAAGCCTAAAGACTGATCGCACAGTTCCTGTCTTCACAATAAAAGCGCCGCTCCATCGCGCCTGCGCTAACAAAATAAGAGTCCCCGAAAGCCAGCGCAAACAAGCTAGCAAGCTACGGAGTTTGCCGCCAATGTATTTCTTGTAAAGTGTATAAAAACCAATATGGAAGCTGGACAAATAAGATGCCAAAAACCAACGACTTTCATGTGGTTTTAGACAGAAAAGAGGAACTTTTTTCTCCTCCATTTGAAAATGTGGACATTATCAGCACTATACTGTCTGATTCCAATCAATGCAAGTCATCAGAATCAGGTAATACACCAACTTATATTCTTGTCTTCATGAAAGATAGGAATCTATATGTTAAACATGCATGTATATTCATTAAAACACCTTTAACATTTCAACAAAAACGGCAAAATAAAAAACATATATATATATATATATATATACATATATATGTGTGTGTGTGTATATATATGAGGTAGATCACCTCGACTTGGTCATTTATTAAGTAATTGATTAACGTTGAAAAACTTATTGGGGTGTTACCATTTAGTGGTCAATTGTGCAGAATATGTACTGTACTGTGCAATCTACTAATACAAGTTTCAATCAATCAATCAATCAATGCCTACTGAGGCTATGGTGCTGTTAAGTTATTGTGGCTCAATTTGCCTTAATTTTTTTATTTTAATGTATTATTTAATATATATTATTGTTTTAGTTGCTTAAGAGATATTCCTGACTCTGAATTTGCTCATTGCTATTTTTATGTTTTTGTGCATTACTTGTTGCCGTAATCATTAAACAAACAGGTTACTCATCAGTTACTCAGTACTTGAGTAGTTTTTTCACAACATACTTTTTACTTTTACTCAAGTAAACATTTGGGTGACTACTCCTTACTTTTACTTGAGTAATACATCTCTAAAGTAACAGTACTCTTACTTGAGTACAATGTCTGGCTACTCTACCCACCTCTGGCGGTGCATAAGATGACTACCATGTCGGTACGTGACATGTCTACACTATTATATTTTTAGGTTATTTTTACAACCCCAAATACTGTAAGCAAATGTCCAATCAGTAAGGCCGCACTCCCTCTTTTAAAGCAGTGCTATGACTTCCGTTATAAAACACTGTGCTACTGTAACTTTACATACTTATTTTAAGTCGATTGGTGTGGTTAAATTGTGCAAAGTGGCAGCTATTAACAACTGGCGGGAGGAATGCACATACCGCAATTTTCTTACACACAGACAGCAATAGAAGCCTTTGTTGGAATCTCGAATGTTTTTGCACCACGTAGCGTATTTTGTGTCACTGCAGAAAACCTTCCAGAGTTTGGAGTTTGCGTCTGGAATGTTACACAATCTCCGCAGAGCCGGTGTGTTGTTCTTGCTGACCGCATTCGTCAAACAGTGCTTTGGCTCGCATTGGAGACACGGCCAAACCCACCTCACCCCCGTGTCAGTTGTTGGGACTACAAATTTTCCAAATAAATGCCTGAGTTTATTCAAGATGGTTTTCGGGGTTTAGAGTTTCATGCGGGGATTGAAACACGGCGGTGAGAATCACACGTTTTGCTTCCAGGAGCGCACCAGTCTACTCCCTGAAGAGGAATGTCTTACACGCACACAAAGAGATCACAATAATCCCGTGTTGAAGGATTGGACATTGTTTTTTTTCCACAGTCAATTAAGACATTCTATTAAGGCAGTGTACGGTAAAAATAAAACCAAATGTTCTCCTTAAATGAAGAATGTACAAACCCCGTTTCCATATGAGTTGGGAAATTGTGTTAGATGTAAATATAAACAGAATACAATGATTTGCAAATCCTTTTCAACCCATATTCAGTTGAATATGCTACAAAGACAACATATTTGATGTTCAAACTGATAAACTTTTTTTTTTTTTGCAAATGACCATTAACTTTAGAATTTGATGCCAGCAACACGTGACAAAGAAGTTGGGAAAGGTGGCAATAAATACTGATAAAGTTGAGGAATGCTCATCAAACACTTATTTGGAACATCCCACAGGTGTGCAGGCTAATTGGGAACAGGTGGGTGCCATGATTGGCTATAAAAGCAGCTTCCATGAAATGCTAAGTCATTCACAAACAAGGATGGGGTGAGGGTCACCACTTTGTAAGCAAATTGTCGAACAGTTTTAGAACAACATTTCTCAACGAGCTATTGCAAGGAATTTAGGGATTTTACCATCTACGGTCCGTAAAATCATCGAAAAGTTCAGAGAATCTGGAGAAATCACGGCACGTAAGCGATAATATTACGGACTTTTGATCCCTCAGGCGGTACTGCATCAAAAACCGACAGTGTGTAAAGGATATCACCACATGGGCTCAGGAACACTTCATAAAACCACTGTCAGTACTACAGTTGGTCGCTACATCTGCAAGTGCAAGTTAAAACTCTACTATGCAAAGCCAAGCCCATTTATCAACAACACCCAGAAACGCCGCCGGCTTGGCTGTGCCCGAGCTCACTTAAGATGGACTGATGCAAAGTGGAAAAGTGTTCTGTGGTCTGACGAGTCCACATTTCAAATTATATTTGGAAACAGAGGACATGGTGTCCTCCAGAACAAAGAGGAAAATAACCATTCGGATTGTTATAGACGAAAAGTTGAAAAGCCAGCATGTGTGATGGTATGGGGGTGTATTAGTGCCCAAGGCATGGGTAACTTACACATCTGTGAAGGCACCATTAATGCTGAAAGGTCCATACAGGTTTTGGAGCAACATATGTTGTCATCCAAGCAACGTTATCATGGACGCCCCTGCTTATTTCAGCAAGACAAGTGTTATAACAGCGTGGCTTCGTAAAAATAGAGCGCAGGTACTTTCCTGGCCCGCCTGCAGTCCAGACCTGTCTCTCATGGAAAATGTGTGGCGCATTATGAAGCGTAAAATACGACAGCGGAGACCCCGGACTGTTGAAGGACTGAAGCTCTACATAAAACAAGAATGGGAAAGAATTCCACTTTCAAAGCTTCAACAATTAGTTTCCTCAGTTCCCAAACGTTTATTGAGTGTTGTTAAAAGAAAAGGTGATGTAACACTGTGGTGAACATGCCCTTTCCCAACTACTTTGGCACATGTTGCAGCCATGAAATTCTAAGTTAATGATTTGCAAAAAAAAATAAAACAAAGTTTATGAGTTTGAACATCAAATATGTTGTCTTTGTAGCATATTCAACTGAATATGGCTTGAAAAGGATTTGCAAATCATTGTATTCTGTTTATATTTACATCTAACACAATTTCCCAACTCTTATATACTACACACCCCGTTTCCATAATAGGTCAAGTTTGACTTAAGTATTGTAAAAGTTTAACAATGAAATGTTTTGGCACATTAAAATCAAGTTTACACACACTGAAATATTTCCCCCCCTAAAAGGAACTATATTTGCAAGCTGGCATGAACACACGAATACCATTACTAGAAGGTTGGACGGCATAAAATAACGTTCATCGTGAAGTTAACTCGGTTATAAAAAGCTTCTTTCGTGTGCTAAGTAAACAGTATTCTTTTTATGATAAGCTGAACTAAATGTAGAACGTCTATAAACCCGGAATTGAACCTTGTGGTGTGCCGCTGCCAAAAGGAGCAGATAGAGTTCAGACTCTACCCAGGACAAGTAAAACCACTTTGTGTGCTTCAGGCTACAGAAATCAAAGTTTCAACATCTTTGTTTTAAACAATGCAAGTTTAAAAGCAGTAAAGTGATTAATCGTCATGACAACAACAGACTGGTGTTGACTGTTGGTTGAAAAACAAACAAACCTGACACCTTATTTAATATTTTTGGGGAATTCAACCAAAATATTTTTGGGAAAATGCAGTTTTTAAGTTAGTATTTAGTTTTAACTTTACAATGTTTTGTTTTTATGTTTTTTTTTTCCTGATTGATCACCATATAACTAATGAAGTTAAGTGAATTATAATTATATAGCGCTTTTCTTTAGAGACTCAAAGCACTTTACATAGTGAAAGCCAATATCTAAGTTACATTTAAAGCAATGTGGGCGGGTGGTTAAAGTGTCTTGCCCGACGACAACGGTAGTGACTAGGATGGCGGGAGCGGGAATCGAACCTAGAACGGCCACTCTATTAACCGAGCTATGCTGCACCATACTTATAATAATAAGTGGAAAAGCACAGACTTCTGTCATATCCAATCTCCCAGTAGTAAATAATCTTTTTTAAAACTCTTGAAATCCAACCACCCCCAGAATGTAATCCCTTGCTCATTGAACCATAAACAATTCCTGTAAAAAGTTCCCAAAACATTTTGAGCAATGTCGCCAACAAACCCAGAGTCAAACAAACCCCAGTAATTCAAAGGATCAATTGAATTGGCATGTAAAACAAATTGTATGTAAAGTATAAATACAATTGTGGTTTGATGTAAATAAATTATCTTTAAATTTGGAAAAGACTAAATTTATGGTATTCAGTAATAAAAGAAAGATAGAAGTAATTTTATCTATAAACAATGTGAAAATTGAGGTGTCTGAAGACAGATTTCTTCGGGTCATCTTTGTTTCCATATGAGTTGGGAAATTGTGTTAGATGTAAATATAAACAGAATACAATGATTTGCAAATCCTTTTCAACCCATATTCAGTTGAATATGCTACAAAGACAACATATTTGATGTTCAAACTCAAACATTTTTTTTTTGCAAATTAATTTTAGAATTTGATGCCAGCAACACGTGACAAAGAAGTTGGGAAAGGTGGAAATAAATACTGATAAAGTTGACGAATGCTCATCAAACACTTATATGGAACATCCCACAGGTGTGCAGGCTAATTGGGAACAGGTGGGTGCCATGATTGGCTATAAAAGCAGCTTCCATGAAATGCTAAGTCATTCACAAACAAGGATGGGGTGAGGGTCACCACTTTGTAAGCAAATTGTCGAACAGTTTTAGAACAACATTTCTCAAGCAGCTGTTGCAAGGAATTTAGGGATTTTACCATCTACGGTCCGTAAAATCATCAAAAAGTTCAGAGAATCTGGAGAAATCACTGCACGTAAGCGATGATATTACAAATTTTTGATGCCTCAGGCGGTACTGCATCAAAAACCGACATCAGTGTGTAAAGGATATAACCACATCGGCTCGGGAACACTTCATAAAACCACTGTCAGTAACTACAGTTGGTCGCTACATCTGTAAGTGCAAGTTAAAACTCTACTATGCAAAGAGAAAGCCATTTATTAACAACACCCAGGAATGCCGCCGGCTTCGCTGGGCCCGAGCTCATCTAAGATGGACTGATGCAAAGTGGAAAAGTGTTCTGACGAGTCCACATTTCAAATTATATTTGGTAACTGTGGACGAGGTGTCTTCCACAACAAAGAGGAAAATAACCATCCCGATTGTTATAGACGCAAAGTGTAAAAGCCAGCATGTGTGATGGTATGGGGGTGTATTAGTGCCCAAGGCATGGGTAACTTACACATCTGTGAAGGCACCATTAATGCTGAAAGGTCCATACAGGTTTTGGAGCAACATATGTTGTCATCCAAGCAACGTTATCATGGACGCCCCTAATTATTTCAGCAAGACAAGTGTTACAACAGCGTGGCTTCGTAAAAAAAAAGCGGAATGGTCCCTACAGGTTTTGGAGCAACATACCAAGCAACGTTATCATGGACGCCCCTGCTTATTTCAGCAAGACAATGCCAATTCACTTGTTACAACAGCGTGGCTTCATAGTAAAAGAGTGCGGGTACTTTCCTGGCCCGTCTGCAGTCCAGACCTGTCTCCTATTGAAAATGTGTGGCGCATTATGAAGCGTAAAATACGACAACAGAGAGACTGTTGGACGACTGAAGCTCTACATAAAACAAGAATGGGAAATAATTCCACTTTCAAAGCTTCAACAATTAGTTTCCTCAGTTCCCAAATGTTTGAGTGCTGTTAAAAGAAAAGGTGATGTAACACAGTGGTGAACATGCCCTTTCCCAACTACTTTGGCACGTGTTGCAGCCATGAAATTCTAAGTTAATTATTTGCAAAAAAAAATTATGAGTTTGAACATCAAATATGTTGTCTTTGTAGCATATTCAACTGAATATGGGTTGAAAAGGATTTGCAAATCATTGTATTCTGTTTATATTTACATCAAACACAATTTCCCAACTCATATGGAAACGGGTGTTGTTGATCCTGATACAGTATATACCATTATTGCAATATATATTGTGGTATAGATTCCAGGCCGTATCACCCATTCCTAATACTCGAGCAAACAGACATTACTTGTAATGTGTTGCCAGACATTTTGTATTTGTTCCCAAAAGATATTTACATTCAAAAGATATATTTTTAGTTTCATAGTGAGGCACAAATGTTAGCTACGTCCCAACCACTGCAGAACAATAACATCAAGTTGCCAAAAACAACAACCGTGCTTCTCAGCTGATCCAAGTTATCCCCAGAATGTTGTAATGCGGACTTTTTTCGTGCTCAGATCCCAAATAACTCGCTCCCTGATTCACGCGACACTATATTTGCTTCTAAGATTAGATCAACTATTTGCCCTCGTGCATTTCATCCCTGGGCAAATCCCTTCCAGGTACAGCAAGATCTCTCTCAGGCTTCACCAGAGCTGTGATTTGAGCCCTCCGACATCTGCGGGAGTCCACTCTCTCGCCCCACCTCCCTCCGAGAGAAGCACATTAGCGTTTCGCTCCAACTTTTATTTGTGATTGTCCGCATTTTTGAGAGTCTGCACACCTTGACAGGAGATATTTTAATCGCCGCAGAGCTATGCAGAAAATGTCTCTGGCTCACAAGCAGACCTGTGTTCGTGTGGAAGGTATGTTTTTGCAGCTGAGATTCCAACCTGGTTTCTTGGGTCAAATTCTTCAACCCCGTCCCCAACGCGTGCCCACATACACACACACACTCTCTCTCTCACACACACACACACACACACACACATACTTGTACTCCATTCTCAAGCCTTCACTGATCCGACTGCATAGTTTTACTTCCAGGGCTCAAATAAAAATGCCCCTGAAGGAACATCTTGTTGCCTTGTTCCCTGAATAGTTCCTCAGGTTGGCCATGGAGCAAACATCCACTTTAAATTGTGAATGACAAGTACATGTCGGGCTGCCAATAACCATCTACGGTTTTGTCCAGGTTAATAACAAAATTAAGCATATAGGGCAGATCAGGGGCAATTTAAGGCTCGGGGGTCACTTGCAGCCCATCCGTCCATCCATTTTTCTACCGCTTATTCCCTTTTTTGGGGTTGCTGGCGCCTATCTCAGCTACAATCGGGCAGAAGGCGGGGTACACCCTGGACAAGTTGCCACCTCATCGCAGGGCCACATGCAGCCCGTTAAGCATTTTCTATCTGGCCTGCCGGACATTCCCAAATAATTATTTTAAATGTTTAGGATGGAATGAGGTGGCGGCTTGTCCAGGGTGTACCCCGCCTTCCGCCCGATTGTAGCTGAGATAGGCGCCAGCGCCCCCTCGCGACCCCAAAAGGGAATAAGCGGTAGAAAATGGATGGATGGATGGAAAGTGTAGCTGTCATGATGTGCTTGTTTTATAATAACCGTAAGTCTTCAACTATATTAAATACAAACCCCGTTTCCATATGAGTTGTGAAATTGTGTTAGATGTAAATATAAACAGAATACAATGATTTGCAAATCCTTTTCAAGCCATATTCAGTTGAATATGCTACAGGTTTTGGAGCAACATATTTTGTTATCCAAGCAACGTTATCATGGACGCCCCTGCTTATTTCAGCAAGACAAGTCTTACAACAGCGTGGCTTCGTAAAAAAAAAGAGTGCGGGTACTTTCCTGGCCCGTCTGCAGTCCAGACCTGTCTCCTATTGAAAATGTGTGGCGCATTATGAAGCGTAAAATAAGACAGCAGAGACCCCGGACTGTTGAAGGACTGAAGCTCTACATAAAACAAGAATGGGAAAGAATTCCACTTTCAAAGCTTCAACAATTAGTTTCCCCAGTTCCCAAACGTTTATTGAGTGTTATTAAAAGAAAAGGTGATGTAAGACAACATATTTGATGTTCAAACTGATAAACTTTATTTTTTCTTTGCAAATAATAATTAACTTGGAATTTCATGGCTGCAACACGTGCCAAAGTAGTTGGGAAAGGGCATGTTCACCACCTTTTCTTTTAACAACACTCTATAAACGTTTGGGAACTGAGGAAACTAATTGTTGAAGCTTTGAAAGTGGAATTCTTGCCCACTCTTGTTTTATGAAAGCCAAATATTTCTAAATGTATTTCCGTGAGAGCCATATAATATTTTTTAACATTGAATACAATTAAATGCGTGCATTTTTTAGTAAGACCAACAGCTTTAGAGTGTAATAAATCTCTTATTATTTTTAATAACGTTATTCTAAAGCTATCCATCCATTATCTACCGCTTATTCCCTTTCGGGGTCGCGGGGGGCGCTGGCGCCTATCTCAGCTACAATCGGGCAGAAGGCAGGGTACACCCTGGACAAGTCGCCACCTCATCGCAGGTCCAACACAGATAGACAGACAACATTCACACACTAGGGACCATTTAGTGTTGCCAATCAACCTATCCCCAGGTGCATGTCTTTGGAGGTGGGAGGGGCCTATCCCCAGGTGCATGTCTTTGGAGGTGGGAGGGGCCTATTCCCAGGTGCATGTCTTTGGAGGTGGGAGGGGCCTATCCCCAGGTGCATGTCTTTGGAGGTGGGAGGGGCCTATCCCCAGGTGCATGTCTTTGGAGGTGGGAGGAAGCCGGAGTACCCGGAGTAGAACCCACGCATTCACGGGGAGAACATGCAAACTCCACACAGAAAGATCCCGAGCCTGGATTTGAACCCAGGACTGCAGGAACTTCGTATTGTGAGGCAGACGCACTAACCCCTCTGCCACCGTGAAGCCCTATTCTAAAGCTAACCAATAATAAATATAAAACTTCTTGCCATTAATGTGACATCTTGAACAGGTGCGATAGAAAAAGATTGGTTGGATTAAAATGCATGAGAATGTTTTATAATTTGAACGTTATTTTTAACACTGTGATTACCAGCGGAATTATTCATTACTTATCGTGTTAAGCAATGTCAGCTAAGATTTATCCGAGAGCCAGATGCAGTTATCAAAAGAGCCACATCTGGCTCTAGAGCCATAGGTTCCCTACCCCTGATGTAGAGCTTTAGTCGTTCAACAGTCCGAAGTCTACGTTGTCATATTTTAGGCTTCATAATGCGCCACACATTTTCCATGGGAGACAGGTCTGGACTACAGGCGGGCCAAGAAAGTACCCGCACTCTTTTACTATGAAGCCACGCTGTTGTAACAAGTGAATTGGCATTGTCTTGATTAAATAAGCAGGGGCGTCCATGATAACGTTGCTTGGTATGTTGCTCCAAAACCTGTATGGACCATTCAGCATTAATGGTGCCTTCACAGATGTGTAAGTTACCCATGCCTTGGGCACTAATACACCCCCATACCATCACACATGCTGGCTTTTACACTTTGCGCCTATAACAATCCGAATGGTTATTTTCCTCTTTGTTCCGGAGGACACCACGTCCACAGTTTCCAAATATAATTTGAAATGTGGACTCATCAGACCACAGAACACTTTTCCACTTTGCATCATTCTATCTTAGATGAGCTCAGGCCCAGCGAAGCCGGTGGCGTTTCTGGGTGTTGTTGATTAATGGGTTTTGCTTTTCACAGTAGAGTTTTAACTTTCACTTACAGATGTAGCAACCAACTGTAGTTACTGACAGTGGTTTTAGGAAGTGTTCCTGAGCCCATGTGGTGATATCCTTTACACACTGATGTCGGTTTCTGATGCAGTACCGCCTGAGGGATCAAAGGTCCGTAATATCATCGCTTACGTGCAGTGATTTCTCCAGATTCTCTGAACCTTTTGATGATTTTACGGACCGTAGATGGTAAAATCCCTAAATTCCTTGCAATAGCTCGTTGAGAAATGTTGTTCTAAAACTGTTCGACAATTTGCTTACAAAGTGGTGACCCTCACCCCATCCTTGTTTGTGAATGACTTAGCATTTCATGGAAGCTGTTTTTATAGCCAATCATGGCACCCACCTGTTCCCAATTAGCCTGCACACCTGTGGGATGTTCCAAATAAGTGTTTGATGAGCATTCCTCAACTTTATCAGTATTTATTGCCACCATTCCCAACTTCTTTGTCACGTGTTGCTGGCATCAAATTCTAAAGTTAATGATTATTCGCACACAAAAAAAAAAGTGTATGAGTTTGAACATCAAATATGTTGTCTTTGTAGCATATTCAACTGAATATGGCTTGAAAAGGATTTGCAAATCATTGTATTCTGTTTATATTTACATCTAACACAACTTCCCAACTAATATGGAAACGGGGTTTGTACATTTTAAAGTATATATCGGCCGAAAATATCGGCAGCCTGATATTGTTTGTTCTGGCTCTGACGCACCTGTAGCGCCTAACAGGTGGAAGCCAGGGTGTGTGCTGTCCTTGGTAATGTTTTTTGCACTGTTGAGGCAACGGGAGTTGTGTAAGTCTTTCAGGGAGGGCAGGGGACAGCCGATGATTTTTTGTGCCGACTTTATGACCCTCTGAATCGCCTGTTTGTCTGCTTCAGTGCAGCTGGCGTACCACACTGTTATGCAGTACGTCAGCCGAGCGATAGAAGGTCAACATCAGCTGCCTCTCCAGTCTGTTCTTCCTCAGCACCCTCAGGTGATTACAGTTGATACATGTGATCAGTATTGATATCAGCCAATCTCACTCATGGATGATTGGTATCGGTATCGGCATCATAAAACCCTGATTGGAACATTCCTTGTATAAACCAAGCTCATGGTTGTTTTGGGGGTTTTTTTGCACCAGTGTTGATGCTGCTGTGTTTTGTTGCGTGGAAATACAGTTTTTTATAAAAGGAAAAACAAAGTTTCCAAAAAAGTGAATCGCCCGAGTTGCTAAATATCTGATAATTACACGGTCAGACCAGTGCTGGAGTCAAGCTGTAAAAAGACAAAGAACAAAAGCAAGGAATGCCACTGGACTCACCACCGGACTTTGTTTTCATTTGCCCTTGCCAAAATATATGACTGTATTGAATCATGATATCCTTAAATAGCACCACAGCGGGTTTGAAACGCATCTTGAGCACACAAAATATTCATTTTACAAGATGCTAAAAATGGTCAAAAACCAAGAACTGAATCTTGTGGTCACATAAGAATCACAACAGTTCAGAGTTCAAAACTATTTCCCCCGATGGGAAATCATGTCAAAATAAATGATGCAATCCACAAATAATATATTTAACACTTATATGAGTATAAAAATAAGTTGGGGGGGGGGGGGGTGGTTTGTTAAAGGGCAGAAAGAAGTTAACCTCTGTAATAAAACCCAAATAAAGCAAAACTAGTCCACTTTCAAAGTTGCCTGTGTCAGAACTGGGGGTCCGGGGCAGTAAACCGCATGGATTGTTTCCCCGGGATGCAATAGAACTGGACCGGACATGGCGTGAAGGTAAAGACATGTTTTAATGTATCTGTAAAAAGGTGCAAAAACAAAAGGCGCGCATGGGGCGAAGCACAAACTTGGCTAAGAAACAAAAACTACCACAAAGGCAAAACTATGGACATGAAACAAAAGAGGGCTTCACGGTGGCAGAGGGGTTAGTGCGTCTGCCTCACAATACGAAGTTCCTGCAGTCCTGGGTTCAAATCCAGGCTCGGGATCTTCTTGTGTGGAGTTTGCATGTTCTCCCCGTGACTGCGTGGGTTCCCTCCGGGTACTCCGGCTTCCTCCCACCTCCAAAGACATGCACCTGGGGATAGGCCCCTCCCACCTCCAAAGACATGCACCTGGGGATAGGCCCCTCCCACCTCCAAAGACATGCACCTGGGGATAGGTTGATTGGCAACACTAAATGGTCCCTAGTGTGTGAATGTTGTCTGTCTATCTGTGTTGGCCCTGCGATGAGGTGGCGACTTGTCCAGGGTGTACCCCGCCTTCCGCCAGATTGTAGCTGAGATAGGCGCCAGCGCCCCCCGCGACCCCAAAAGGGAATAAGCGGTAGAAGATGGATGGATGAAACAAAAGACTCGCAAAACGTGACACGAATAAACAAAACTTACTTGGAAAGAAAAGAGCAGAGCAGCATGAACTATGACATGGCACGAAGAAGCAGAGTGATACATAACCGGAGTGAGCGTGATCGGAGTGATGACGCAAGAACGACCGACAGAAAGTGACAGGCTTAAACAGTCTCTGTGATTAAAAACAGCTGCGTGAGTCCAACACCTGAGACTAATGGGTCGCCGCGGTGACAAAACAAGGGAGTGAAGAAACAGGAACTAATGGAGTCTTGAAGTAACAGAACGTAACTAAACGAGACATGATCACAAGACATGACAGCCTGACAGACATAACGGAGGGGAAATAATGCTGTTCCTTTTATTGGTAATACAGTACCTTGGCTTTTGTTAGTAGTCCGTCCTAAATGGCCTGACAAAGACTAAGTCTTTCAGTACAGAAGCAATTCTAAATCCATTTAAGAGACTAGTGATACTTTTACATGCAAAAAAACAATGGAACCTTGAATCCATCCATCCATTTTCTACCGCTTGTCCCGTTTGAGGCCGTGGGGGGTGCTGGAGCCCATATCGGCTGCATTAGGGACTTTATTGGTTCTTGAACATGGTTCGTAAATCGAAAAGTTTGTATGATGAAGCACAGTTAGTTCTCCGTAAGAAACAATGCAAATATCGATAATTGGTTCTAGCCTCAAAAAAAGTCCTCCTTTTAGTGAAAGAATGCAGACTTTGCAGAAATATATCAAACAAACATAAGAAGGAGGTAATGGAGCAATCATCTCTTCAATCTTCATCACCCAAACAACACAAGACCAAAGGCAAGATGGACTTAACGAGCGCACAAACACAAAAGTCCCTTTCTTAAAAACATTAACCACCATGTTGGTACAATCATGAACCTCTCTAAGTCTAAGTCCACAGCAAACCCAGGAAGAAAACAACTGAAATATTCTTGATTGCTAAAACAAAGTAGAATATCGCTCGAAGGAAGACTTGAAACTGCTTCAGGAAAATACCAAAAAAAGAGAAAAAGCCACAAAAATAGGAGCGCAAGACAAGAAGTAAAACACTACACACAGGAAAACAGCAAAAAACTCCAAATAAGTCAGAGTGTGATGTGACAGGTGGTGACAATACACCTACTTTGAGACAAGAGCTATAGTCATGCATGCTTGCTTCTGCTTTAAAGACCTACTGAAATTAGTTTTTTTTTATTCAAACGGGGATAGCAGGTCCATTCTATGTGTCATACTTCATCATTTCGTGATATTGCCATATTTTTGCTGAAAGGATATAGTAGAGAACATCCACGATAAAGTTTGCAACTTTTGGTGGCTAATAAAAAAGCCTTGCCTGTACCGGAAGTAGCAGACGGGTTGTGGAGCTCCTCACATCTGAACATTGTTTATAATCATGGCCACAAGCAGCTAGAGCGATTCGGGTGACTCTGTAGAACCAAATTTTAATCTTATTTCCAAGTCTTTTGAATTTCATAGCATAGCTCGGTTGGTAGAGTGGCCGTGCCAGCAACTTGAGGGTTGCAGGTTCGATTCCCGCTTGTGCCATCCTAGTTACTGCCGTTGTGTCCTTTGGCAAGACACTTTACCCACCTGCTCCCAGTGCCACCCACACTGCTTTAAATGTAACTTAGATATTGGGTTTCACTATGTAAAGCGCTTTGAGTCACTAGAGAAAAGCGCTATATAAATATAATTCACTTCACTTCTTTTAAAAATGTTGTTCTGTAAAATATAGAAGCAATAATGATTTGTCTGTTAGAAATATAGCTTGGTCCAATTTGTTATGTATTCTAACAAAGTGCAGATTGGATTTTAACCTATTTCAAACATGTCATCAAAATTCTAAAAATTATCTTTATCAGGAAAAATTACTCATGATGTTCCATAAATTATTTTAATATTTTCAAAAAGATTAAAATGAGCTAGTTTTTCTTTTCTTTTTTTCGGTTGAATTTTGAATTTTAAAGAGTCGAAATTGAAGCTAAACTATGTTTCGAAATTCCATCCGTCCATCCATTTTCTACCGCTTATTCCCTTTTGGGGTCGCGGGGGGCGCTGGCGCCTATCTCAGCTACAATCGGGCGGAAGGCGGGGTACACCCTGGACGAGTCGCCACCTCATCGCAGGGCCTGTTTCGAAATTTAATTTTCATTTTTTTCCTGTTTTCTCCTCTTTTAAACCATTCAATTAAGTGTTTTTTTCATCATTTATTCCCTACAAAAAAAACCTCCTTAAAAGGGAAAAAAATGTAAGACGGAATGACGGACATAAATACCCTTTTTATATATATATATATATTTACTAACGGTAAATTGAGCAAATTGGCTATTTCTGGCAATTTATTTAAGTGTGTATCAAACTGGTAGCCCTTGGCATTAATCAGTACCCAAGAAGTAGTTCTTGCTTTCAAAAAGGTTGCTGACCCCTGATGTAGACAAACTGTATTATCTGGCGTTTTATTTGGCAACATTATGGAAAATCTACTTTTTTACCAATTACTTCCTGCTGTTGTGTATTTGGGATCTGCAAAAGTCCTGAAAAATTACGGGCCATTGTAGTCCGCCCCGTAGTCAATAACCGATATCAGTCCTGACTTATATCTGTCAGTAGACTCGCTATGGAAGCACTAACTGAAGATGACAGGGAGAAGACGCTGTCAAAGTGGAGGCACGTAATTAAGAGCGCCCACAAAAAGGCACATCCTGAGGAGAAGGTCAGAAAACTGCTTGAAGATGATCTGTACAACCCATCACAGCTAAAAGTAGTCTGTTTTTATCGCATAATTCCATAGTATTCTGGACTTCTGTGTTGCTGAATCTTTTGCAATTTTTTCAATTAATAATGGAGACGTCAAAGAAGAAAGACGTTGGTGGAAAGCGGTGTATTACAGCTGTCTTAAGCAACACAAACACAGCTGGTGTTTCTTTGTTTGTTGTGAAGCTTTAATATGGAACAGAGCGGTCAAGCGGACATGGTTCTCTACCACATGCCAACCGGCAGGTTTCAGTGAGAAAATTGTGGTAATAAGTCGGCTCTTACCGTAAACATGAGCGGAACTTGTGTGGTTCCTCCTACAGCTGTCAAAGAGGCAGCTGCGACTTTCTTGGCTCCTCCGTGGCTTCCCTCAGAGACACCCCTCCGACTTTCAGGTATGACTATATAATCTCACTAAAACACTAGTAACACAATAAGCAGATAAGGGATTTTCCGGAATAGTAATGAAATGAATTATATTTATATAGTGCTTTTTCTCTAGTGACTCAAAGCGCTTTACATAGTGAAACCCAATATCTAAGTTACATTCAAACCAGTGTGGGTGGCACTGGGAGCAGGTGGGTAAAGTGTCTTGCCCAAGGACACAACGGCAGTGACTAGGTTGGCAGAAGCGGGAATCGAACCTGCAAGCCTCAAGTTGCTGGCACGGCCACTCTACCAACCGAGCTAAACCACCCCAACCGAGCTAAACTTTAACGAGATTCAAGACTCCAACTTAAGGTGCGGTAGTGGTAACAAATATGGAGTGAAATATTACCCCTTATGTCATTTATTTCACTCCATATTTGTTCCCACTACCGCACCTTAAGTTGGAGTCTTTAATCTCGTCATATGCAAATATAATGACAAAGTTCATTCTATTCCAAACCGAGGTAAAGTAAATGTGTCTAATAACATCTGAATAACTCCCACTGCCCTCATGTCTTTTTTTTCTTCTAGTCCTTCACTCTCACTTTCCTCATCCACAAATCGTTCATATTCGCTCAAATAAATGAGGAAATCGTCGCTTTCTCGGTCCGAATCGCTCTCGCTGCAGGTGGCCATGATTGTAAACAACGTTCAGATGTGAGGAGCTCCACAACCCGTGATGTCACGCACACATCGTCTGCTACTTCCGGTACAGGCAAGGCTTTTTTATTAGCGACCAAAAGTTGCCAACTTTATCGTGGATGTTCTCTACTAAATCCTTTCAGCAAAAATATGACAATATGGTGAAATGATGAAGTATGACACATAGAATGGAGCTGCTATCCCCCTTTAAATAAGGCCTTTAAGAGTTGGACAATATCGGAATATTAGATATTGGAAAAAAAAAGCCATTATCGGACATCTCTTTATTGTCTGTGGTAGCATCATTAAAAAAAAAGCAAACCACTTTAGACTACAAACATCACACAATTGATCGAAATTCAGACTTTTGTTTGACTTTTGAGGCATACTTTTCCAGAACATTAGTGGTAGAGAACCTATGGCTCTAGAGCCAGATGTGGCTCTTTTGATGACTACATCTGGCTCTTGGATAAATCTGAGCTGACATTGCTTAACACGATAAGTAATGAATAATTCCACTTGTAATCACAGTGTTAAAAATAATGTTCAAATTATAAAACATTCTCATGCATTTTTAATCCATCCATCCATTTTCTACCGCACCTGTTCAAGAAGTTGTGTTAATGGTAAGAAGTTATTTTTTTTATTATTGGTTAGTGTGGGACTTGCCCTCCTGGGGGTTCTTCAGACCCCCAAGCACCGAGATGAGACCCTGTTTCAGGGTTACAATATTGTTTTGTTTTTCAATAAGTCTCTCAGTTGCTTTCCAGCAATAGTATTTCCAGCCCCAACCCAGTCTCTCCTCCTGGCTGCTGCTTATAACAGAGCGACAGGTGATTAGATAAGAAGGCCCAGCTGGGCCATCTACGCAGCTGTCGCTGCAGGCCCGCAGGCCACACCCCCCTCCACAGTTAGCTTCAGAATAACAATGTTATTACAAAGAATAAGAGACCTGTTATACTCTAGAAATGTTGGTCTTACTTAAAAATAGCTCGGTTGGTAGAGTGGCCGTGCCAGCAACTTGAGGGTTGCAGGTTCGATTCCCGCTTCCGCCATCCTAGTCCCTGCCGTTGTGTCCTTGGGCAAGACACTTTACCCACCTGCTCCCAGTGCCACCCACACTGCTTTAAATGTAACTTTGAGTCACTTGAGAAAAAAAAGCGCTATATCAATCAATCAATCAATGTTTGCTTATATAGATAAATATAATTCACTTCACTACATGTTTAGTTTTGTTCAGTGTTAAAAAAAAAAAATGTACATGGCTCTTACGGAAATATATTTTAAAATATTTGGCTTTTTGGCTCTCTCAGCCAAAAAAGGTTCCCGACCCCTGCTCTAAATGGAACCACTTTCCGAGATTGCACTTCAAATAAAAGGTTGTGCTACCTAAATGCCAAATACTTGTCTTAATAAAAATAGAAAAAAAAGCTTAATTCCTTTAGGAGGAAAATGCACTTTGGAGCAGAGAAGTGAAAGAATGTGGAAAGATTTTTAATCTTCTGATAAGACACACACACACACACACACACACACACACACACACACACACACACGAAATTGAAGCTAAACTATGTTTCGAAATGTAATTTTTATTTTTTTCCTGTTTTCTCCTCTTTTAAACTGTTCAATTAAGTGTTTTTTTCATCATGTATTCCCTACAAAAAATGTACATGGCTCTTACGGAAATATATTTTAAAATATTTGGGTTTTTGGCTCTCTCAGCCAAAAAAGGTTCCCGACCCCTGCTCTAAATGGAACCACTTTCCGAGATTGCACTTCAAATAAGAGCTTGTGCTACCTAAATGCCAAATACCTGTCTTAATAAAAATAGAAAAAAAAAACTTCATTCCTATAGGAGGAAAATGCATTTTGGAGCAGAGAAGTGAAAGAATGTGGAAAGATTTTTAATCTTCTGATAAGACACACACACACACACACACACACACACACACACACACACACGAAATTGAAGCTAAACTATGTTTCGAAATGTAATTTTTATTTTTTTCCTGTTTTCTCCTCTTTTAAACTGTTCAATTAAGTGTTTTTTTCATCATGTATTCCCTACAAAAAAATGTACATGGCTCTTACGGAAATATATTTTAAAATATTTGCCTTTTTGGCTCTAAAGGCCAAAAAAGGTTCCCGACCCCTGCTCTAAATGGAACCACTTTCCGAGATTGCACTTCTAATAAAAGCTTGTGCTACCTAAATGCCAAATACCTGTCTTAATAAAAATAGAAAAAAAAGCTTCATTCCTTTAAGAGGAAAATGCACTTTGGAGCAGAGAAGTGAAAGAATGTGGAAAGATTTTTAATCTTCTGATAAGACACACACACACACACACACACACACACACACACACACACACACACACACACAGAGAGAGGAGAAGGCGGGTGAGGAGTGAGGGAGTCGAGTGTGAGCAAGCATGACAATATGGCAAGATGAAATTGGACAAACAGACGGAGGGAGGGAAAGATGGTGAGACAAAAAAAATAAAAAAAAGAGGTGGTGGAAGGGAGTGAGAGATGGGCAGGGAGGTATAAAACGAGGGAGGGAGTCGTGTAAGAGAGGCAGCAGCCATCGAGATCATCATCCTCTCCTCTGCCAGCCTCATCATGTTCGTGCTGCAGATGTTGACTCTTATTTCACTGACTCTTCTCCTCCTGGCATCTGTGCAGGGTAAGTGTGTGCGTGTGTGTGTGTGTGTGTGTGTGTGTGTGTGTGTGTGTGTGTGTGTGTGTGTGTGTGTGTGTGTGTGTGTGTGTGTGTGTGTGTGTGTGGCCACAAGAGCGATGACGAAGCTGGAAATAGGGGAGCAGCAGCACAGCGGGAGGGATGTAAACAAGAGGGGCTCACGTGAGGGAGGACGGGGGTCGGAGAAAACAACACGACCGTCAACGCCAGCGAGGGTGCGATGGTGTCGCCTGGTCTCCATCGCTGGTGGCAGGTGGGACTCGCGCCCCAGCTCTCAATTCCCAAAAGGTGGCGTAGCCAGGCAGTGTTGGCCTATTTTGTGGCTCGCTGTTGTTGGGAGTCACACTTGGATTGTTTTGATGGAACACACACACACACACACACACACACACACACACACACACACACACACACACACACACACACACACACAGTGGGATGGCATTGTACGTCCACAGCAGGGGTCGGGAACCTTTTTGGCCGAGAGAGCCATGAAAGCCAAATATTTCAAAATATATTTCCGTGAGAGCCATGTAATATTTTTTTAACACTGAATACAACTAAAACGTGTGCATTTTTAAGTAAAACCAACATTTTGTAGAGTATAAAAAGTATCTTGTTCGGTATAGCTTGAGGGTTGCAGGTTCGATTCCCGCTTCCGCCATCCTAGTCACTGCCGTTGTGTCCTTCAGCAAGACACTTTACCCACCTGCTCCCAGTGCCACCCACACTGCTTTAAATGTCCATCCATCCATCCATCATCTTCCGCTTATCCGAAGTCGGGTCGCGGGGGCAGCAGCCTAAGCAGGGAAGCCCACTTCCCTCTCTCCAGCCACTTCGTCTAACTCTTGCCGGGGGATCCCGAGGCGTTCCCAACGTCTTCCCAACGTGTCCTGGGTCTTCCCCGTGGCCTCCTACCAGCTGGACTTGCCCTAAACACCTCCCTAGGGAGGCATTCGGGTGGCATCCTGACCAGATGCCCGAACCACCTCATCTGGCTCCTCTCCATGTGGAGGAGCAGCGGCTTTACTTTGAGTTCCTCCCGGATGGCAGAGCTTCTCACCCTATCTCTAAGGGAGAGACCCAAACTCATTTGGGCCGCTTGTACCCGTGATCTTGTCCTTTCGGTCATGACCCAAAGCTCATGACCATAGGTGAGGATGGGAACGTAGATCGACCGGTAAATTGAGAGCTTTGCCTTCCGGCTCAGCTCCTTCTTCACCACAACGGATCGATACAACGTTCGCATTACTGAAGACGCCGCACCGATCCGCCTGTCGATCTCACCATCCACTCTTCCCTCACTCGTGAACAAGACTCCTAGGTACTTGAACTCCTCCACTTGGGGCAGGGTCTCCTCCCCAACCCGGAGATGGCACTCCACCGGAGATGGCACTCCACCCATGGACTCGGACTTGGAGGTGCTGATTCTCATTCCGGTCGCTTCACACTCGGCTGGTTTAAATGTAACTTAGATATTGGGTTTCACTATGTAAAGCGCTTTGAGTCACTAGAGAAAAACGCTATATAAATATAATTCACTTCACTTCTTTTTAATAACATTGTTATTCTGAAGCTAACCAATAATAAATCAAATGTCATGTCTGTTGATCATGTTTTTGTTTGGCCATGTGCTGTTTGTCCTTTGGACTCTTTAAGTTCCTGTTTTTTCCCACTCCCTTGTCTGGTTTCCTTGGTTACTCATTTTGTCCACCTGTCTCTGGTGGACAAAATGCCCGCTCACCTGCTTCCCGAGCACTAATCAGAGGCAGTATTTAAGCTTGTCTTTGCCAGTCAGTCGCCCTGGCGTCAATGTGATCTTTTCTTGCTCCGTGCTGACTTGTTTCATGCCTTGCCATAGTTTCGTGCTTCATGCCATGCCAAGTAAGTTTTGTTTGATATATGTTCATAGTCTGTTTATACGTTAGCTTTGTTCTTAGCCCAAGTTGTGCCTCCGCTGTGAGCGATTTTTGTTTGTATCTTTTTTTAGTTTAAATTAAGTCATGTTTTTACCTAAATGCCATGTCCCGAGTAGTCCGTCTGCCTTCCTGGGAGACCGACTCCGCAGCAAGCTGCAACCCCCCCATCATGACATAAAATACTTCTTACCATTAATGCGACTTTTTGAACAGGTGCGGTAGGAAACGGATGGATGGAGCCATGAAAGCCAAATATTTCAAAATGTATTTCCGTGAGAGCCATATCATATTTTTTAACACTGAATACAACTAAATGTGTGCATTTTTAAGTAAGACCAACATTTTTTGAGTATAATAAGTCTCTTATTCTTTTTAATAACATTGTTATTCTTAAGCTAACCAATAATAAATCAAATGTCATGTCTGTTGATCATGTTTTTGTTTGGCCATGTGCTGTTTGTGCTTTGGACTCTTTAAGTTCCTGTTTTTTTCCACTCCCTTGTCTGGTTTCCTTGGTTACTCATTTTGTCCACCTGTCTCTGGTGGACAAAATGCCCGCTCACCTGCTTCTCGAGCACTAATCAGAGGCAGTATTTAAGCTTGTCTTTGCCAGTCAGTCATATTTCACCTTGCTGGGATTACAACATTGATCATTTACAGAATAATCACAGCTGCTGGGTTCAACTTTTATATGAAGTATAAAATATTTCTGGCAGGGGTCAGCAACCTTCCTGGGTACTGATTAATGCCAAGGGCTACCAGTTTGATACACACTTAAATAAATTGCCAGAAATAGCCAATTTGCTCAATTTACCTTAAATAAATAAATCTATATATATATATATATATATAAAAATGGGTATTTCTTTCTGTCATTCCGTCGTACATTTTTTTTAAGTTTTTTTGTAGAGAAGAAATGATGAAAAAACACTTAATTGAACGGTTTAAAAGAGGAGAAAACACGGAAATAATGAGATTCAAATTTTGA
Organism: Nerophis ophidion; assembly: GCF_033978795.1. Taxonomy (NCBI): domain Eukaryota; kingdom Metazoa; phylum Chordata; class Actinopteri; order Syngnathiformes; family Syngnathidae; genus Nerophis; species Nerophis ophidion. Next base: position 2,820,834 of record NC_084632.1, read on the forward strand.
AACATAGTTTATCTTCAATTTCGACTCTATAACATTCTAAATTCAACTGAAAAAAACAAGATAAATACTAGTTAACTCGAATCTTTTTGAAAAAATAGCGGACATGTTCTCCCAGCACCGATCACGGCTAAAAGTAGTCTGTTTTTATCGCATAATTAATCAGTATTCTGGACATCTGTGTTGCTGAATCTTTTGCAATGTGTTCAATTAATAATGGAGACGTCAAAGAAGAAAGATGTTGGTGGAAAGCGGTGTATTGCGGCCGGCTGTAGCAACACAAACACAGCCGGTGTTTGTTTGTTGTGAAGCTTTACTATGGAACAGAGCGGTCAAGCGGACATGGTTCTCTACCACATGTCAACCAGCAGGTTTCGGTGAGAAAATGGTGAAAATTCTAAATTCAACTGAAAAAAACAAGATAAATACTAGTTAACTCGAACATTTTAGAAAAAATAGCGGACATGTTCTCCCAGCACCGATCACGGCTAAAAGTAGTCTGTTTTTATCGCATAATTCTACAGTATTCTGGACATTTGTTGCTGAATCTTTTGAAATGTGTTCAATTAATAATGGAGACGTCAAAGAAGAAAGATGTTGGTGGAAAGCGGTGTATTGCGGCCGGCTGTAGCAACACAAACACAGCCGGTGTTTGTTTGTTGTGAAGCTTTACTATGGAACAGAGCGGTCAAGCGGACATGGTTCTCTACCACATGTCAACCGGCAGGTTTCTGTGAGAAAATGGTGAAAATTCTAAATTCAACTGAAAAAAACAAGATAAATACTAGTTAACTCGAACATTTTTGAAAAAATAGCGGACATGTTCTCCCAGCACCGATCACGGCTAAAAGTAGTCTGTTTTTATCGCATAATTCTACAGTATTCTGGACGTTTGTTGCTGAATCTTTTGCAATGTGTTCAATTAATAATGGAGGCGTCAAAGAAGAAAGATGTTGGTGGAAAGCGGTGTATTGCAGCCGGCTGTGGCAACACAAACACAGCCGGCGTTTGTTTGTTGTGAAGCTTTACTATGGAACAGAGCGGTCAAGCGGACATGGTTCTCTACCACATGTCAACCGGCAGGTTTCGGTGAGAAAATGGTGAAAATTCTAAATTCAACTGAAAAAAACAAGATAAATACTAGTTAACTCGAATCTTTTTGAAAAAAACAGCGGACATGTTCTCCCAGCACCGATCACAGCTAAAAGTAGTCTGTTTTTATCGCATAATTCTACAGTATTCTGGACAACTGTTGCTGAATCTTTTGCAGTGTGTTCAATTAATAATGGAGACGTCAAAGAAGAAAGATGTTGGTGGAAAGCGGTGTATTGCGGCCGGCTGTAGCAACACAAACACAGCCGGTGTTTGTTTGTTGTGAAGCTTTACTATGGAACAGAGCGGTCAAGCGGACATGGTTCTCTACCACATGTCAACCGGCAGGTTTCGGTGAGAAAATGGTGAAAATTCTAAATTCAACTGAAAAAAACAAGATAAATACTAGTTAACTCGAACATTTTTGAAAAAATAGCGGACATGTTCTCCCAGCACCGATCACAGCTAAAAGTAGTCTGTTTTTATCGCATAATTCTACAGTATTCTGGACAACTGTTGCTGAATCTTTTGCAATGTGTTCAATTAATAATGGAGGCGTCAAAGAAGAAAGATGTTGGTGGAAAGCGGTGTATTGCGGCCGGCTGTAGCAACACAAACACAGCCGGTGTTTGTTTGTTGTGAAGCTTTACTATGGAACAGAGCGGTCAAGCGGACATGGTTCTCTACCACATGTCAACCGGCAGGTTTCGGTGAGAAAATGGTGAAAATTCTAAATTCAACTGAAAAAAACAAGATAAATACTAGTTAACTCGAATCTTTTTGAAAAAAACAGCGGACATGTTCTCCCAGCACCGATCACAGCTAAAAGTAGTCTGTTTTTATCGCATAATTCTACAGTATTCTGGACAACTGTTGCTGAATCTTTTGCAGTGTGTTCAATTAATAATGGAGACGTCAAAGAAGAAAGATGTTGGTGGAAAGCGGTGTATTGCGGCCGGCTGTAGCAACACAAACACAGCCGGTGTTTGTTTGTTGTGAAGCTTTACTATGGAACAGAGCGGTCAAGCGGACATGGTTCTCTACCACATGTCAACCGGCAGGTTTCGGTGAGAAAATGGTGAAAATTCTAAATTCAACTGAAAAAAACAAGATAAATACTAGTTAACTCGAATCTTTTTGAAAAAAACAGCGGACATGTTCTCCCAGCACCGATCACAGCTAAAAGTAGTCTGTTTTTATCGCATAATTCTACAGTATTCTGGACAACTGTTGCTGAATCTTTTGCAGTGTGTTCAATTAATAATGGAGACGTCAAAGAAGAAAGATGTTGGTGGAAAGCGGTGTATTGCGGCCGGCTGTAGCAACACAAACACAGCCGGTGTTTGTTTGTTGTGAAGCTTTACTATGGAACAGAGCGGTCAAGCGGACATGGTTCTCTACCACATGTCAACCGGCAGGTTTCGGTGAGAAAATGGTGAAAATTCTAAATTCAACTGAAAAAAACAAGATAAATACTAGTTAACTCGAACATTTTTGAAAAAATAGCGGACATGTTCTCCCAGCACCGATCACAGCTAAAAGTAGTCTGTTTTTATCGCATAATTCTACAGTATTCTGGACAACTGTTGCTGAATCTTTTGCAATGTGTTCAATTAATAATGGAGGCGTCAAAGAAGAAAGATGTTGGTGGAAAGCGGTGTATTGCGGCCGGCTGTAGCAACACAAACACAGCCGGTGTTTGTTTGTTGTGAAGCTTTACTATGGAACAGAGCGGTCAAGCGGACATGGTTCTCTACCACATGTCAACCAGCAGGTTTCAGTGAGAAAATGGTGAAAATTCTAAATTCAACTGAAAAAAACAAGATAAATACTAGTTAACTCGAATTGTTTTGAAAAAATAGCGGACATGTCCTCCCAGCACCGATAACCGCTAAAAGTAGTCTGTTTTTATCGCATAATTCTACAGTATTCTGGACTTCTGTGTTGCTGAATCTTTTGCAATGTGTTCAATTAATAATGGAGACGTCAAAGAAGAATGCTGTTGGTGGAAAGCGGTGTGTTGCAGCTGTCTTAAGCAACACAAACACAGCCGGTGTTTGTTTGTTGTGAAGCTTTGCTATGGAACAGAGCGGTCAAGCGGACATGGTTCTCTACCACATGTCAACTGGCAGGTTTCAGTGAGATAATGGTGGTAATAAGTCGGCTCCTACCGTAAACATGAGCGGAGCTTGTGTGGTGTTTCCTGCAGCTGTCAAAGAGGCAGCTGCGACTTTCTTGAATCCTCTGTGGCTTCCCTCAGAGACACTGGCGGTCACCACACCCCTCTGACTTTCAGGTATGACTTTATAATCTCACTAAAAGACTAGTAACACAATAAGCAGATAAGTGATTTTCTACAATTATCCCAGTAAATGTGTCTAATAACATCTGAATCGCTCCCACTGCCCTCATCTTTTTTTTTCCGAGTTAACTCGAATCTTTTTGAAAAAATAAAAAATAAAAAATTTATGGAACATTAGTATTTTTTCCTGATTAAGATTAATTTTAGAATGTTGATGACATGTTTTAAATAGGTTAAAATCCAATCTGCACTTTGTTAGAATATATAACAAATCGGACCAAGCTATATTTCTAGCAGAACAAACATTTTAAAAGAAATTCAAAAGACTCTGAAATAAGATTTGAATTTGATTCTACAGATTTTCTAGATTTGCCAGAATTTTTTATTTTTTTATTTTAATCATAATAAGTTTGAAGAAATATTCCACAAATATTTTTCGTCGAAAAAACAGAAGCTAAAATGAAGAATTAAATTAAAATGTATTTTTTACATTAAAAAAAAACTAAAAATTGATTTAAATTGTCAGGAAAGAAGAGGAAGGAATTTAAAAGGTAAAAAGGTATATGTGTTTAAAAATCCTAAAACCATTTTTAAGGTTGTATTTTTTCTCTAAAATTGTCTTTCTGAAAGTTATAAGAAGCAAAGTCCAAAAAATAAATGAATTTATTTAAACAAGTGAAGACCAAGTCTTTAAAATATTTTCTTGTATTTTCAAATTCTATTTGAGTTTTGTCTCTCTTAGAATTAAAAATGTCCAGCAAAGCGAGACCAGCTTGCTAGTAAATAAATACTATTTAAAAAATAGAGGCAGCTCACTGGTAAGTGCTGCTATTTGAGCTATTTTTAGAACAAGCCAGCGGGCGACTCATCTGGTCCTTACGGGCGACCTGGTGTTGGGGACCCCTGCTCTATGGTAATATGTAGAAAGTGATGACAAAGTGCTGTATTTTACTTCTTTATCTCTTTTTTTCAACCAAACATGCTTTCATCTGATTAGGTGGTACTTGAATTAAAAACATGTTCACAGACATCACTAAAAAAAAAGGTTGACAACCACTGCTCTGCAGTCCCAGTTTTCAGTACTTTTGTGTGGGTTTATTTGCTAATCAATGTCAATTTGTTTAATAACACAATCTTACTTGTTTTTAATCAAAATTTAATACACGTATTATTTACTATGATTATCTTTTACTATTATAACAATTATTATTTGTATTTATTTATTTACTACACTGTATTTAACCTTTAAAGGGGTCATATCATGATTTGTTTCTACATTTAAAACATGTCCTTGTGGTCTACATAACTTGTAATGCTGGTTCTTTTGCCAAAAATGTGCATGGACTATGTTTTACAGGCCGTTTTCACAGTCTTTGTGTCAGGTTTGCCACTGACAGTTTGTTTGTGTTTTAGTTTTTCCTGTGTGTAGTATTTCCTGTCTTTAGTTCCTATCAGTGCTCTTATTTTGGCTCTTTCCTGTGTTTCTCCCTGAACGCTGTTTCCCCTCAGCTGTGGCTGATTGGTACCTGGCCACACCTGGTGTCAATCAGCCCACTCTTATTTTAAGCTGTCTTCCCATCCAGTCAGTGCTGGATTATATATATATATATATATATATATATATATATATATATATATATATATATATATATATATATATATATATATATGAAATACTTGACTTGGTGAATTGTAGCTATGTAAATATACTCCTCCCCTCTTAACCATGCCCCCCAACTCCCGAAATCGGAGGTCTCAAGGTTGGCAAGTATGTTTGAAGTATGAAGGAAGGCAAGAAAATTACAACCATGGCTTTATGAACATCTTTGCAGTGACACACAAGTGAATGCAACGCATACTTGGTCAACACTGAGGGTGGCCGTATAAACAACTTTAACACTGTTACAAATATGCGCCACACTGTGAACCCACACCAAACAAGAAGGGCGGTATAGCTCGGTTGGTAGAGCGACTGTGCCAGCAACTTGAGGGTTGCAGGTTTGATTCCCGCTTCCGCCATCCTAGTCACTGCCGTTGTGTCCTTGGGCAAGACACTTTACCCACCTGCTCCCTGTGCCACCCACACTGGTTTAAATGTAACTTAGATATTGGGTTTCACTATGTAAAGCGCTTTGAGTCACTTGAGAAAAGCGCTATATAAATATAATTCACGTCACTTCACTTCACTAACATAGTGCAGATTGGATTTTAACTTATTTAAAACATGTCATCAAAATTCTCAAATTAATCGTAATCAGGAAAAATTAATAATGATGTTCCATAAATTATGTTTTTAATTTTTCCAAAAATATTCAAATTAGCTAGTTTTTACTCTTCTTTTTTTCGGTTGAATTTGGAATTTTGAAGAGTCGAAATATATTTATTAAAATATTTATCTGTTTCTATATATATTTATTGTGAGAAATCATTAAGATGATCAGTGTTTCCACAAAGATAAATATCATTAATTATTAATAATAACAGAGTTAAAGGTAAATTGAGCAAATTGGCTATTTCTGGCAATTTATTTAAGTGTGTATCAAACTGGTAGCCCTTGGCATTAATCAGTACCCAAGAAGTAGCTCTTGCTTTCAAAGAGGTTGCTGACCCCTGCTGTAGACTATGTGTACTGCTACTGGCCTAATTTTTTTTTAGCCTAATGCCTAAAAAGTTCGGACCCCCTTGATTTCGAGTAAAATATATATTCTGTTTAGTTTTATAGAAGGTTGCCTCGTACTCTCTGCAGTTGAGGAGAACTACAGTCCACTGTGTGAGGAAATATCATTTTTAGGTGGAAAAATGACTTTTGCATTGTCGCTGAACTGTCTTCCCCTGACGCCGCCATCTCTCCCACTCGTGGTGTGCAGGTAAAGGTGTGCAGATGCAGCGGGACGTGCAGTGCTGCATGCTGTACTCCCAGGGCAAGGTGCGCACCAAGGACGTGCTGCGCTTCGAGGTGCAGACGGAAGGACCAGACTGCAGCATACAAGCCATCATGCAAGTATTCCAACTGTCCACTCTTGGAGATGAACAGACACAAGCGGCCCTGGAAAATAGAACTCTAGTGGCACAGAGGCGAGGGGCCGACCGCCATTGTTATGTTTCCAGGTCATGTTGTTCCGGCGTAATCAGGCAGGAAGGAAATAGACTGGAATGACACTATTTGATGTGTAAATAACTAAAGAGCCAGCTAGAGTAAAACCAGTGGGTAACAATAGTTTACTTTTACGTTACATTTTAGGAAATTTTAAATGTAATGGAGAAAGTTTTCAGTTGTTTAAATAGAATTATTAGAGTTGTAAGAATCTTCATCATTTATAATAATAGTGCACTTAAAGGCCTACTGAAAGCCACTACTAGCAACCACGCAGTCTGCTAGTTTATATCCATCCATTTTCTACCGCTTATTCCCTTTGGGGTCGCGGGGGGCGCTGGCGCCTATCTCAGCTACAATCGGGCGGAGGGCAGAGTACACCCTGGACAAGTCGCTGATAGTTTATATATCAATGATGAAATATTAACATTGCAACACATGCCAATACGGCCTTTTTAGTTTACTAAATTGCAATTTTAAATTTCCCGCAAAGTATCCTGTTGACGCGTGCTCGTCACGTCTCAAATTGTACCGGACATTTTTTTTCCAGCCCGATCCAAGATGTAAGTAGTCTGCTTCAATCGCATAATTCCACAGTATTCTGAACATCTGTGTTGCTGAATCTTTTGCAATTTGTTCAATTAATAATGGAGACGTCAAAGAAGAAAGATGTAGGTGGGAAACGGTGTATAACGGGGCGGTATAGCTCGGTTGGTAGAGTGGACATGCCTGCAACTTGGGGGTTGCAGGTTCGATTCCCACTTCCGCCATCCTAGTCAATGACGTTGTGTCCTTGGGCAAGACACTTTACCCACCTGCTCCCAGTGCCACCCACACTGGTTCAAATGTAACTTAGATATTGGGTTTCACTATGTAAAGCACTTTAAGTCACTAGAGAAAAGCGCTATATAAATATAATTCACTTCACTTCACACTATTGCGGCCGCCTTTTGCAACACAAACACAGCCGGTGTTTAAATGAATAAATAAATAAATGGGTTGTACTTGTATAGCTTTTCTACCTTCAAGGTACTCAAAGCGCTTTGACACTACTTCCACATTCACACACACATTCACACACTGATGGAGGGAGCTGCCATGCAAGGCGCTAACCAGCACCCATCAGGAGCAAGGGTGAAGTGTCTTGCTCAGGACACAACGAACGTGACGAGGTTGGTACTAGGTGGGGATTGAACCAGGGACCCTCAGGTTGCGCACGGCCACTCTTCCACTGCGCCACGCTGTTTACTTGTTTACATTCCCGAAGGTGAAGCTTTGCTACGGAACAGAGCGGTCGAGCGAACCGGCAGGTTTCGGTGAGAAAATTGTGGTAATAAGTCGGATCTTACCGTAGACATGAGCGGAGCTTACGTCCTCCTGCAACTGCCGACTCTCTTACCTCCTCCCACCGGAGACACTGGCGGTCACCACACCCGTGGCCACACCCCTCCGACTTTCATGTACCATATAATCTCACTACTACACTAGTAACACAATAAACAGAGAAGGGATTTTCCAGAATTATCCTAGTATCACGGTGGCAGAGGGGTTAGTGCGTCTGCCTCACAATACGAAGGTCCTGCAGTCCTGGGTTCAAATCCAGGCTGGGGATCTTTCTGTGTGGAGTTTGCATGTTCTCCCCGTGAATGCGTGGGTTCCCTCCGGGTACTCCGGCTTCCTCCCACCTCCAAAGACATGCACCTGGGGATAGGCCCCTCCCACCTCCAAAGACATGCACCTGGGGATAGGCCCTTCCCACCTCCAAAGACATGCACCTGGGGATAGGCCCCTCCCACCTCCAAAGACATGCACCTGGGGATAGGCCCTTCCCACCTCCAAAGACATGCACCTGGGGATAGGCCCCTCCCACCTCCAAAGACATGCACCTGGGGATAGGCCCCTCCCACCTCCAAAGACATGCACCTGGGGATAGGCTCTTCCCACCTCCAAAGACATGCACCTGGGGATAGGCCCCTCCCACCTCCAAAGACATGCATCTGGGGATAGGCCCTTCCCACCTCCAAAGACATGCACCTGGGGATAGGCCCCTCCCACCTCCAAAGACATGCACCTGGGGATAGGCCCCTCCCACCTCCAAAGACATGCACCTGGGGATAGGCCCATCCCACCTCCAAAGACATGCACCTGGGGATAGGCCCCTCCCACCTCCAAAGACATGCACCTGGGGATAGGCCCCTCCCACCTCCAAAGACATGCACCTGGGGATAGGCCCCTCCCACCTCCAAAGACATGCACCTGGGGATAGGTTGATTGGGGCGGCATAGCTCGGTTGGTAGAGTAGCCGTGCCAGCAACTTGAGGGTTGCAGGTTCGATTCCCGCTTCCGCCATCCCAGTCACTGCCGTTGTGTCCTTGGGCAAGACACTTTACCCACCTGCTCCCAGTGCCACCCACACTGCTTTAAATGTAACTTAGATATTGGGTTTCACTATGTAAAGCGCTTTGAGTCACTAGAGAAAAGCGCTATATAAATATATTTCACATATTTCACAACACTAAATTGTCCCTAGTGTGTGAATGTGAGTGTGAATGTTGTCTGTGTTGGCCCTGCAATGAGGTGGCGACTTGTCCAGGGTGTACCCCGCCTTCCGCCCGATTGTAGCTGGGATAGGCGCCAGCGCCCCCCGCAACCCCAAAAAGGGAATAAGCGGTAGAAAATGGATGGATCCTAGTAAATTTGTCTAATAACATCTGAATCGCTCTGCCGTCTAGTTTTTTTTTTCCAAGTCCTTCACTCTCACTTTCCTCATCCACGAATCTTTCATTTTTGCTCAAATTAATGGGGAAATCGTCGCTTTCTCGGTCCGAATCACCCTCGCTGCTGGTGGCCATGATTGTAAACAATGTTCAGACGTGAGGAGCTCCACAACCCGTGACGTCACGCGCACATCGTCTGCTACTTCCGGTACAGGCAAGGCTTTTTTATTAGCGACCGAAAGTTGCCAACTTTATCATGGATGTTCTCTACTAAATCCTTTCAGCAAAAATATCGGGAAATGATGAAGTATGACACATAGAATGGACCTGCTATCCCCGTTTGAATAAGAACATCTCCTTTCAGTCGGCCTTTAAAGCAGAGGTGCCAGACTGTGCCGCACAGCAGGAATAATTGCTCTTTGTCCCCCGCCAGCCTTTACACCAAAAAGGCGGTGAAGTGTGCCGACCCCCGGGACCGTAAAGTGAAGAGGTTGCTGAGAAAGCTGTTGCAGAGACAGAGAACCAAGGCCCATCGAACAATGTGGCTTCTTCCTCACGACAACCTGCCCGTCATGACTGAGGTACGCACTAAACAAATACAAACATATTTAGCAACACAATTAGACAGGAAGTAAACAGTTTGTTAGTTTATGCAAACTTTTTCTACCAAGGACATTGAAAAGTCATGTCTGTGGGGGCCATTTCCACTTGTTTCCCACACAATCATTTACAAAACACAAAACCAGATTTTTTTGCAAATAATCATTAACTTAGAATTTAATGGCAGCAAAAATCAATCAATCAATCAATCAATGTTTATTTATATAGCCCCAATCACAAATGTCTCAAAGGACTGCACAAATCATTACGACTACAACATCCTCGGAAGAACCCACAAAAGGGCAAGGAAAACTCACACCCAGTGGGCAGGGAGAATTCACATCCAGTGGGACGCCAGTGACAATGCTGACTATGAGAAACCTTGGAGAGGACCTCAGATGTGGGCAACCCCCCTCTCTAGGGGACCGAAAGCAATGGATGTCAAGCGGGTCTAACATGATACTGTGAAAGTTCAATCCATAGTGGCTCCAAGACAGCAGTGAGAGTCCCGTCCACAGGAAACCATCTCAAGCGGATCAGCAGCGTAGAGATGTCCCCAACCGATACACAGGCGAGCGGTCCATCCTGGGTCTCGACTCTGGACAGCCAGTACTTCATCCATGGTCATCGGACCGGACCCCCTCCACAAGGGAGGGGGGGGGGACATAGGAGAAAGAAAAGAAGCGGCAGATCAACTGGTCTAAAAAGGAGGTCTATTTAAAGGCTAGAGTATACAGAAGAGTTTTAAGGTGAGACTTAAATGCTTCTACTGAGGTGTCACAGGGGCAGTTTTACCACTCTGTCACATGGCCTTTCCTTTTAACAACACTTAGTAAGTGTCTTGGGTCTATGTTGTTGTATTTTACGCTTCATAATGCGTATCACATTTTGCAATGGGAGACAGGTCAGAACTACAGGCAGGCAATTCTAGTACCTGCACTGGGTTGGTAGAGTGCCTGTGCCAGCAACTTGAGGGTTGCAGGTTCGATTCCCGCGTCCGGCATCCTAGTCACTGCCGTTGTGTCCTTGGCCACCTGCTCCCAGTGCCACCCACTCCAGTTTAAATGTAACTTAGATATTGGGTTTCACTATGTAAAGCGCTTTGAGTCACTAGAGAAACGCGCTATATAAATATAATTCACTTCACTTCACTATATAAATATAATTCACTTCACTACTAGGAAATAAGCAGGGGCGTCCATGATAACGTTGCTTGGATGACAACATATGTTGCTCCAAAAGCTGTATGTACCTTTCAGCATTAATGGTGCCTTCACAGATGTGTAAGTTACCCATGCCTTGGGCACTAATACACCCCCATACCATCACAGATGCTGGCTTTTACACTTTCAACTTTTCCTCTTTGTTCCTGAGGACACAACATCCACAGTTTCCAACAAGTATTTGAATTGTAAACTCGTCAGCTCACAGAACACTTTTCCACTTTGCATCAGTCCATCTTAGTTGAGCTCGGGCCCAGCGAGGCCGGCGGCGTTTCTGGGTGTTGTGGATAAATGGCTTTGGCTTTGCATAGTTACAGTTTTAACTTGCACTTACAGATTGCTCCAAAACCTGTATGGACCTTTCAGCATTAATGGTGCCTTCACAGATGTGTAAGTTACCCATGCCTTGGGCACTAATACACCCCCATACCATCACACATGCTGGCTTTTCAACTTTGTTCCTATAACAATCCGGATGGTTCTTTTCCTCTTTGTTCCAGACGACTCCAAGTCCACAGTTTCCAAACACAATTTAAAACATGGATTCCTCAGATCACGGAACACTTTTCTACTTTGCATCAGTCTATCTTAGATGAGCTCGGTTCCGGCATTTCTGGGTGTTGTTGATAAATGGCTTCGGATTTGCATAGTAAAGTTTTAACTTGCATTTACAGATGTAGCGACCGATTGTATTTACTGACAGTGGTTTTCTGAAGTGTTCCTGAGCCCATGTGGTGATATCCTTTACCCACTGATGTCGCTTTTTCATGCAGTACCGCCTGAGGGATCGAAAGTCTCGGGCTTAGCCACTTACGTGCAGAGATCTCTCCAGATTCTCTGAACCTTTTGATGATATTACAGAGCGTAGATGGTGAAATCCCTAAATTCCTTGTTGAGAAATTCTGTTCCAAAACAATTTGTTTAGGCATTTGTTGACAAAGTGGTGACCCTCGCCCCGTCCTTTGTTTCTGAATGACTGAGCATTTCATTGAAGCTGCTTTTATACCCAATCATGGCACCCACCTGTTCCCAATTAGCCTGCACACCTGTGGGATGTTCCATATAAGTGTTTCATGAGCATTCCTCAACTTTCTCAGTCTTTTTTGCCACTTGTGCCAGCTTTTTTTTAAACATGTTGCAAGCATCCAATTCCAAATGAGCTAAAGTTTGCAATAAATAAAGTTCTCCAGTTCGTTAAGTATCTTGTCTCTGCAGACTATGCAATTTAATTATAGGTTAAGGATTTACAAATCTTTGTATTCTGTTTTTATTTACCATTTACACAACATGACAACTTCACTGCTTTTAGGTTTTGTATTTGTGGCGACCCGCCACAAGTACATTTGGACCACCACAAGTAGATTCAGCATTTCAACATATCACAAACGGACATTGTGACTGTAGCGTGTTGTTCCAAGTCCGTCCAGTAGATGGCAGCGTAACTCAGCTTCTTCAAGTTAGTTGGATGAAATACATCTTTATGTATACAGTATTAATATATCATATATTCGACAGGTTTTCTTTACAACATGTCCAAAAGGTACCAGCATAATGGAAAAAGAAGTCCAATATCGATGCTATAATTGGGCCTCATTTTATCCGTTAAACTATATCCAATTATATTTCCAATCCGCAAATTATGTGTAAATATCGTCTGAACCCGTGTTTTTTTTTTTGAGTCAAGGCAAATTTTTTTCATTGAAACAATCTCAACTCACACCACCAGCAGAAAATGTAATAAAAAAAGACTATATTCCCAATATGAAGTCATTTTCATCAAATACCCGACGCAATTATGCGATGTGAATTCAAACCATAAACCACTCATGACTAGAACATATTTGAATAAAGCCAAATATGTTCTAGACCAAAAATGACTTTATATTCTCTACTGCTCACTAGTGTTACATATCTGAGTTACTGTGTAGAAATATGGGGAAATAATTACAAAAGAACACTTCATTCACTAACAGTGTTACAAAAAAGATCAGTTAGAATTAGGGCTGGGCAACGATTAAACATTTTAATCGAAGTTAATCGCACTATTTCTCTGATTAATCGTGATTAACTGCATTGTATACGCAAAGCCCAATAATGAATTCAAAAGTAGTGTGTAGTGCACCCTTATTGGAATATTCTCCCACATGAACAAAAGCGCCAAAACATTTGTTGTGCAAACACAATTTAAATCAGTCCTTGTTAAACAGTAGCAGTTAAATAGCATATTTGATGAAAATCAACTCCAAAAAACGTAAATACAAACATTTAAGCTTATTGCCACTGCCAGGGTATTTAAGTTATCCTGTTTGTTATGGAAAATAAATATAATCTACATACAAATCTCTGAGCCACAATCATAACATCTGAACAGGCAATTTCTGAGGTAACAGCAGAAACATTTTTTTGATCAGGGATCTTATGTTTAAAAAACCTATATTATAGGTAGTGGGCTGTTTTAGGGAATTTTTGATCAAATTATCCGTAGTAGCAATATTAATAATGTTGTGTTTATTCTGCGTAGTGCACTTAAAATAATTATGACCATATCTAGGAATTGATATGATGGGAATTTTCCCATTGTTTGCTTGGTGCTTTGATAAACTGAAGGCATCATATACATGGTACTATATTGTGATGTTATGAGCCAGGGAAATAAAGAACTACCCTACCCAGCATGCAACAGGAGTGAGGAGCATGTATAGGTTGTGTCGCCATGACGGCATCTTGTATGTTGTGATATGCACGCTCTGAAAGCAAACGTTAAGAAGTCAGCCAACACTCCTGGTCTGCATTATTCATAAATAGACAGACAACACACATACTCCGCTGCTTCACAGGCCGCTGGATGTAGCCGGCAAAGTATTCCCATGCTAGCTAGCCGCTCTAGCAAGCACGCCTCATTCAGTCCAAAACGGCCCGATCTATCCACATCCAGAATTGTCTGGGGGTCGTAAGTGATCCCGGAGTGACCACGCTGTAAGCCAGCCATGACATTTGCAGAATTGTCCGCTATTTTTGCCAAATGTTCCATCTTTACCAAGAGCCCCTCCACGCCATCTTGTTAAGAAAAGGCGTTAACAAAATAAAAGCATGTAAACAACATACGCAAATGTGCGATAAAATAATTGTCGGCGTTCATAGATTGATGAGTTAACTCGTAATTAACGCATTAATTTGCCCACCCCTAGTTATAATAATACATCATGTTGGGTATAGAGAACATACAAACCCTTTATTTATTGAATCAAAGATACTGAAATTCCACAACATAGTGGGATTGCAAACAGCTAAGATTATACACAAAGCAAACTATAACCTGCTTCACAAGAATATACAACAATTCTTCTCAACAAAAGAAGAGAAATATAATCTTAGAGAAAAATGTAATTTAAAACATTTGTATGCACGTACAACACTTAAGACCCTCAGTATATCAGGATGTGGAATTAAATGATGGAATGGATTAAGCAAAGCAATCAAACAATGTACTAATATGATCCACTTCAAGAAACTCTTCAAACAGGAAGTGTTTACAAAGTACAAAAATGAAGAACCATGATAAACTTTCTGATTTTACTCACCCATTCATTCTCAAAATAATCCGACTTATCTCATCGTATGGAATAAAACTTACTTCGCCAATTATTTATTTATTTGTATTGTGATTACTTATTACCTATGGAGTATACATTGTGAATACATTGAGAACAGGAAGTGTGAAGTGAAGTGAATTATATTTACATAGCGCTTTTTCTCAAGTGACTCGAAGCACTTTACATAGTGAAACCCAATATCTAAGTTACAATTAAACCAGTGTGGGTGGCACTGGGAGTTAAGTGTCTTGCCCAAGGACACAACGGCAGTGGCTAGGAAGGCAGAAGCGGGGATGGAACCTGTAACCCTCAAGTTGCTGGCACGGCCACTCTACCAACCGAGCTATACCGCCCCAGAGGAACTACTTTTCTGGCGCCTAGCTCACACTGCTCCTCTGACGACTTGCGACTTCTACCTACCAGCTAGTTTGAGCCGCGAATAACAATGGAGATTAAACCGGTTCTGTATTGCCTTTGATTTATGAAAATGTTATGCAAGTTTATAAATCATGCATCTCACTTGCATAGTGGAAGGTTGTGGCACTAAGGCGGGAAGTTGGTAACCTTTGAAATTCCACAAACTGCAAAATTGGTAGAACGTGGCTCTTAACGAATAGAACGCAGCCGTCGCGAGGAAGCATTTTGAGGAGTGAGGATTATTCTGAATTTGGCAGCTCAAGTGCCGAAAGATACAACCAACCCATTCCTGTGTTAGCAAACACAGAAAGTGCGCTCTATTCGGGATGGGTACAGCGTTCACATTTGAAGCGATACGGTAGAAAATCCCAGTATCTGGGAATCAATATTGGCACTCAAAAGTACCAACTTTTCGTACTTTTGCAAACTCCACACAGAATCAATCATCAATCAATCAATCGTTTATTTATATAGCCCCAAATCACAAATGTCTCAAAGGACTGCACAAATCATTACGAATACAACATCCTCGGAAGAACCCACAAAAGGGCAAGGAAAACTCACACCCAGTGGGCAGGGAGAATTCACATCCAGTGGGACGCCAGTGACAATGCTGACTATGAGAAACCTTGGAGAGGACCTCAGATGTGGGCAACCCCCCCCCCCTCTAGGGGACCGAAAGCAATGGATGTGGAGCGGGTCTAACATGATACTGTGAAAGTTCAATCCATAGTGGCTCCAACACAGCCGCGAGAGTTCAGTTCAAGCGGATCCAAGACAGCAGCGAGAGTCCCGTCTACAGGAAACCATCTCAAGCGGAGGCGGATCAGCAGCGTAGAGATGTCCCCAACCGATACACAGGCGAGCGGTCCATCCTGGGTCCCGACGAGCGGTCCATCCTGGGTCTCGACTCTGGACAGCCAGTACTTCATCCATGGTCATCGGACCGGACCCCCTCCACAAGGGAGGGGGGGACATAGGAGAAAGAAGAAAAGAAGCGGCAGATCAACTGGTCTAAAAAGGATGTCTATTTAAAGGCTAGAGTATACAGATGAGTTTTAAGGTGAGACTTAAATGCTTCTACTGAGGTAGCATCTCGAACTGTTACCGGGAGGGCATTCCAGAGTACTGGAGCCCGAACGGAAAACGCTCTATAGCCCGCAGACTTTTTTGGGGCTCTAGGAATCACTAATAAGAAAGATCCCGAGTGCAGGATCGAACCCAGGACAGTCGTATTGTGAAGCAGACGCAATAACCCCTCTTACACCGTGCTTCCCGCGCTTTAACAAAGTGAAACCCAACGTATAAGTTACATTTCAACCAGTGTGGGCGGCACTGGGATGGCGGGAGCGGGGATCGAACCTGGAGCCCTCAAGCAGCTGGCACGTCCACTCTAGCAACCGAGCTTTACCGCCCAGAAAACAAAGGATTGTGAATAATATATCAAATTAACCCAAAAAGTGCGGTTCCTCCTCAAAATGACAGCTTCCATGATAATGTCTGGCCATTCAAACATTGCTTGTAGCATTTAAAGGAATAGGGAAGTGTTTTTGTGTCAAATTAGACCTCCTAAAGTCATATTGAAAAGTCATTTTGCCAGAGGGGCGCCTAGAGAATTTCTAGGCGCAGTCAAGGCGTTGTGGGGTTCCTGTTTGGTGACCGCAGGATTAGGTCTCTGCTTTTTGCAGATGATGTGGTCCTGATGGCTTCATCTGACCGGGATCTTCAGCTCTCGCTGGATCGGTTCGCAGCCGAGTGTGAAGCGACCGGGATGAGAATCAGCACCTCCAAGTCCGAGTCCATGGTTCTCGCCCGGAAAAGGGTGGAGTGCCATCTCCGGGTTGGGGAGGAGACCCTGCCCCAAGTGGAGGAGTTCAAGTACCTAGGAGTCTTGTTCACGAGTGGGGGAAGAGTGGATGGTGAGATCGACAGGCGGATCGGTGCGGCGTCTTCAGTAATGCGGACGTTGTACCGATCCATTGTGGTGAAGAAGGAGCTGAGCCGGAAGGCAAAGCTCTCAATTTACCGGTCGATCTACGTTCCCATCCTCACCTATGGTCATGAGCTTTGGGTCATGACCGAAAGGATAAGATCACGGGTACAAGCGGCCGAAATGAGTTTGGGTCTCTCCCTTAGAGATAGGGTGAGAAGCTCTGCCATCCGGGAGGAACTCAAAGTAAAGCCGCTGCTCCTCCACATGGAGAGGAGCCAGATGAGGTGGTTCGGGCATCTGGTCAGGATGCCACCCGAACGCCTCCCTAGGGAGGTGTTTAGGGCACGTCCAACCGGTAGGAGGCCACAGGGAAGACCCAGGACACGTTGGGAAGACTATGTCTCCCGGCTGGCCTGGGAACGCCTCGGGATCCCCCGGGAAGAGCTAGACGAAGTGGCTGGGGAGAGGGAAGTCTGGGTTTCACTGCTTAGGCTGTTGCCCCCGCGACCCGACCTCGGATAAGCGGAAGAAGATGGATGGATGGATGGATGGATGGGTTTACCATCAGGAAGTGAACAAAAGTTTTAGCAACTGTTATGTAAAAGAAAAGGGGTAGGATTAAATAAGCTCTGATTCTTCCTACTCCTTTTCCAACATGTTGAAAAGAGAAACTGCAAATTGTGATGTTTCATGTTGGATGCTTGCATGTTCCAAACAAACTCAAACTCATGCATCATTAAGTCTCTTGTGTCAAAGTACAAAGCGACCTGCTGCCTCCTACTGGTATGAATTGTTACTCTGCAGATCTTCTTATAGCAGAGACACAGCACATTATTTGTGGAATTATTCACTACATTGTCAAAAGTGTTTGGCCACCTGCCTTCACTCACATATGAACTTAAATTGCCATCCCACAGAATCGTCCAGAATGTTTCAGTATCCTGGAGCATTCAAACTTCCTTTCACTAAAACTAACTCCTGAAAAATAACCCCACACCATAATTCCTCCTCCATAAAATTAAACACTCGGCACAATGCAGTCCAAAATTTAGCATTATCCTGGCAACCTCCAAACCCAGACTCGTCCATCACATTCCCGGATGGAAAAGCGTGACTCATCAGTCCAGAGAAGGATTCACCACTGCTCTATAGTCCAGTGGCGACGTGTTTAACAACACTGCATCCCACGCTTTGCATTGGACTTGATGTACGGCTTAGATCAGGGGTGTCAAACTCAAATACAGAGTGGGCCAAAATTTAAAACTGAACAAAGCCGCGGGCCAAGGTTGAACAAATTAACCTTTTAATAGGGACCCAAACAAGTTTTGCATTGATCCGCCTCCACTTGAGATGGTTTCCTGTGGACGAGACTCTCGCTGCTGTCTTGGATCCACTTTGAACTGAACTCTCGCGGCTGTGTTGGAGCCACTATGGATTGAACTTTCACAGTATCATGTTAGACCCGCTCCACATCCATTGCTTTCGGTCCCCTAGAGGGGGGGGGGGTTGCCCACATCTGAGGTCCTCTCCAAGGTTTCTCATAGTCAGCATTGTCACTGGCGTCCCACTGGATGTGAATTCTCCCTGCCCACTGGGTGTGAGTTTTCCTTGCCCTTTTGTGGGTTCTTCCGAGGATGTTGTAGTCGTAATGATTTGTGCAGCCCTTTGAGACATTTGTGATTTGGGGCTGTATAAATAAACATTGATTGATTGATGATAGTTGCACGGTGCAAACAACAAACCAGGGCTGAACAACGGGAGAAGGCAGGCTTAAATACAATTAGACAGTAATTATAAACAGGTGTGCGTCAAAAAACCAGTGCAGGTGCAACAAATGAGAAACCATGGCAACAAGACAAAACAAGGAAGCACACAAACCAAGGATCGGAAGAGTTCAAAAATAATCAGGAAACACAAAAGGACTCAAAAACCAAAACAATGTATGATCCGGGCGGCGGATCATAACAAAAGTCTTAACAAAATCTTATTTCATTCCTTTTTTCCATGAAAATCATGTCATGTTGTGTAAGATGCAACCTTTAATTGTCTCTGTCTTTCACTTTCAGGAGAGAAAAGACAACTGGGCCATTCTTAACACGGAGTGATTGCAAAACTGTCAAATATGGAGGACAAGAAATAGTCATAGGTGCGTTCCTTTGATGTTCAGCTTGTCTATATGTATGTATATATATATATATATATATATATATATATATATATATATATATATATATATATATATATATACACAGAGGTGTGTAGAGTAGCCAGAAATTGTACTCAAGTAAGAGTACTGTTACTTTAGAGATGTATTACTCAAGTAAAAGTAAGGAGTAGTCACCCACATATTTACTTGAGTAAAAGTAAAAAGTATGTTGTGAAAAAACTACTCAAGTACTGAGTAACTGATGAGTAACCTGTTTGTTTAATGATTACGGCAACAAGTAATGCACAAAAACATAAAAATAGCAATGAGCAAATTCATTGCCAGGAATATCTCTTAAGCAACTAAAACAATAATATATATTAAATAATAGTACATTAAAATAAAAAAAATAAGACGAATTGAGCCACAATAACTTAACAGCACCATAGGCTCAGTAGGCATTTATTGATTGATTGATTGATTGAAACTTGTATTAGTAGATAACACAGTACAGTACATATTCCCTACAATTGACCACTAAATGGTAACACCCCAATAAGTTTTTCAACGTTTATCAATTACTTAATAAATGACCAAGTCGAGGTCATCTACCTCATATATATACACACACATATCATATATATATATATATATATATATATATGTATATATATATATATATATAATTTATAGTTTTTTATTTTGCCGTTTTTGTTGAAATGTTAAAGGTGTTTTAATGAATATACATGCATGTTTAACATATAGATTCCTATCTTTCATGAAGACAAGAATATAAGTTGGTGTATTACCTGATTCTGATGACTTGCATTGATTGGAATCAGACAGTATAGTGCTGATAATGTCCACGTTTTCAAATGGAGGAGAAAAAAAGTTCCACTTTTCCGTCTAATACCACATGAAAGTCGTTGGTTTTTGGCATCTTATTTGTCCAGCTTCCATATTTGTTTCTATACACTTTACAAGAAATACATTGGCGGCAAACTCCGTAGCTTGCTAGCTTGTTTGTGCTGGCTTTCGGAGACTCTTATTTTGTTAGCGCAGGCACGATGGAGCGCCGCTTTTATTGTGAAGACAGGAACTGTGCGATCAGTGTTTAGGCTTTTGACGGGAAGTACGGCTGAAATAAAAAGTGTCTTTTTTCCTTTACACTTTTGATTGATCGATTGAAACTTTTATTAGTAGATTGCACAGTACAGTACATATTCTGCACAATTGACCACTAAATGGTAACACCCCAATAAGTTTTTCAACTTTTTAGGTCGGATTCGACGTGTGACGGTCACGTGACCACAAGAGGTGGGTAGTAACGCGCTACATTTACTCCGTTACATCTACTTGAGTAACTTTTGGGATAAATTGTACTTCTAGGAGTAGTTTTTATGCAACATACTTTTACTTGAGTTTATTTACAGAGAAGAAACGCTACTTTTACTCCGCTCCATTTATCTACAATCAGCTCGTTACTCGCTACTTTTTTTTATCGATCTGTTAATGCACACTTTGTTTGTTTTGATTTTGTCAGACACGCATTCAAAGTAGGAACTACACATGCCTGCGTTTCACCAATCAAATGCAGTCATTGGTGACGTTGGACCAATCAAAAAATACCAGACGGTCACGTGACCGTCACACGTCGAATCCGACCTAAAAAAGTAGAAAAACTTATTGGGGTGTCATTTAGTGGTCAATCGTGCAGAATATGTACTGTACTGTGCAATCTACTAATACAAGTTTCAATCAATCAATCAATCAATCAATCAATCAATAAATGCCTACTGAGGCTATGGTGCTGTTAAGTTATTGTGGCTCAATTGCCATCATTTTTTTATTTATATTATTGTTTTTGTTGCTTAAGAGATATTCCTGGCTATGAATTTGCTCATTGCTATTTTTATGTTTTTGTGCATTACTTGTTGCCGTAATCATTAAACAAACAGGTTACTCATCAGTTATTCAGTACTTGAGTAGTTTTTTCACAACATACTTTTTACTTTTACTCAAGTAAATATTTGGGTGACTACTCCTTACTTTTACTTGAGTAATACATCTCTAAAGTAACAGTACTCTTACTTGAGTACAATTTCTGGCTACTCTACCCACCTCTGCTTATCACCTGGTTTTGTTTGATTGGTCCAACGTCACCAGTGACTGCATTTGATTGGTGAAACGCAGGCATGCGTAGTTCCTACTTTGAATGCGTGTCTGACAAAATCAAAACAAACAAAGCGTGCATTACAGATCGATAAAAAAAAAAAGTAGCGAGTAACGAGCTGATTGTAGATAAATGGAGCGGAGTAAAAGTAGCGTTTCTTCTTTATAAATATACTCAAGTAAAAGTAAAAGTATGTTGCATAAAAACTACTCGTAGAAGTACAATTTATCCCAAAAGTTA
This sequence comes from Nerophis ophidion, assembly GCF_033978795.1. NCBI lineage: Eukaryota > Metazoa > Chordata > Actinopteri > Syngnathiformes > Syngnathidae > Nerophis > Nerophis ophidion. The sequence goes on from NC_084632.1 coordinate 2,842,361, forward strand.
CTCAAGTAGATGTAACGGAGTAAATGTAGCGCGTTACTACCCACCTCTGTATGTACAGTATGTATATATATATATATATATATATATATATATATATATATATATACTGTTTACTTATGTAATATTCTAAAGTCAATGTATTGTTTCTACCCTGCAGGCCAAGTAAACTCTCTTAAAAGCAGAGTTAGTGGACTTCTCCGGATGTCTCGTGTCTCTACTATATAACAAACTATCTGTCTCCAGTGGACCAGACCTGGGCAGCAATATCTATTTAACCCTTGTATTATGTTGGGAAAAAATGACATTGAATATGTTGCGGGTCGTTTTGACCCGTAGTGTGTAAATGCACTCAAAACAGTCAAGAAAACACGTTAAACCGATAACAATTTTATTTTAGGTTGTATAAACATTTAGAAAAGTGACATACAATACATTTTTTATTCCAATTGTATTATGTTAAGGGTCAATTTGACCCATTTCAGTTTTTGTGTTGATCAAAGTACTGGTTATCCTTTCTTTTTTCTTGCTGAAATCTGGTGACTTTTCCTCATCTAGGGTCATGAACAGGTGTGTAAATCTGGACACTTTGTTGTGTAGTGGAATGTTTGTGCAGAGTTTGTATAAAAAGATGATGTTGCGGGTCATTTTGACCCAGGCGGTTTAATGTGGGTAAATAGCTGTTCGGATCCAAAAATAAACATGTCTCCTTGATGTACTTTTTACTTTGATATACAATTGTTTGTATTTTGATTGCCTCTGAGACCCAGAGCCAGGTGTGTGAAGAGAGGGAACTTTCTCACACTTGTCCTTGTCTCCCCAGATGTCATCCTTCTGGA
>NC_084632.1:2848196-2850696 GCF_033978795.1 Nerophis ophidion
AAAACAAACAACTAGCATGGGAGCTAGAAAGAACAAAAAGCGCTAGCATGTGAGCTAGGGAACAAACAGAGTAGCGCGGAAGCTAACAAGTACAAGAAATAGATCTTTACCACGATTGGGAAGGAGTGTTGTCACCTGTTGTACGGAACAGAAACTCTAATGCAAGAGCGAGTAACGAAAAAGGCAGGCTTAAATAAGGAGTCATTACGAAGCAGGTGCGCTTAAAAAACAAGAGGCAGGTGACACTGATACGTAACTATGACGACAGAACAAAACAGGAAGTGCCACCAGGAACTAAGGTAGTCAAATACTAAAACACGATACAAAGACGGAACAAAAACAGAATATGACGTGATCCAAGTAGCTGATCATGACATGCATTGTAGTTTTGTGTTGATCGTGTTAATATTGCAATATTTTCTCGTTACATTTTCTTTCACTTATGTTTTGTTTTTTTTATTGTATTTTTTACACATGTTGTGGGACTTTAGAAAATTAACTGCGGGCTGAAAGTGGCCCTCGGGCCCCAATTTGGACACCCCTGACAGAGTATTAAAAAATGCAATGTTCTATATTGACTGTTAATAGCGTGGAGTCTTTGGAAGCAGCTATTTGGACACGAACACCAACTATCACATAGTCGGCCATTAATCTATGCCAAAGTACTCATCTTGACTCATCCATTCATTTCTGAGGCTGTGACGAGGCTGTTAAACATTCTGAGTATTGGACAACAACACACTATATGTCAACTCTTTTATAAAATAACCTGAAATAATGCTTGTTTTGGTCTTCTTTCACGCTTTGCTGCAATTTGTACAAAGTATCCATTTTAAATACTGTGACTGTGCGAGTGTGCATCCGTCTTTATTTATCCTGCAATAGCAAAACAAAACTAACTACTTAAGTGTGGACTGACTGATTATTAGTGTTTCACTTTAATGTAAACAACATTGCCACTTGTTTCATTGATCCGGACCTGAAAATGATGTCTAAAAATAAAATACCCGACAAAGTAGTAATTAGGGACTGAATGTCCCTTTGGGACAGAGGACTCTATTGTATTTCTAAGGTTTTATTATTATTATTATTCCGCCGCATCTTCGAGCTGTAATTTGACCTCCTTAAAGGGGAACATTATAACAATTTCAAAAGGGTTAAAAACAATAAAAATCAGTTAACAGGTGGCTTGTTTTATTTTTCGAAGTTTTTTTCAAAACTTTACACCTCCCGCAATATCCCTAAAAGAAAGCTTTAAAGTTCTTGATTTTCCTATTTGCGATGCGACTGTCCATTTCCCTGTGACGTCATACAGGGCTGCCAATACAAACAACATGGCGGTTACCACAGCAAGATATAGCGACATTAGCTCGGATTCAAACTCGGATTTCAGCGACTTAAGCGATTCAACAGATTACGCATGTATTGAAACAGATGGTCGGAGTATGGAGGCAGATAGGCGAAAACGAAATTGAAGAAGAAATCGAAGCTATTGAGCGAATAGCTATTGACGCTATTCGGGCATAGCATGGGTGTACCTAATGAAGTGGCCCATAGCATGGCTGTCTTATTAGCATCGCCGGTAAAATGTGCGGACCAAACCATCAGGACTTTCGCATCTTGTGACACTGGAGCAACTTAAATCCGTTGATTGGTAAGTGTTTGTTTTGCATTAAATGTGGGCATATATTTCAAATGTACATACAGCTAGCGTAAATAGCATGTTAGCATCGATTAGCGTAGCATGTTAGCATGGATTAGCTGGCAGTCATGCATCAACCAAATATGTCTGATTAGCACATAAGTCAACAACATCAACAAAACTCACCTTTGTGATTTCGTTGACTTAATCGTTGAAAATGCATCTGCAGGTTATGTGATTTGTGATTTATATTTATATAGCGCTTTTCTCAAGTGACTCAAAGCGCTTTACATAGTGACACCCAATATCTAAGTTACATTTATACCAGTGTGGGTGGCACTGGGAGCAGGTGGGTAAAGTGTCTTGCCCAAGGACACAACGGCAGTAACTAGGACGGCACAAGCGGGAATCGAACCTGCAACTCTCAAGTTGCTGGCACGGCCGCTCAACCAACCGAGCTATGCGGCCCATAGCTATGTTATCCATACATCTCTGTGCCATGTCTGTCTTAGCATCGCCGGTCAAATGTGAAGACACTCTGGCACATTCAATGGGGGTCTGGCGGCAGACACTTTGGCATCTTGGGGCCAGTGGTGCAACTTGAATCCCTCCCTGTTAGTGTTGTTACACCCTCCGACAACACACCCACCAGGCATGATGTCTCCAAGGTTCCAAAAAATAGTCGAAAAAAACGGAAAATAACAGAGCTGAGACCCGGTGTTTGTAATGTGAAAATGAAAATGGTGGGTGTGTTACCTCTGACGTCACATTCTGACGTCATCGCCAAGAAACTGATAAACAGAAAGGCGTTTAATCTGCCAAAATTCACCCATTTAGAGTTCGGAAATCGGTTAAAGA
>NC_084632.1:2855696-2863196 GCF_033978795.1 Nerophis ophidion
TTTTTCTGCCAGTCTGCTGCCTGTCACTGCCAGAGGAGGTCAGGTGTGCCAGCCAGAGGAGGTCAGGTGTGCCAGCCAGAGGAGGTCAGGTGTGTCCTGAACAAGAGTTTCACTCTCCATACCTCAAACAACCACTGAGGTGATTATTTTGATGATGAGATTATGTTGTGATGTAACCACTTAAATGAGTTTTGTTGATTGCTAATTTATTTTGCTAAATCTGTTTTATTTCCCCAAGTGGAGGAGTTCAAGTACCTAGGAGTCTTGTTCACGAGTGAGGGAAGAGTGGATGGTGAGATCGACAGGCGGATCGGTGCGGCGTCTTCAGTAATGCGGACGCTGTACCGATCCGTTGTGGTGAAGAAGGAGCTGAGCCGGAAGGCAAAGCTCTCAATTTACCGGTCGATCTACGTTCCCATCCTCACCTATGGTCATGAGCTTTGGGTCATGACCGAAAGGATAAGATCACGGGTACAAGCGGCCCAAATGAGTTTGGGTCTCTCCCTTAGAGATAGGGTGAGAAGCTCTGCCATCCGGGAGGAACTCAAAGTAAAGCCGCTGCTCCTCCACATGGAGAGGAGCCAGATGAGGTGGTTCGGGCATCTGGTCAGGATGCCACCCGAACACCTCCCTTTAGGGCACGTCCAACCGGTAGGAGGCCACGGGGAAGACCCAGGACACGTTGGGAAGACTATGTCTCCCGGCTGGCCTGGGAACGCCTCGGGATCCCCCGGGAAGAGCTGGACGAAGTGGCTGGGGAGAGGGAAGTCTGGGCTTCCCTGCTTAGGCTGTTGCCCCCGCGACCCGACCTCGGATAAGCGGAAGAAGATGGATGGATGGATGTTTTATTTCATTCTTTACTTTGATATATTTAATGTTTGACCTTTCGATTGTGAATATTTGTATTTTCATATAATGGATTTACATTTAATTTTTAATATGCTTATTTTGATTAATTATATATAGGCCTATTTGATGATGAATGGGTTGTACTTGTATAGCGCTTTTCTACCTCAAAGCGCTTTGACACTACTTCCACATTCACACACACATTCACACACTGATGGAGGGAGCTGCCATGCAAGGCGCTAACCAGCACCCATCAGGAGCAAGGGTGAAGTGTCTTGCTCAGGACGGGACGAGGTTGGTACTAGGTGGGGATTGAACCATGGACCCTCGGATTGCACACGGCCACTCTTCCACTGCGCCACGCAATGCATGTGACTTTGAAATATATTTAGAATATAAATGTACTATATATAATATACAATACTAATATTGTCTCTATTACTGTTACAGATTGTGGGTGCTTTGTCTTCCTGTTGTTCACCTCTTGACACTTTTTGGGTTTTCAATAAATGTTTGTAAACTGTGTGCCTTGCCATCCTTGATTTAAAGTCTGGTTTGCAAAGGTTACATTACCTTCACCTGAGGCGAGGTGGGACAATAGGGAAGGCTATGCAGAACGAAACTGAACTGGCTAGAAAGTGAAGAAAAACAGAATGCTGGACGACAGCAAAGACTTACTGCGGAGCAGAGATGGAAAAAAAGCCAACACAATAGGAGAGCAAGACAAGAACTAAAACACTACACACAGGAAAACAACAAAAAAGTCTGTCACGACGTGATGTGACAGTATACTTTGAAACAGGAGCTAGTGATGTTTAGATATGGTTTATATTCATATCCAACAACTTTTTACTGTCAAGTTTCATTTTTTTTTCATTTCTGCTGCTGGTGTGCCTCTTCATTTTTTCAATGCAAAAAAAAGGTTGAAAAACACTACAATAGTGTGTAATGTAGCAGATTTGAGTTAAATTGGGACGGCTTGGCGCAGTGGGAGAGTGGCTGTGTGCAACCCGAGGGTCCCTGGTTCAATCCCCACCTAGTACCAACCTCGTCACGTCCGTTGTGTCCTGAGCAAGACACTTCACCCTTGCTCCTGATGGGTGCTGGTTGGCGCCTTGCATGGCAGCTCCCTTCATCAGTGTGTGAATGTGTGTGTGAATGTGGAAGTAGTGTCAAAGCGCTTTGAGTACCTTGAAGGTAGAAAAGCGCTATACAAGTACAACCCATTTATTTATTTAATGTATAAGAAAAATAGCAAGGACATTAATAAAGTGGACATACTGTAGACTTTGCAAACCATGTCTATTTATTTATGTAACATTTGACCCATTGCAGAATATCCTCCACCAGGGGTCTCCACAAACACAATTATGAGCATCATGTATTCATTCCTGAGCCATTCATGTATACATCACATTATTCCATTAAAACAAACAGCAGGTCCACCTGGAGACAATTTTAATGAAAGGACATTAAGTATTACAAAGTAAAGTTTTTTTAGCAATCTGCACAAAAAGCACGGAGTTCCCAGAAAGTACATTTTTACAATTACAAATATCACTATTATGTTTGTGTTAAAATATAAGATATTTAGCAAATGTATACTGGATATAAAGACCAAAATATTACTAATATTCTATTAGTGTCCTTCTTTACCTGCTTATTCATAGCTGAAGCATAAAAACACATTTTAATGTGACTATAAAATGAAAAGTATAGGTAGTAGAGTCTAATGTTTAACAGTCAAGGGTGTTCAGACATTTTAAAATAATTACAAAATGCACAATTACTCTATCACACTGCAGAAGTTGCTTTATTTTAGAGGTAGTTATGATTATTTGCAGATGGAAAAATCATGCAGCGGAAATAGTTCAATATTCTTTACAATGGCAGCAATGCAGCTTATATTCCTCCAGTCATAGATTTGTTTTTGAATGACAGTCAGTGGTAGCATTTTATGGATCAGAAAGAACACAAACTAACATAATAAATAAAAGATAATTCCAACTCTTTGGTGGCAAAGCAATTGGAAAATGTATTTATGTGAATTAATAAGTGTGGCTTGCATTACTTTTGTTTACAAAGGAGTATTATGGCCACACTTTAAGGAAAAACACATCGACCTGAAATATTGTGAAAATATTGTGGAATTGGGAGATAAAAGTTGTCATATTGCAATATATAAATATATATTTTTAAAATCATAATTAAGTAATTATATTATATCTAGTATAATTACAAGAATTATACTAGAAAAACAATATATCTTTACAAGAATTAAATCAAGAAATAAAGATTAAAGTTGCAGTTCAACTGGGGGGAGAAAAGTAATAATTTTATAAGGGTAATTTTGTAATTGGAAGAGTAAATACATCTGAACCCAGCCCACTATTTTATGATAATTAAGTTACAGTTAAGTAGCATTAAAATGAACTAGTTCCACAATAAAAATAACATTTTTTTTTATGAGAAACAGAAATGTTTATAAACAAAAATATCTAAAAATGGGGCGGCATAGCTCGGTTGGTAGAGTGGCCATGTCAGCAACTTGAGGGTTGCAGGTTTGATTCCCGCTTGTGCCAACCTAGTCACTGCCGTTGTGTCCTTGGGCAAGACACTTTACCCACCTGCTCCCAGTGCCACCCACACTGCTTTAAATGGAACTTAGATATTGGGTTTCACTATGTAAAGCGCTTTGAGTCACTAGAGAAAAGCGCTATATAAATATGATTCACTTCACTAAAAATAAGAATATTTTCACAAAAAGTAGTAATTTTATGACGGGGGTGGGGAGGGTTTATACATTTTAATGAATAAAGTTTTATTATTTTATGAGAAAAAAATTAAAAGTTTTATGAGAATAACAAACAGAGGGGTGGGGGCATCTGAATTTTATGAGAGTAAAATTGTAATGTGATGAATACAAATATCAGAATCTTACGTGAAAATTGAATAGTTTTACAAATATTTTCTAAACAAAAGTTATTATCTTATAGTTAATATGATTAAAGGATTTTACAATTAAAAAATGGCAAAAAACCCAACAACAAACAATATCTAAACATACAAATATATTCACCATTATTTGCAATATTATGATAGCAACATATTTTTGGGAGGGAGGAGTGGTGAGTTCAATTTTACAACTCAGGATTAAAGTTAAGATAGCGTTAAATAGTGGCAAAACAATTTTTTTTATGTAAAAACAATCATTTTAACAAGAGGAAATAGAGCTCGCAAAAAGCCGCTGCCTGACCAGGGCTCGGAAAATCTGCAGAGACTCCTCCCACATCCACCTAGCACTGTTATCACTGCATCATAATAATCCTTTCAATTCCCCCCAAAAATGGATTACCGGTAACTCGCTGGAATTAGGGCTGGGCCATATATCGAATATACTCCATATATCGAATATACTCCATATATCGCAGGTTTGTCTCTGTGCAAAATAGAAAATGTCTATATGGTGATATTGGAGTTAACATTCTCACACAGTTGCTTTTAGCTGCGGGCATTAAACTACATGCTCTTCTTGTCTCTCCTTCTCACAGAGGCATAAAACAAGCGCACCTTCTTACTGGTTGACATAGAGAAACATGTTCGCTTGACCGCTCTGTGTTAAAGCTTCACAACAAACAAAGAAACACCAGCTTTGTTTCGGTGCTAAAGACAGCTGCAATCCACCGCTTTCCACCAACAGCATTCTTCTTTGACGTCTCCATTATTAATTGAACAAATTGAAAAATATTCAGCAACACAGGTGTCCAAATTACTGTGTAATTATGTGATGAAAAGAGACGACTTTTAGCCGTAAGTGGAGCTGGGCTAATATGTCCCCTCTGACCAATAACGTTACAAACACACATCATCATAAGCGTCATCATTCCGCGACGTTTTCAACAAGAAACTGCGCAGGAAATTTAAAATTGTAATTTAGTAAACTAAAAAGGCCGTATTGTCATGTGTTGCAGTGTTAATATTTCATCATTGATATATAAACTATCAGACTACGTGGTCTGAAAAAATTAATTAAATGTTTTTATTGCACATTAGCACTTTATCAGTCCTGCCCTAATACTCCCTTAAAAGCAGGGGTCTGACACGCGGCCTGCGAGACGTTATTTTGCGGCCCCCACCTTAATATGAAAGTTTAATGTTAGCGCGGCCCGCAAGTTTCATACGAATAGCGCTTGACAGCGTTGTTATTTGGCTCCAAAATGGCTATTTCAACGTTCTGGGTTGCCTACCCCTGCAATAGTGGAAAAGCGGCAAATGAGTGAAAGCGACAGAGACGTTGCCATGGAGACGAGGGTTTTCTTACATGCCTGGCTGCAGTCACACCGCCACACCTGTCCGTCAGTAATAACAGTCCCCGATAACCTGGACCAAATCAAACCGTTATTTTATTATTTCATTTGCATTGCCTCACATTTCTTAATTCTCCTTTTGTTCATTTATATTTGGATTTCATTTGGCGTTGAAAATAAAAATAAAGACATTTAAAATTATTTTTTTAGTCAGAGGGGTGCGGTGAACATGCCAGCGTCTCAGAGAGAAGCAGAGGAGCCAACCTCCCAGCTGACTTTTTGACTTCAGGAGGAAGCTTAATCCACTGATGTCTCCGGTAAGATATATATCACAATTTTCCCATCCAAAAACATGTTGGTTGACGTAGAGGAACATATTCGCTTGACCGCTCTGTGTTAAAGCTTCACAACAAACAAACACCGGCTGTGTTTTGGTGCTAAAGACAGCTGCAATACACTGCTTTCCACCAACAGCATTCTTCTTTGACGTCTCCATTATTAATTGAACAAACTGCAAAAGATTCAGTAAGTAACGCAGATGTCCAAATTACTGTGTAATTATGTGATGAAAAGAGACGACTTTAGCCGTAAGTGGAGCTGGGCTGATATGTCCCCTCCAACCAATAACATTGCAAACACGTGTCATCATAAGCGTCATCATTCCGCTACATTTTCAACAAGAAACTTCGCAGGAAATTTAAAATTGTAATTTAGTAAACTAAAGCGGCCGTATTGGCATGTGTTGCAATGTTAATATTTCATCATTGATATATAAACTATCAGACTGTGTGGTCGCTAGTAGTGGCTTTCAGTAGGACTTTAAATGTTTTTACTGCCCTAATACTCCCTTAAAAGCAGGGGTCTCAGACACGCGGCCTGCGAGACGTTATTTTGCGGCCCCCACCTTAATATGAAAGTTTAATGTTAGCGCGGCCCGCAAGTTTCATACGAATAGTGCTTGACAGCGTTGTTATTTGGGTCCAAAATGGCTCTTTCAACGTTCTGGGTTGCCTACCTCTGCACTAGTGGAAAAGCGGCAAATGAGTGAAAGCGACAGAGACGTTGCCATGGAGACGAGGGTATTCTTACGTGCCTGGCTGCAGTCACACCGCGACACCTGTCCGTCAGTAATAACAGTCCCCGACAACCTGGACCAAATCAAACCGTTATTTTTTTATTATTTAATTTGCATTGCCTCACATTTCTTAATTCTCCTTTTGTTCATTTATATTTTGATTTTATTTGCTGTTGAAAATAAAAATAAAGACATTTAAAAAGATTTTTTTAGTCGGAGGGGTGCGGTGAACATGCCAGCGTCTCAGAGAGAAGCAGAGGAGCCAACCTCACAGCTGCCTTTTTGACTTCAGGAGGATGCATAATCCACTGATGTCTCCAGTAAGATATATATCACAATTTTCCCATCCAAAAGCTTGTTGGTTGACGTAGAGAAACATGTTCGCTTGAACACTCTGTGTTAAAGCTTCACAACAAAAAAACACCGGCTGTGTCTCGGTGCTAAAGACAGCTGCAAAACACCGCTTTCCACCAACAGTATTCTTCTTTGACGTCTCCATTATTAATTGAACAAATTCCAAAAGATTCAGCAACACAGATGTTCAAATTACTGTGTAATTATGCGATGAAAAGAGACGACTTTTAGCCGTGTGTGTTGCTGGAATAATATGTCCCCTCCAACCAATAACGTTACAAACACACATCATCATAAGAGTCATCATTCCGCTACGTTTTCAACGAGAAACTGCGCAGGAAATTTAAAGTTGTAATTTAGTAAACTAAAGCGTCCGTATTGGCATGTGTTGCAATGTTAATATTTCATCATTGATATATAAACTATCAGACTGTGTGGTCGCTAGTAGTGGCTTTCAGTAGGACTTTAAATTAAATGTTTTTACTGCCCTAATACTCCCTTAAAAACAGGGGTCTCAGACACGCGAGACGATATTTTGCGGCCCCTACCTTAATATGAAAGTTTAATGTTAGTGCGACCTGCAAGTTTTATACGAATAGCGCTTGACAGCGTTGTTATTTGGGTCCAAAATGGCTCTTTCAACGTTCTGGGTTGCCTACCCCTGCAATAGTGGAAAAGCGGCAAATGAGTGAAAGCGACAGAGACGTTGCCATGGAGACGAGGGTTTTCTTACATGCCTGGCTGCAGTTACACCGCGACACCTGTCCGTCAGTAATAACAGTCCCCGACAACCTGGACCAAATCAAACAGTTATTTTTTTAATTATTTAATTAGCATTGCCTCACATTTCTTAATTCTCCTTTTGTTCATTTATATTTTGATTTTATTTGCTGTTGAAAATAAAAATAAAGACAT
>NC_084632.1:2868822-2896322 GCF_033978795.1 Nerophis ophidion
AATACCTGTCTTAATAAAAATAGAAAAAAAAAACTTCATTCCTATAGGAGGAAAATGCATTTTGGAGCAGAGAAGTGAAAGAATGTGGAAAGATTTTTAATCTTCTGATAAGACACACACACACACACACACACACACACACACACACACGAAATTGAAGCTAAACTATGTTTCGAAATGTAATTTTTATTTTTTTCCTGTTTTCTCTTCTTTTAAACTGTTCAATTAAGTGTTTTTTTCATCATGTATTCCCTACAAAAAAATGTACATGGCTCTTACGGAAATATATTTTAAAATATTTGCCTTTTTGGCTCTAAAGGCCAAAAAAGGTTCCCGACCCCTGCTCTAAATGGAACCACTTTCCGAGATTGCACTTCTAATAAAAGCTTGTGCTACCTAAATGCCAAATACCTGTCTTAATAAAAATAGAAAAAAAAGCTTCATTCCTTTAAGAGGAAAATGCACTTTGGAGCAGAGAAGTGAAAGAATGTGGAAAGATTTTTAATCTTCTGATAACACACACACACACACACACACACACACACACACACACACACACACACACACACACACACACACACACACACACACAGAGAGAGGAGAAGGCGGGTGAGGAGTGAGGGAGTCGAGTGTGAGCAAGCATGACAATATGGCAAGATGAAATTGGACAAACAGACGGAGGGAGGGAAAGATGGTGAGACAAAAAAAATAAAAAAAGAGAGGTGGTGGAAGGGAGTGAGAGATGGGCAGGGAGGTATAAAACGAGGGAGGGAGTCGTGTAAGAGAGGCAGCAGCCATCGAGATCATCATCCTCTCCTCTGCCAGCCTCATCATGTTCGTGCTGCAGATGTTGACTCTTATTTCCCTGACTCTTCTCCTCCTGGCATCTGTGCAGGGTAAGTGTGTGCGTGTGTGTGTGTGTGTGTGTGTGTGTGTGTGTGTGTGTGTGTGTGTGTGTGTGTGTGTGTGTGTGTGTGGCCACAAGAGCGATGACGAAGCTGGAAATAGGGGAGCAGCAGCACAGCGGGAGGGATGTAAACAAGAGGGGCTCACGTGAGGGAGGACGGGGGTCGGAGAAAACGACACGACCGTCAACGCCAGCGAGGGTGCGATGGTGTCGCCTGGTCTCCATCGCTGGTGGCAGGTGGGACTCGCGCCCCAGCTCTCAATTCCCAAAAGGTGGCGTAGCCAGGCAGTGCTGGCCTATTTTGTGGCTCGCTGTTGTTGGGAGTCACACTTGGATTGTTTTGATGGAACACACACACACACACACACACACACACACACACACACACAGTGGGATGGCATTGTACATCCACAGCAGGGGCCGGGAACCTTTTTGGCCGAGAGAGCCATGAAAGCCAAATATTTCAAAATATATTTCCGTGAGAGCCATGTAATATTTTTTTAACACTGAATACAACTAAAACGTGTGCATTTTTAAGTAAAACCAACATTTTGTAGAGTATAAAAAGTATCTTGTTCGGTATAGCTTGAGGGTTGCAGGTTCGATTCCCGCTTCCGCCATCCTAGTCACTGCCGTTGTGTCCTTCAGCAAGACACTTTACCCACCTGCTCCCAGTGCCACCCACACTGCTTTAAATGTCCATCCATCCATCCATCATCTTCCGCTTATCCGAAGTCGGGTCGCGGGGGCAGCAGCCTAAGCAGGGAAGCCCACTTCCCTCTCTCCAGCCACTTCGTCTAACTCTTGCCGGGGGATCCCGAGGCGTTCCCAACGTCTTCCCAACGTGTCCTGGGTCTTCCCCGTGGCCTCCTACCAGCTGGACTTGCCCTAAACACCTCCCTAGGGAGGCATTCGGGTGGCATCCTGACCAGATGCCCGAACCACCTCATCTGGCTCCTCTCCATGTGGAGGAGCAGCGGCTTTACTTTGAGTTCCTCCCGGATGGCAGAGCTTCTCACCCTATCTCTAAGGGAGAGACCCAAACTCATTTGGGCCGCTTGTACCCGTGATCTTATCCTTTCGGTCATGACCCAAAGCTCATGACCATAGGTGAGGATGGGAACGTAGATCGACCGGTAAATTGAGAGCTTTGCCTTCCGGCTCAGCTCCTTCTTCACCACAACGGATCGATACAACGTTCGCATTACTGAAGACGCCGCACCGATCCGCCTGTCGATCTCACCATCCACTCTTCCCTCACTCGTGAACAAGACTCCTAGGTACTTGAACTCCTCCACTTGGGGCAGGGTCTCCTCCCCAACCCGGAGATGGCACTCCACCGGAGATGGCACTCCACCCATGGACTCGGACTTGGAGGTGCTGATTCTCATTCCGGTCGCTTCACGCTCGGCTGGTTTAAATGTAACAGATATTGGGTTTCACTATGTAAAGCGCTTTGAGTCACAAGAGAAAAACGCTATATAAATATAATTCACTTCACTTCTTTTTAATAACATTGTTATTCTGAAGCTAACCAATAATAAATCAAATGTCATGTCTGTTGATCATGTTTTTGTTTGGCCATGTGCTGTTTGTCCTTTGGACTCTTTAAGTTCCTGTTTTTTTCCACTCCCTTGTCTGGTTTCCTTGGTTACTCATTTTGTCCACCTGTCTCTGGTGGACAAAATGCCCGCTCACCTGCTTCCCGAGCACTAATCAGAGGCAGTATTTAAGCTTGTCTTTGCCAGTCAGTCGCCCTGGCGTCAATGTGATCTTTTCTTGCTCTGTGCTGACTTGTTTCATGCCTTGCCATAGTTTCGTGCTTCATGCCATGCCAAGTAAGTTTTGTTTGATTTATGTTCATAGTCTGTTTATGCGTTAGCTTTCTTCCTTAGCCCAAGCGATTTTTGTTTGCATCTTTTTTTTAGTTTAAATTAAGTCATGTTTTTACCTAAATGCCATGTCCCGAGTAGTCCGTCTGCCTTCCTGGGAGAACGACCCCCCCCCCATCATGACATAAAATACTTCTTACCATTAATGCGACTTTTTGAACAGGTGCGGTAGGAAACGGATGGATGGAGCCATGAAAGCCAAATATTTCAAAATGTATTTCCGTGAGAGCCATATCATATTTTTTAACACTGAATACAACTAAATGCGTGCATTTTTAAGTAAGACCAACATTTTTAGAGTATAATAAGTCTCTTATTCTTTTTAATAACATTGTTATTCTGAAGCTAACCAATAATAAATCAAATGTCATGTCTGTTGATCATGTTTTTGTTTGGCCATGTGCTGTTTGTCCTTTGGACTCTTTAAGTTCCTGTTTTTTTCCACTCCCTTGTCTGGTTTCCTTGGTTACTCATTTTGTCCACCTGTCTCTGGTGGACAAAATGCCCGCTCACCTGCTGCCCGAGCACTAATCAGAGGCAGTATTTAAGCTTGTCTTTGCCAGTCAGTCATATTTCACCTTGCTGGGATTACAACATTGATCATTTACAGAATAATCACAGCTGCTGGGTTCAACTTTTATATGAAGTATAAAATATTTCTGGCAGGGGGTCAGCAACCTTTTTGAAAGCAAGAGCTACTTCCTGGGTACTGATTAATGCCAAGGGCTACCAGTTTGATACACACTTAAATAAATTGCCAGAAATAGCCAATTTGCTCAATTTACCTAAATAAATAAATAAATAAATATATATATATATATATATATATATATATATATATATATATATATATATATATATATATATATATATATATATATATATATATATATATATATAAATGGGTATTTCTTCCTGTCATTCCGTTGTACATTTTTTTAAAGTTTTTTTGTAGAGAAGAAATTATGAAAAATCACTTAATTGAACGGTTTAAAAGAGGAGAAAACGCGGAAATAATGAGATTCAAATTTTGAAACATAGTTTATCTTCAAATTCGACTCTAGAAAATTCGAAATTCAACTGAAAAAAACAAGGTAAATACTAGTTAACTCAAATCTTTTTGAAAAAATAGCCGACATGTTCTCCCAGCACCGATCACGGCTAAAAGTAGTCTGTTTTTATCGCATAATTAATCAGTATTCTGGACATCTGTGTTGCTGAATCTTTTGCAATGTGTTCAATTAATAATGGAGACGTCAAAGAAGAAAGATGTTGGTGGAAAGCGGTGTATTGCAGCCGGCTGTAGCAACACAAACACAGCCGGTGTTTGTTTGTTGTGAAGCTTTACTATGGAACAGAGCGGTCAAGCGGACATGGTTCTCTACCACATGTCAACCGGCAGGTTTCTGTGAGAAAATGGTAAAAATTCTAAATTCAACTGAAAAAAACAAGAGAAATATTAGTTAACTCAAATCTTTTTGAAAAAATAGCGGACATGTTCTCCCAGTACCGATCACAGCTAAAAGTAGTCTGTTTTTATCGCATAATTCCATAGTATTCTGGACTTCTGTGTTGCTGAATCTTTTGCAATGTGTTCAATTAATAATGGAGACGTCAAAGAAGAAAGATGTTGGTGGAAAGCGGTGTATTACAGCTGTCTTAAGCAACACAAACACAGCCGGTGTTTGTTTGTTGTGAAGCTTTACTATGGAACAGAGCGGTCAAGCGGACATGGTTCTCTACCACATGTCAACCGGCAGGTTTCAGTGAGAAAATGGTGAAAATTCTAAATTCGACTGAAAAAAACAAGATAAATACTAGTTAACTCGGATCTCTTTGAAAAAATAGCGGACATGTTCTCCCAGCACCGAAAACAGCTAAAAGTAGTCTGTTTTTATCGCATAATTCTACAGTATTCTGGACATCTGTGTTGCTGAATCTTTTGCAATGTGTTCAATTAATAATGGAGGCGTCAAAGAAGAAAGACGTTGGTGGAAAGCGGTGTATTGCAGCCGGCTGTAGCAACACAAACACAGCCGGTGTTTGTTTGTTGTGAAGCTTTACTATGGAACAGAGCGGTCAGGCGGACATGGTTCTCTACCACATGTCAACCGGCAGGTTTCGGTGAGAAAATGGTGAAAATTCTAAATTCAACTGAAAAAAACAAGATAAATACTAGTTAACTCGAACATTTTTGAAAAAATCGCGGACATATTCTCCCAGGACCGATCACGGCTAAAAGTAGTCTGTTTTTATCGCATAATTCTACAGTATTCTGGACATTTGTTGCTGAATCTTTTGCAATGTGTTCAATTAATAATGGAGACGTCAAAGAAGAAAGATGTTGGTGGAAAGCGGTGTATCGCGGCCGCCTGTAGCAACACAAACACAGCCGGTGTTTGTTTGTTGTGAAGCTTTACTATGGAACAGAGCGGTCAGGCGGACATGGTTCTCTACCACATGTCAACCGGCAGGTTTCGGTGAGAAAATGGTGAAAATTCTAAATTCAACTGAAAAAAACAAGATAAATACTTGTTAACTCGAACATTTTTGAAAAAATAGCGGACATGTCCTCCCAGCACCGATCACGGCTAAAAGTAGTCTGTTTTTATCGCATAATTCTACAGTATTCTGGACATTTGTTGCTGAATCTTTTGCAATGTGTTCAATTAATAATGGAGGCATCAAAGAAGAAAGATGTTGATGGAAAGCGGTGTATTGCAGCCGGTGTTTGTTTGTTGTGAAGGTTTACTATGGAACAGAGCGGTCAAGCGAACATGGTTCTCTACCACATGTCAACCGGCAGGTTTCAGTGAGAAAATGGTGGTAATAAGTCGGCTCCTACCGTAAACATGAGCGCAGCTTGTGTGGTGTTTCCTGCAGCTGTCAAAGAGGCAGCTGCGACTTTCTTGAATCCTCCGTGGCTTCCCTCAGAGACACTGGCGGTCACCACACCCCTCTGACTTTCAGGTATGACTTTATAATCTCACAAAAAAACTAGTAACACAATAAGCAGATAAGTGATTTTCTACAATTATCCCAGTAAATGTGTCTAATAACATCTGAATCGCTCCCACTGCCCTCATCTTTTTTTTTCCGAGTTAACTCGAATCTTTTTGAAAAAAAAAAAAAAAAATTATGGAACATTAGTATTTTTTCCTGATTAAGATTAATTTTTGAATTTTGATGACATGTTTTAAATAGGTTAAAATCCAATCTGCACTTTGTTATATATTCTAACAAATTGGACCAAGTTATATTTCTAGCAGAACAAACATTTTAAAAGAAATTCAAAAGACTCTGAAATAAGATTTGAATTTGATTCTACAGATTTTCTAGATTTGCCAGAATTTTTTTTTTTTAATTTTAATCATAATAAGTTTGAAGAAATATTCCACAAATATTTTTCGTCGAAAAAACAGAAGCTAAAATGAAGAATTAAATTAAAATGTATTTTTTCACATTAAAAAAAAACAAAAAATTGATTTAAATTGTCAGGAAAGAAGAGGAAGGAATTTAAAAGGTAAAAAGGTACATGTGTTTAAAAATCCTAAAACCATTTTTAAGGTTGTATTTTTTCTCTAAAATTGTCTTTCTGAAAGTTATAAGAAGCAAAGTCCAAAAAATAAATGAATTTATTCAAACAAGTGAAGACCAAGTCTTTAAAATATTTTCTTGTATTTTCAAATTCTATTTGAGTTTTGTCTCTCTTAGAATTAAAAATGTCCAGCAAAGCGAGACCAGCTTGCTAGTAAATAAATACAATTTAAAAAATAGAGGCAGCTCACTGGTAAGTGCTGCTATTTGAGCTATTTTTAGAACAGGCCAGCGGGCGACTCATCTGGTCCTTACGGGCGACCTGGTGTTGGGGACCCCTGCTCTATGGTAATATGTAGAAAGTGATGACAAAGTGCTGTATTTTACTTCTTGATCTCATTTTTTCAACCAAACATGCTTTCCTCTGATTAGGTGGTACTTGAATTAAAAAACATGTTCACAGACATCACTAAAAAAAGGTTGACAACCACTGCTCTGCAGTCCCAGTTTTCAGTACTTTTGTGTGGGTTTATTTGCTAATCAATGTCAATTTGTTTAATAACACAATCTTACTTGTTTTAAATCAAAATTTAATACACGTATTATTTACTATGATTATCTTTTACTATTATAACAATTATTATTTGTATTTATTTATTTACTACACTTTATTCAACCTTTAAAGGGGTCATATCATGATTTGTTTCTACATTTAAAACATCCTTGTGGTCTACATAACTTGTAATGCTGGTTCTTTTGCCAAAAATGTGCATGGACTATGTTTTACAGGCCGTTTTCACGGTC
Source organism: Nerophis ophidion (assembly GCF_033978795.1). Classification (NCBI taxonomy): domain Eukaryota; kingdom Metazoa; phylum Chordata; class Actinopteri; order Syngnathiformes; family Syngnathidae; genus Nerophis; species Nerophis ophidion. The sequence goes on from NC_084632.1 coordinate 2,875,963, forward strand.
TTTGTGTCAGGTTTGCCACTGACAGTTTGTTTGTGTTTTAGTTTTTCCTGTGTGTAGTATTTCCTGTCTTTAGTTCCTATCAGTGCTCTTATTTTGGCTCTTTCCTGTGTTTCTCCCTGAACGCTGTTTCCCCTCAGCTGTGGCTGATTGGTACCTGGCCACACCTGGTGTCAATCAGCCCACTCTTATTTTAACCTGTCTTCCCATCCAGTCAGTGCTGGATTATATATATATATATATATATATATATATATATATATATATGAAATACTTGACTTGGTGAATTGTAGCTATGTAAATATACTCCTCCCCTCTTAACCATGCCCCCCAACTCCCGAAATCGGAGGTCTCAAGGTTGGCAAGTATGTTTGAAGTATGAAGGAAGGCAAGAAAATTACAACCCTGGCTTTATGAACATCTTTGCAGTGACACACAAGTGAATGCAATGCATACTTGGTCAACACTGAGGGTGGCCGTATAAACAAGTTTAACACTGTTACAAATATGCGCCACACTGTGAACCCACACCAAACAAGAAGGGCGGTATAGCTCGGTTGGTAGAGCGACTGTGCCAGCAACTTGAGGGTTGCAGGTTTGATTCCCGCTTGTGCCATCCTAGTCCCTGCCGTTTTGTCCTTGGGCAAGACACTTTACCCACCTGCTCCCAGTGCCACCCACACTGGTTTAAATGTAACTTAGATATTGGGTTTCACTATGTAAAGCGCTTTGAGTCACTTGAGAAAAGCGCTATATAAATATAATTCACGTCACTTCACTTCACTAACATAGTGCAGATTGGATTTTAACTTATTTAAAACATGTCATCAAAATTCTCAAATTAATCGTAATCAGGAAAAATTAATAATGATGTTCCATAAATTATGTTTTTAATTTTTCCAAAAATATTCAAATTAGCTAGTTTTTACTCTTCTTTTTTTCGGTTGAATTTGGAATTTTGAAGAGTCGAAATATATTTATTAAAATATTTATCTGTTTCTATATATATTTATTGTGAGAAATCATTAAGATGATCAGTGTTTCCACAAAGATAAATATCATTAATTATTAATAATAACAGAGTTAAAGGTAAATTGAGCAAATTGGCTATTTCTGGCAATTTATTTAAGTGTGTATCAAACTGGTAGCCCTTGGCATTAATCAGTACCCAAGAAGTAGCTCTTGCTTTCAAAGAGGTTGCTGACCCCTGCTGTAGACTATGTGTACTGCTACTGGCCTAATTTTTTTTTAGCCTAATGCCTAAAAAGTTCGGACCCCCTTGATTTCGAGTAAAATATATATTCTGTTTAGTTTTATAGAAGGTTGCCTCGTACTCTCTGCAGTTGAGGAGAACTACAGTCCACTGTGTGAGGAAATATCATTTTTAGGTGGAAAAATGACTTTTGCATTGTCGCTGAACTGTCTTCCCCTGACGCCGCCATCTCTCCCACTCGTGGTGTGCAGGTAAAGGTGTGCAGATGCAGCGGGACGTGCAGTGCTGCATGCTGTACTCCCAGGGCAAGGTGCGCACCAAGGACGTGCTGCGCTTCGAGGTGCAGACGGAAGGACCAGACTGCAGCATACAAGCCATCATGCAAGTATTCCAACTGTCCACTCTTGGAGATGAACAGACACAAGCGGCCCTGGAAAATAGAACTCTAGTGGCACAGAGGCGAGGGGCCGACCGCCATTGTTATGTTTCCAGGTCATGTTGTTCCGGCGTAATCAGGCAGGAAGGAAATAGACTGGAATGACACTATTTGATGTGTAAATAACTAAAGAGCCAGCTAGAGTAAAACCAGTGGGTAACAATAGTTTACTTTTACGTTACATTTTAGGAAATTTTAAATGTAATGGAGAAAGTTTTCAGTTGTTTAAATAGAATTATTAGAGTTGTAAGAATCTTCATCATTTATAATAATAGTGCACTTAAAGGCCTACTGAAAGCCACTACTAGCAACCACGCAGTCTGCTAGTTTATATCCATCCATTTTCTACCGCTTATTCCCTTTGGGGTCGCGGGGGGCGCTGGCGCCTATCTCAGCTACAATCGGGCGGAGGGCAGAGTACACCCTGGACAAGTCGCTGATAGTTTATATATCAATGATGAAATATTAACATTGCAACACATGCCAATACAGCCGCTTTACTTTACTAAATTGCAATTTTAAATTTCCCGCAAAGTATCCTGTTGACGCGTGCTCGTCACGTCTCAAATTGTACCGGACATTTTTTTTCCAGCCCGATCCAAGATGTAAGTAGTCTGCTTCAATCGCATAATTCCACAGTATTCTGAACATCTGTGTTGCTGAATCTTTTGCAATTTGTTCAATTAATAATGGAGACGTCAAAGAAGAAAGATGTAGGTGGGAAACGGTGTATAACGGGGCGGTATAGCTCGGTTGGTAGAGTGGACATGCCAGCAACTTGGGGGTTGCAGGTTCGATTCCCACTTCCGCCATCCTAGTCAATGCCGTTGTGTCCTTGGGCAAGACACTTTACCCACCTGCTCCCAGTGCCACCCACACTGGTTCAAATGTAACTTAGATATTGGGTTTCACTATGTAAAGCACTTTAAGTCACTAGAGAAAAGCGCTATATAAATATAATTCACTTCACTTCACACTATTGCAGCCGCCTTTTGCAACACAAACACAGCCGGTGTTTAAATGAATAAATAAATAAATGGGTTGTACTTGTATAGCTTTTCTACCTTCAAGGTACTCAAAGCGCTTTGACACTACTTCCACATTCACACACACATTCACACACTGATGGAGGGAGCTGCCATGCAAGGCGCTAACCAGCACCCATCAGGAGCAAGGGTGAAGTGTCTTGCTCAGGACACAACGAACATGACGAGGTTGGTACTAGGTGGGGATTGAACCAGGGACCCTCAGGTTGCGCACGGCCACTCTTCCACTGCGCCACGCTGTTTACTTGTTTACATTCCCGAAGGTGAAGCTTTGCTACGGAACAGAGCGGTCGAGCGAACCGGCAGGTTTCGGTGAGAAAATTGTGGTAATAAGTCGGATCTTACCGTAGACATGAGCGGAGCTTACGTCCTCCTGCAACTGCAGACTCTCTTACCTCCTCCCACCGGAGACACTGGTGGTCACCACACCCGTGGCCACACCCCTCCGACTTTCATGTACCATATAATCTCACTACTACACTAGTAACACAATAAACAGATAAGGGATTTTCCAGAATTATCCTAGTATCACGGTGGCAGAGGGGTTAGTGCGTCTGCCTCACAATACGAAGGTCCTGCAGTCCTGGGTTCAAATCCAGGCTGGGGATCTTTCTGTGTGGAGTTTGCATGTTCTCCCCGTGAATGCGTGGGTTCCCTCCGGGTACTCCGGCTTCCTCCCACCTCCAAAGACATGCACCTGGGGATAGGCCCCTCCCACCTCCAAAGACATGCACCTGGGGATAGGCCCCTCCCACCTCCAAAGACATGCACCTGGGGATAGGCCCCTCCCACCTCCAAAGACATGCACTTGGGGATAGGCTCCTCCCACCTCCAAAGACATGCATCTGGGGATAGGCCCCTCCCACCTCCAAAGACATGCACCTGGGGATAGGCCCCTCCCACCTCCAAAGACATGCACCTGGGGATAAGCCCCTCCCACTTTCAAAAACATGCACCTGGGGATAGGCCCCTCCCACCTCCAAAGACATGCACGTGGGGATAGGCCCCTCCCACCTCCAAAGACATGCACCTGGGGATAGGCCCCTCCCACCTACAAAGACATGCACCTGGGGATAGGCCCCTCCCACCTCCAAAGACATGCACCTGGGGATAGGTTGATTGGGGCGGCATAGCTCGGTTGGTAGATTGGCCGTGCCAGCAACTTGAGGGTTGCAGGTTCGATTCCCGCTTCCGCCATCCTAGTCACTGCCGTTGTGTCCTTGGGCAAGACACTTTACCCACCTGCTCCCAGTGCCACCCACACTGGTTTAAATGTAACTTAGATATTGGGTGTCACTATGTAAAGCGCTTTGAGTCACTAGAGAAAAGCGCTATATAAATATATTTCACATATTTCACAACACTAAATTGTCCCTAGTGTGTGAATGTGAGTGTGAATGTTGTCTATCTGTGTTGGCCCTGCAATGAGGTGGCGACTTGTCCAGGGTGTACCCCGCCTTCCGCCCGATTGTAGCTGGGATAGGCGCCAGCGCCCCCCGCAACCCCAAAAAGGGAATAAGCGGTAGAAAATGGATGGATCCTAGTAAATTTGTCTAATAACATCTGAATCGCTCTGCCGTCTAGTTTTTTTTTTCCAAGTCCTTCACTCTCACTTTCCTCATCCACGAATCTTTCATTTTTGCTCAAATTAATGGGGAAATCGTCGCTTTCTCGGTCCGAATCACCCTCGCTGCTGGTGGCCATGATTGTAAACAATGTTCAGACGTGAGGAGCTCCACAACCCGTGACGTCACGCGCACATCGTCTGCTACTTCCGGTACAGGCAAGGCTTTTTTATTAGCGACCGAAAGTTGCCAACTTTATCATGGATGTTCTCTACTAAATCCTTTCAGCAAAAATATCGGGAAATGATGAAGTATGACACATAGAATGGACCTGCTATCCCCGTTTGAATAAGAACATCTCCTTTCAGTCGGCCTTTAAAGCAGAGGTGCCAGACTGTGCCGCACAGCAGGAATAATTGCTCTTTGTCCCCCGCCAGCCTTTACACCAAAAAGGCGGTGAAGTGTGCCGACCCCCGGGACCGTAAAGTGAAGAGGTTGCTGAGAAAGCTGTTGCAGAGACAGAGAACCAAGGCCCATCGAACAATGTGGCTTCTTCCTCACGACAACCTGCCCGTCATGACTGAGGTACGCACTAAACAAATACAAACATATTTAGCAACACAATTAGACAGGAAGTAAACAGTTTGTTAGTTTATGCAAACTTTTTCTACCAAGGACATTGAAAAGTCATGTCTGTGGGGGCCATTTCCACTTGTTTCCCACACAATCATTTACAAAACACAAAACCAGATTTTTTTGCAAATAATCATTAACTTAGAATTTAATGGCAGCAAAAATCAATCAATCAATCAATCAATGTTTATTTATATAGCCCCAATCACAAATGTCTCAAAGGACTGCACAAATCATTACGACTACAACATCCTCGGAAGAACCCACAAAAGGGCAAGGAAAACTCACACCCAGTGGGCAGGGAGAATTCACATCCAGTGGGACGCCAGTGACAATGCTGACTATGAGAAACCTTGGAGAGGACCTCAGATGTGGGCAACCCCCCTCTCTAGGGGACCGAAAGCAATGGATGTCAAGCGGGTCTAACATGATACTGTGAAAGTTCAATCCATAGTGGCTCCAAGACAGCAGTGAGAGTCCCGTCCACAGGAAACCATCTCAAGCGGATCAGCAGCGTAGAGATGTCCCCAACCGATACACAGGCGAGCGGTCCATCCTGGGTCTCGACTCTGGACAGCCAGTACTTCATCCATGGTCATCGGACCGGACCCCCTCCACAAGGGAGGGGGGGGGGACATAGGAGAAAGAAAAGAAGCGGCAGATCAACTGGTCTAAAAAGGAGGTCTATTTAAAGGCTAGAGTATACAGAAGAGTTTTAAGGTGAGACTTAAATGCTTCTACTGAGGTGTCACAGGGGCAGTTTTACCACTCTGTCACATGGCCTTTCCTTTTAACAACACTTAGTAAGTGTCTTGGGTCTATGTTGTTGTATTTTACGCTTCATAATGCGTATCACATTTTGCAATGGGAGACAGGTCAGAACTACAGGCAGGCAATTCTAGTACCTGCACTGGGTTGGTAGAGTGCCTGTGCCAGCAACTTGAGGGTTGCAGGTTCGATTCCCGCGTCCGGCATCCTAGTCACTGCCGTTGTGTCCTTGGCCACCTGCTCCCAGTGCCACCCACTCCAGTTTAAATGTAACTTAGATATTGGGTTTCACTATGTAAAGCGCTTTGAGTCACTAGAGAAACGCGCTATATAAATATAATTCACTTCACTTCACTATATAAATATAATTCACTTCACTACTAGGAAATAAGCAGGGGCGTCCATGATAACGTTGCTTGGATGACAACATATGTTGCTCCAAAAGCTGTATGTACCTTTCAGCATTAATGGTGCCTTCACAGATGTGTAAGTTACCCATGCCTTGGGCACTAATACACCCCCATACCATCACAGATGCTGGCTTTTACACTTTCAACTTTTCCTCTTTGTTCCTGAGGACACAACATCCACAGTTTCCAACAAGTATTTGAATTGTAAACTCGTCAGCTCACAGAACACTTTTCCACTTTGCATCAGTCCATCTTAGTTGAGCTCGGGCCCAGCGAGGCCGGCGGCGTTTCTGGGTGTTGTGGATAAATGGCTTTGGCTTTGCATAGTTACAGTTTTAACTTGCACTTACAGATTGCTCCAAAACCTGTATGGACCTTTCAGCATTAATGGTGCCTTCACAGATGTGTAAGTTACCCATGCCTTGGGCACTAATACACCCCCATACCATCACACATGCTGGCTTTTCAACTTTGTTCCTATAACAATCCGGATGGTTCTTTTCCTCTTTGTTCCAGACGACTCCAAGTCCACAGTTTCCAAACACAATTTAAAACGTGGATTCCTCAGATCACGGAACACTTTTCTACTTTGCATCAGTCTATCTTAGATGAGCTCGGTTCCGGCATTTCTGGGTGTTGTTGATAAATGGCTTCGGATTTGCATAGTAAAGTTTTAACTTGCATTTACAGATGTAGCGACCGATTGTATTTACTGACAGTGGTTTTCTGAAGTGTTCCTGAGCCCATGTGGTGATATCCTTTACCCACTGATGTCGCTTTTTCATGCAGTACCGCCTGAGGGATCGAAAGTCTCGGGCTTAGCCACTTACGTGCAGAGATCTCTCCAGATTCTCTGAACCTTTTCATGATATTACAGAGCGTAGATGGTGAAATCCCTAAATTCCTTGTTGAGAAATTCTGTTCCAAAACAATTTGTTTAGGCATTTGTTGACAAAGTGGTGACCCTCGCCCCGTCCTTGTTTGTGAATGACTGAGCATTTCATTGAAGCTGCTTTTATAGCCAATCATGGCACCCACCTGTTCCCAATTAGCCTGCACACCTGTGGGATGTTCCATATAAGTGTTTCATGAGCATTCCTCAACTTTCTCAGTCTTTTTTGCCACTTGTGCCAGCTTTTTTTTAAACATGTTGCAAGCATCCAATTCCAAATGAGCTAAAGTTTGCAATAAATAAAGTTCTCCAGTTCGTTAAGTATCTTGTCTCTGCAGACTATGCAATTTAATTATAGGTTAAGGATTTACAAATCTTTGTATTCTGTTTTTATTTACCATTTACACAACATGACAACTTCACTGCTTTTAGGTTTTGTATTTGTGGCGACCCACCACAAGTACATTTGGACCACCACAAGTAGATTCAGCATTTCAACACATCACAAACGGACGTTGTGACTGTAGCGTGTTGTTCCAAGTCCGTCCAGTAGATGGCAGCGTAACTCAGCTTCTTCAAGTTAGTTGGATGAAATATATTTATATGTATACAGTATTAATATATCATATATTCGACAGGTTTTCTTTACAACATGTCCAAAAGGTACCAGCATAATGGAAAAAGAAGTCCAATATCGATGCTATAATTGGGCCTCATTTTATCCGTTAAACTATATCCAATTATATTTCCAATCCGCAAATTATGTGAAAATATCGTCTGAACCCGTGTTTTTTTTTTTGAGTCAAAGCAAATTTTTTTCATTGAAACAATCTCAACTCACACCACCAGCAGAAAATGTAATAAAAAAAGACTATATTCCCAATATGAAGTCATTTTCATCAAATACCCGACGCAATTATGCGATGTGAATTCAAACCATAAACCACTCATGACTAGAACATATTTGAATAAAGCCAAATATGTTCTAGACCAAAAATCACTTTATATTCTCTACTGCTCACTAGTGTTACATATCTGAGTTACCGTGTAGAAATATGGGGAAATAATTACAAAAGAACACTTCATTCACTAACAGTGTTACAAAAAAGATCAGTTAGAATTAGGGCTGGGCAACGATTAAACATTTTAATCGAAGTTAATCGCACTATTTCTCTGATTAATCGTGATTAACTGCATTGTATACGCAAAGCCCAATAATGAATTCAAAAATAGTGTGTAGTGCACCTTTATTGGAATATTCTCCCACATGAACAAAAGCGCCAAAACATTTGTTGTGCAAACACAATTTAAATCAGTCCTTGTTAAACAGTAGCAGTTAAATAGCATATTTGATGAAAATCAACTCCAAAAAACGTAAATACAAACATTTAAGCTTATTGCCACTGCCAGGGTATTTAAGTTATCCTGTTTGTTATGGAAAATAAATATAATCTACATACAAATCTCTGAGCCACAATCATAACATCTGAACAGGCAATTTCTGAGGTAACAGCAGAAACATTTTTTTTTATCAGGGATCTTATGTTTAAAAAACCTATATTATAGGTAGTGGGCTGTTTTAGGGAATTTTTGATCAAATTATCCGTAGTAGCAATATTAATAATGTTGTGTTTATTCTGCGTAGTGCACTTAAAATAATTATGACCATATCTAGGAATTGATATGATGGGAATTTTCCGATTGTTTGCTTGGTGCTTTGATAAACTGAAGGCATCATATACATGGTACTATATTGTGATGTTATGAGCCAGGGGAAAAAAGAACTACCCTACCCAGCATGCAACAGGAGTGAGGAGCATGTATAGGTTGTGTCGCCATGACGACATCTTGTATGTTGTGATATGCACGCTCTGAAAGCAAACGTTAAGAAGTCAGCCAACACTCCTGGTCTGCATTATTCATAAATAGACAGACAACACATATACTCCGCTGCTTCACAGGCCGCTGGATGTAGCCGGCAAAGTATTCCCATGCTAGCTAGCCGCTCTAGCAAGCACGCCTCATTCAGTCCAAAACGGCCCGATCTATCCACATCCAGAATTGTCTGGCGGTCGTAAGTGATCCCGGAGTGACCACGCTGTAAGCCAGCCATGACATTTGCAGAATTGTCCGCTATTTTTGCCAAATGTTCCATCTTTACCAAGAGCCCCTCCACGCCATCTTGTTAAGAAAAGGCGTTAACAAAATAAAAGCATGTAAACAACATACGCAAATGTGCGATAAAATAATTGTCGGCGTTCATAGATTGATGAGTTAACTCGTAATTAACGCATTAATTTGCCCACCCCTAGTATTTATATGTATACAGTATTAATATATCATATATTCGACATGTTTTCTTTACAACATGTCCAAAAGGTACCAGCATAATGGAAAAGAAGTCCAATATCGATGCTATAATTGCTATGCTGACTTGGGTCTCATTTTATCCGTTAAACTATATCCAATTATATTTCCAATCTGCAAATTATGTGAAAGTATCGTCTAAACCCGTGTTTTTTTGAGTCAAGGCAAATGTTTTTCATTGAAACAATCCCAACTCACACCACCAGCAGAAAATGTAATAAAAAAAGACTATATTCACAATATAAAGTCATTTTCATCAAATACCCGACGCAATTTTTCGATGTGAATTCAAACCATAAAACACTCATGCATCACTAAGTCTCTTGTGTCAAAGTACAAAGCGACCTGCTGCCTCCTACTGGTATGAATTGTTACTCTGCAGATCTTCTTATAGCAGAGAGACACAGCACATTATGTGTGGAATATATTCACTACATTGTCAAAAGTGTTTGGCCACCTGCCTTCACTCACATATGAACTTAAATTGCCATCCCACAGAATCGTCCAGAATGTTTCAGTATCCTGGAGCATTCAAACTTCCTTTCACTAAAACTAACTCCTGAAAAACAACCCCACACCATAATTCCTCCTCCATAAAATTAAACACTCGGCACAATGCAGTCTGAAATGTAGCATTATCCTGGCAACCTCCAAACCCAGACTCGTCCATCACATTCCCGGATGGAAAAGCGTGACTCATCAGTCCAGAGAAGGATTCACCACTGCTCTATAGTCCAGTGGCGACGTGTTTAACACTGCATCCCACGCTTTGCATTGGACTTGATGTACGGCTTAGATCAGGGGTGTCAAACTCAAATACAGAGTGGGCCAAAATTTAAAACTGAACAAAGCCGCGGGCCAAGGTTGAACAAATTAACCTTTTAATAGGGACCCAAACAAGTTTTGCATTGATCCGCCTCCACTTGAGATGGTTTCCTGTGGACGGGACTCTCGCTGCTGTCTTGGATCCGCTTGAACTGAACTCTCGCGGCTGTGTTGGAGCCACTATGGATTGAACTTTCACAGTATCATGTTAGACCCGCTCCACATCCATTGCTTTCGGTCCCCTAGAGGGGGGGGGGGGGTTGCCCACATCTGAGGTCCTCTCCAAGGTTTTTCATAGTCAGCATTGTCACTGGCGTCCCACTGGATGTGAATTCTCCCTGCCCACTGGGTGTGAGTTTTCCTTGCCCTTTTGTGGGTTCTTCCGAGGATGTTGTAGTCGCAATGATTTGTGCAGCCCTTTGAGACATTTGTGATTTGGGGCTATATAAATAAACATTGATTGATTGATGATAGTTGCATGGTGCAAACAACAAACCAGGGCTGAACAACGGGAGAAGGCAGGCTTAAATACAATTAGACAGTAATTATAAACAGGTGTGCGTCAAAAAACCAGGGCAGGTGCAACAAATGAGAAACCATGGCAACAAGACAAAACAAGGAAGCACACAAACCAGGGATCGGAAGAGTCCAAAAATAATCAGGAAACACAAAAGGACTCAAAAACCAAAACAATGTATGATCCGGGCGGCGGATCATAACAAAAGTCTTAACAAAATCTTATTTCATTCCTTTTTTCCATGAAAATCATGTCATGTTGTGTAAGATGCAACCTTTAATTGTCTCTGTTTTTCACTTTCAGGAGAGAAAAGACAACTGGGCCATTCTTAACACGGAGTGATTGCAAAACTGTCAAATATGGAGGACAAGAAATAGTCATAGGTGCGTTCCTTTGATGTTCAGCTTGTCTATATGTATGTATATATATATATATACATATATATATATATATATATATATATATATATATATATATATATATATATATATACAGAGGTGGGTAGAGTAGCCAGACATTGTACTCAAGTAAGAGTACTGTTACTTTAGAGATTTATTACTCAAGTAAAAGTAAGGAGTAGTCACCCAAATATTTACTTGAGTAAAAGTAAAAAGTATGTTGTGAAAAAACTACTCAAGTACTGAGTAACTGATGAGTAACCTGTTTGTTTAATGATGACGGCAACAAGTAATACACAAAAACATAAAAATAGCAATGAGCAAATTCATAGCCAGGAATATCTCTTAAGCAACTAAAACAATAATATATATTAAATAATAATACATTAAAATAAAGAAAATTAAGGCAAATTGAGCCACAATAACTTAACAGCACCATAGCCTCAGTAGGCGTTTATTGATTGATTGATTGATTGATTGAAACTTGTATTAGTAGATTGCACAGTACAGTACATATTCCCTACAATTGACCACTAAATGGTAACACCCCAATAAGTTTTTCAACGTTAATCAATTACTTAATAAATGACCAAGTCGAGGTGATCTACCTCATGTATACATACACACACATATCATATATATATATATATGTATATATATATACACACACATATCATATATATATATATATATATATATATATATATATATATATATAATTTATAGTTTTTTATTTTGCTGTTTTTGTTGAAATGTTAAAGGTGTTTTAATGAATATACATGCATGTTTAACATATAGATTCCTATCTTTCATGAAGACAAGAATATAAGTTGGTGTATTACCTGATTCTGATGACTTGCATTGATTGGAATCAGACAGTATAGTGCTGATAATGTCCACGTTTTCAAATGGAGGAGAAAAAAAGTTCCACTTTTCCGTCTAATACCACATGAAAGTCGTTGGTTTTTGGCATCTTATTTGTCCAGCTTCCATATTTGTTTCTATACACTTTACAAGAAATACATTGGCGGCAAACTCCGTAGCTTGCTAGCTTGTTTGTGCTGGCTTTCGGAGACTCTTATTTTGTTAGCGCAGGCGCGATGGAGCGGCGCTTTTATTGTGAAGACAGGAACTGTGCGATCAGTCTTTAGGCTTTTGACGGGAAGTACGGTTTAAATAAAAAGTGTCTTTTTTCCTTTACACTTTTGATTGATCGATTGAAACTTTTATTAGTAGATTGCACAGTACAGTACATATTCTGCACAATTGACCACTAAATGGTAACACCCCAATAAGTTTTTCAACTTTTTAGGTCGGATTCGACGTGTGACGGTCACGTGACCACAAGAGGTGGGTAGTAACGCGCTACATTTACTCCGTTACATCTACTTGAGTAACTTTTGGGATAAATTGTACTTCTAGGAGTAGTTTTTATGCAACATACTTTTACTTTTACTTGAGTTTATTTATAGAGAAGAAACGCTACTTTTACTCCGCTCCATTTATCTACAATCAGCTCGTTACTCGCTACTTTTTTTTATCGATCTGTTAATGCACGCTTTGTTTGTTTTGATTTTGTCAGACACACATTCAAAGTAGGAACTACACATGCCTGCGTTTCACCAATCAAATGCAGTCATTGGTGACGTTGGACCAATCAAAAAATACCAGACGGTCACGTGACCGTCACACGTCGAATACGACCTAAAAAAGTAGAAAAACTTATTGGGGTGTCATTTAGTGGTCAATCGTGCAGAATATGTACTGTACTGTGCAATCTACTAATACAAGTTTCAATCAATCAATCAATCAATCAATCAATCAATAAATGCCTACTGAGGCTATGGTGCTGTTAAGTTATTGTGGCTCAATTGCCATAATTTTTTTATTTATATTATTGTTTTTGTTGCTTAAGAGATATTCCTGGCTATGAATTTGCTCATTGCTATTTTTATGTTTTTGTGCATTACTTGTTGCCGTAATCATTAAACAAACAGGTTACTCATCAGTTATTCAGTACTTGAGTAGTTTTTTCACAACATACTTTTTACTTTTACTCAAGTAAATATTTGGGTGACTACTCCTTACTTTTACTTGAGTAATACATCTCTAAAGTAACAGTACTCTTACTTGAGTACAATTTCTGGCTACTCTACCCACCTCTGCTTATCACCTGGTTTTGTTTGATTGGTCCAACGTCACCAGTGACTGCATTTGATTGGTGAAACGCAGGCATGCGTAGTTCCTACTTTGAATGTGTGTCTGACAAAATCAAAACAAACAAAGCGTGCATTACAGATCGATAAAAAAAAAAAGTAGCGAGTAACGAGCTGATTGTAGATAAATGGAGCGGAGTAAAAGTAGCGTTTCTTCTTTATAAATATACTCAAGTAAAAGTAAAAGTATGTTGCATAAAAACTACTCGTAGAAGTACAATTTATCCCAAAAGTTACTCAAGTAGATGTAACGGAGTAAATGTAGCGCGTTACTACCCACCTCTGTATGTATGTATATATATATATATATATATATATATATATATATATATATACTGTTTACTTATGTAATATTCTAAAGTCAATGTATTGTTTCTACCCTGCAGGCCAAGTAAACTCTCTTAAAAGCAGAGTTAGTGGACTTCTCCGGATGTCTCGTGTCTCTACTATATAACCAACTATCCGTCTCCAGTGGACCAGACCTGGGCAGCAATATCTATTTAACCCTTGTATTATGTTGGGAAAAAATGACATTGAATATGTTGCGGGTCGTTTTGACCCGTAGTGTGTAAATGCACTCAAAACAGTCAAGAAAACACGTTAAACCGATAACAATTTTATTTTAGGTTGTATAAACATTTAGAAAAGTGACATACAATACATTTTTTATTCCAATTGTATTATGTTAAGGGTCAATTTGACCCATTTCAGTTTTTGTGTTGATCAAAGTACTGGTTATCCTTTCTTTTTTCTTGCTGAAATCTGGTGACTTTTCCTCATCTAGGGTCATGAACAGGTGTGTAAATCTGGACACTTTGTTGTGTAGTGGAATGTTTGTGCAGAGTTTGTATAAAAAGATGATGTTGCGGGTCATTTTGACCCAGGCGGTTTAATGTGGGTAAATAGCTGTTCGGATCCAAAAATAAACATGTCTCCTTGATGTACTTTTTACTTTGATATACAATTGTTTGTATTTTGATTGCCTCTGAGACCCAGAGCCAGGTGTGTGAAGAGAGGGAACTTTCTCACACTTGTCCTTGTCTCCCCAGATGTCATCCTTCTGGAGCTCATTTTTGGTGATTTTGTCAAAGAGATGACATGAGACCAGTGACAAGGGGCGGCATGGCGTAGTGGGTAGAGCGGCCGTGCCAGAAACCTGAGGGTTGCAGGTTCGCTTCCCACCTATTAACATCCAAAATTGCTGCCGTTGTGTCCTTGGGCAGGACACTTCACCCTTTGCCCCCGGTGCCGCTCACACCGGTGAATGAATGATGAGTGAATGTTTGGTGGTGGTCGGAGGGGCCGTAGGCGCAAACTGGCAGCCACGCTTCCGTCAGTCTACCCCAGGGCAGCTGTGGCTACAGATGTAGCTTACCACCACCAGGTGTGAATGAATGATGGGTTCCCACTGCTCTGTGAGCGCTTTGAGTATCTAACAATAGGAAAGCGCGATATAAATCTAATCCATTATTATTATTATTATTAATGACAAGTGTGAGAAAGTTCCCACTCTTCACACACCTGGCTCTGGGTCTCAGAAGCAATCAAAATACAAACAATTGTACATCAAAGTAAAAAGTACATCAAAGAGACTTGTTTATTTTGGCTATTTACCCACATTAAAGTATCTGGGTCAAAATGACCCGCAACATCATCTTTGTATACAAACTCTGCAAGACATTCCGCTACACAACAAAGTGTCCAGATTTTACACACCAGTTCGCGACCCTCGATGAGGAAAAGTCAGCAGATTTCAGCAAGAAAAAGAAAGGATCACCAGTACTTTGATCAACACAAAAACTGAAATGGGTCAAATTGACCCTCAACATAATAGAAGGGTTAAACAGCTTTACATATTTCACAACAAGAGCGAGGGATTGAAAGTCGCCAAAGGAGTGAGGAGGATTTTGTTTTTGTTTTCCATGTAAGATAAGTTGTGGATGTAAAATGGCTCTTAACTGTTATTTGCCGGAAGTGTCTCCCCAATCTCTCTTCTGGCTAATCTGTGGAAATGTGACGTTTTTTTAAAAGTATCAAATGAGCGGTGATTTAAATATTGTCTTCGTGCGTGTTTTTTTGTGCTGGTTTGTAAACTTCGCTCACACGCTCAAAGTAGTTCAGGTTTTTTGGAGGCGGCGCGGAATTTAGGGGACCTTTTTTTTGTATGAATTGAATGAACTTGCACCTTGTTTCGTACAATCCAGGTTTCAGAGCTCGGACTTTGACCTCCTGTTTGTGACTGTTACGCCACATAGAGCAGGGGTGTCCAAACTTTTTCCCCCACTGAGGGACGCACGTTGAAAAATGAACGCATGCGGGCGACATTTTGTCATTTTCCATTTCCAAAACCGACACAATATTTATTACAACGATTAAGGCTCCTCTCGATTTAAAGCGTTAAAAAACAAGTTATATGTATATTTTTTTATATTTGTTTTACTTTCAACGCTAAAATATTTATAAATCCACTTGAGATGTATTTGTTGATATAAAATATATATATTTTTTGGTATGTTTTATGCTCTTTTTGTCAAAGAAACCCCATTTTTGAAGGCCAAACACAAAATGTGCAATATCTTCCACCAAACAATTTTCTAAATTGAATATTTGATGTGAAGTAATTGGAGCCTCACATAAGAAAATAATTCATGACATTTCTTTTGCTTAATTATTATTTTTTGAACAATAAAACGAATGAAAATGTATATGGGTGTGTGTGTGTGTATATATATACACACACCTTTAAAAAATATATTATGGCTGTCAATTACAATTTCTTTAAGCTCACATATTGGAATTTGGATTAATCATGATTAATCGCAGGTGATTAATTGCTTGTTTAATTAAAATCTGCTTGAGAAAAAAACCCAATATTTGTACAAAAATGCGATTATGTTGTCAGAATTTTTTTTGTTTTACTTTCAACGATAACATATTTATAAATCAACTTATGATCTATTCGTTGATATAAAATGTTATTTTTTTTTGTATGTTTTATGCTCTTTTTTTGTCAAAGAAAACCCATTTTTTAAGGGCCAAACACATAATGTGCAATATCTTCCAGCAAAACAATTTTCTAAATTGAATATTTGATGTGAAGTAATTGGAGCCTCGCATAAGAAAATAATTCATAACATTGCTATATATATATATATATATATACACATACATACCTTAAAAAAATATATTACGGCTGTCAATTACAATTTCTTTAAGCTCACATATTGGAATTTAGATTAATCATGATTAATCGCAGGTGATTAATTGCTTGTATAATTAAAATCTGCTTGAGAAAAGACCCCAATATTTGTACAAAAATGCAATTATGTTGTCATAATTTTTTTTTGTTTACTTTCAACGATAAAATATTTATAAATAAACTTATGATCTATTCGTTGATATAAAATGTTAATTTTTTTTGTATGTTTTATGCTCTTTTTTTTGTCAAAGAAAACCCATTTTTGAAGGCCAAACACAAAATGTGCAATATCTTCCACCAAAACAATTTTTTAAATTAAATATTTGATGTGAAGTAATTGGAGCCTCACATAAGAAAATAATTCATAACAACATTTCTATATATGTATATATATATATATACATACATACTTTAAAAAAAAATATTACGGCTGTCAATTACAATTTCTTTAAGCTCACATATTGGAATTTGGATTAATCATGATTAATCGCAGGTGATTATTTGCTTGTATAATTAAAATCTGCTTGAGAAAAAACCCCAATATTTGTACAAAAATGCAATTATGTTGTCAGAATTTTTTTTGTTTTACTTTCAACGATAAAATATTTATAAATCAACATATGATATATTCAGATCTATTCGTTGATATAAAATGTTTTTTTTTTGTATGTTTTATGCTCTTTTTTATCAAAGAAAACCCATTTTTTTGAAGGCCAAACACAAAATGTGCAATATCTTCCCCCAAAACAATTTTCTAAATTTAATATTTGATGTGAAGTAACTGGAGCCGTACATAAGTAAATATTTCATAACATTGCTTTTGCTTAATTGTTATTTTCGAACAATGAATCTTTAAGAAAAATCGGACAAATAAAAGGTATGTTGATCCAAAATTCTGCCACTCATAAAAGTATTAAACATAAGTCATATAATAATATATGTTATCTTTACTTAAACCTCTAGTTCAGTGATTCTCAAACTATTTTGACCAAGTATCACCATAATGACCAACATTAAAATACAGTAGCCTAGTAGGCTGGAATATTAATTAAAAACAAAGTAGGGGTTTTATTTAACAACTACAAATATTTATTATTTTGGCCACCGTAACATCACACACAGTTTGAACGGTAACACTGTGTTGGAATATTTAATTAAGTCATTCTTTGTCGTTCCACTTGACGGAGCCTACTTACCCTAACAAAGTTTGAGAATCACTGCTCTACATCAACTCCAAATCTATCCGCCAACGATATGTTTTTATTCATTTTTGAACAGCGCCAGTTTTAATGTAAAAAATATAAAATAAAATTGCCTGCATTGTGACGGTTGGCTGGCATTGTTGTGCGGGTTTGTTCTCTCGAATGATGCAGTCGGACTTGGACACAGCGTAAAGGTAAGAAAAGTATGATTTATTAATACTAACAAAACAAACTAAGAACTTGCACAAGGCAGTAAAGGCAAAACAAACAACTAGCATGGGAGCTAGAAAGAAAAAAAAACGCTAGCATGTGAGCTAGGGAACAAACAGAGTAGCGCGGAAGCTAACAAGTACAAGAAATAGATCTTTACCACAATTGGGAAGGAGTGTTGTCACCTGTTGTACGGAACAGAAACTCTAATGCGAGAGCGAGTAACGAAAAAGGCAGGCTTAAATAAGGAGTCATTACGAAGCAGGTGCGCTTAAAAAACAAGAGGCAGGTGACACTGATACGTAACTATGACGACAGAACAAAACAGGAAGTGCCACCAGGAACTAAGGTAGTCAAATACTAAAACACGATACAAAGACGGAACAAAAACAGAATATGACGTGATCCAAGTAGCTGATCATGACATGCATTGTAGTTTTGTGTTGATCGTGTTAATATTGCAATATTTTCTCGTTACATTTTCTTTCACTTATGTTTTGTTTTTTTTATTGTATTTTTTACACGTGTTGTGGGACTTTAGAAAATTAACTGCGGGCTGAAAGTGGCCCTCGGGCCCCAATTTGGACACCCCTGACAGAGTATTAAAAAATGCAATGTTCTATATTGACTGTTAATAGCGTGGAGTCTTTGGAAGCAGCTATTTGGACACGAACACCAACTATCACATAGTCGGCCATTAATCTATGCCAAAGTACTCATCTTGACTCATCCATTCATTTCTGAGGCTGTGACGAGGCTGTTAAACATTCTGAGTATTGGACAACAACACACTATATGTCAACTCTTTTATAAAATAACCTGAAATAATGCTTGTTTTTGTCTTCTTTCACGCCTTGCTGCAATTTGTACAAAGTATCCATTTTAAATACTGTGACTGTGCGAGTGTGCATCCGTCTTTATTTATCCTGCAATATCAAAACAAAACTAACTACTTAAGTGTGGACTGACTGATTATTAGTGTTTCACTTTAATGTAAACAACATTGCCACTTGTTTCATTGATCTGGACCTAAAAATGATGTCTAAAAATAAAATACCCGACAAAGTAGTAATTAGGGACCGAATGTCCCTTTGGGACAGAAGACTCTATTGTATTTCTAAGGTTTTATTATTATTATTATTCCGCCGCATCTTTGAGCTGTAATTTGACCTCCTTAAAGGGGAACATTATCACAATTTCAAAAGGGTTAAAAACTATAAAAATCAGTTCCCAGTAGCTTGTTGTATTTTTTGAAGTTTTTTTCAAAATTTTACCGGTCTCGGAATATCCCTAAATAAAGCTTTAAAGTGCCTTATTTTGGGCTCTCTGCGAAGACACTGGCCATTTCCCTGTGACGTCACACAGTGCTGCCAATGTAAACAAACAATGGGAATACCACAGCAAGATATAGCGACATTAGCTCGGATTCAAACTCGGATTTCAGCGACTTAAGCGATTCAACAGATTACGCATGTATTGAAACAGATGGTTGGAGTATGAAAGTATTGAAGAAGAAACTGAAGCTATTGAGCGAATAGCTATTGACGCTATTCATAGCCATAGCATGGCCGAATAGCTGCGTTAGCATCGCCGGTAAAATGTGCGGACCAAACGATCAGGACTTTCGCATCTTTTGACACTGGAGCAACTTCAATCCGTCGATTGGTAAGTGTTTGTTTCGCATTAAATGTGGGTGGAAGGAAACGTAATATAGTTGCAAATGCATCTACAGGTTATCCATACATCTCTGTACCATGTCTGCTTTAGCACCGCCGGTAAATAGCTTGTTTTATTTTTCGAAGTTTTTTCCAAAATTTTACACCTCCCAGAATATCTCTAAAAAAACATTAAAGTTCTTGATTTTCGCTATTTGCGATGTGACTGTCCATCTCCCTGTGACGTCATACAGTGCTGCCAATACAAACAAGATGGCGGTTACCACAGCAAGATATAGCGACATTAGCTCGGATTCAGACTCGGATTTCAGCGGCTTAAGCGATTCAACATATTACGCATGTATTGAAACAGATGGTCGGAGTATGGAGGCAGATAGCGAAAACGAAATTGAAGAAGAAATTGAAGCTATTGACGCTATTCGGGCATAGCATGGGTGTACCTAATGAAGTGGCCCATAGCATGGCTGTGTTATTAGCATCGCCGGTAAAATGTGCGGACCAAACAATGAGGACTTTCGCATCTTGTGACACTGGAGCAACTTAAACCCGTCGATTGGTAAGTGTTTGTTTCGCATTAAATGTGGGTATCTAGTTTCAAATGTACATACAGCTAGCGTAAATAGCATGTTAGCATCGATTAGCATAGCATGTTAGCATCGATTAGCTGGCAGTCATGCTGCAACCAAATATGTCTGATTAGCACATAAGTCAACAACATCAACAAAACTCACCTTTGTGATTTCGTTGACTTATGTGATTTGTGATTTATATTTATATAGCGCTTTTCTCA
>NC_084632.1:2901322-2938822 GCF_033978795.1 Nerophis ophidion
GCTGGAGGCAGCGTGCAGGTAAAAAATGTATCTGATGCTTAAACCAGAAATAAACAAAATGTGAGAGTGCCTAAGAAAAGGCATTGAAGCTTATTTGTGACAGTTTGATTCCACAATGTCACTTTTTGACCTTTGGCTTCCTCTCAAAAATTTCAACATGGACACACAATACAAACATTCAATCATTTTAGTTTAAAGCATGCTCAACAAACAAATAAGCTGTCACTCACCATGGCTCTGAAGGTGTGGCTAAAAGAGTCCAGGTGGGGCTGAAGGCTTTAAGTAACTGAGCACACCTGCTTGGACTAATTAGGCCTAATTTGGGCCAAACCATGACTTTCAGGAGCTGGGTGTTGTTGAGAGACATTTGAAAGTTGTCTTGTCTAAACATGAATATACAGTGGACAAAAATGACTGCTTTAAAAATACAAAAGTACTATGCGAATACTTTTTGGACATGTGATGGTTATTTATGGTGTAATTTACAAAAGAAGTGTTTTCTTCAGTTCCCCTGTCAAATTGGTCCCAGCTAGTGGGCGGGGCTATGGGCTATTTTAGTGGGGGAAACGCCATTTTTCTGCCAGTCTGCTGCCTGTCACTGCCAGAGGAGGTCAGGTGTGCCAGCCAGAGGAGGTCAGGTGTGCCAGCCAGAGGAGGTCAGGTGTGTCCTGAACAAGAGTTTCACTCTCCATACCTCAAACAACCACTGAGGTGATTATTTTGATGATGAGATTATGTTGTGATGTAACCACTTAAATGAGTTTTGTTGATTGCTAATTTATTTTGCTAAATCTGTTTTATTTCCCCAAGTGGAGGAGTTCAAGTACCTAGGAGTCTTGTTCACGAGTGAGGGAAGAGTGGATGGTGAGATCGACAGGCGGATCGGTGCGGCGTCTTCAGTAATGCGGACGCTGTACCGATCCGTTGTGGTGAAGAAGGAGCTGAGCCGGAAGGCAAAGCTCTCAATTTACCGGTCGATCTACGTTCCCATCCTCACCTATGGTCATGAGCTTTGGGTCATGACCGAAAGGATAAGATCACG
Source organism: Nerophis ophidion (assembly GCF_033978795.1). Classification (NCBI taxonomy): domain Eukaryota; kingdom Metazoa; phylum Chordata; class Actinopteri; order Syngnathiformes; family Syngnathidae; genus Nerophis; species Nerophis ophidion. The sequence goes on from NC_084632.1 coordinate 2,902,365, forward strand.
GGTACAAGCGGCCCAAATGAGTTTGGGTCTCTCCCTTAGAGATAGGGTGAGAAGCTCTGCCATCCGGGAGGAACTCAAAGTAAAGCCGCTGCTCCTCCACATGGAGAGGAGCCAGATGAGGTGGTTCGGGCATCTGGTCAGGATGCCACCCGAACACCTCCCTTTAGGGCACGTCCAACCGGTAGGAGGCCACGGGGAAGACCCAGGACACGTTGGGAAGACTATGTCTCCCGGCTGGCCTGGGAACGCCTCAGGATCCCCCGGGAAGAGCTGGACGAAGTGGCTGGGGAGAGGGAAGTCTGGGCTTCCCTGCTTAGGCTGTTGCCCCCGCGACCCGACCTCGGATAAGCGGAAGAAGATGGATGGATGGATGTTTTATTTCATTCTTTACTTTGATATATTTAATGTTTGACCTTTCGATTGTGAATATTTGTATTTTTATATAATGGATTTACATTTTATTTTTAATATGCTTATTTTGATTAATTATATATAGGCCTATTTGATGATAAATGGGTTGTACTTGTATAGCGCTTTTCTACCTCAAAGCGCTTTGACACTACTTCCACATTCACACACACATTCACACACTGATGGAGGGAGCTGCCATGCAAGGCGCTAACCAGCACCCATCAGGAGCAAGGGTGAAGTGTCTTGCTCAGGACGGGACAAGGTTGGTACTAGGTGGGGATTGAACCATGGACCCTCGGATTGCACACGGCCACTCTTCCACTGCGCCACGCAATGCATGTGACTTTGAAATATATTTAGAATATAAATGTACTATATATAATATACAATACTAATATTGTCTCTATTACTGTTACAGATTGTGGGTGCTTTGTCTTCCTGTTGTTCAACTCTTGACACTTTTTGGGTTTTCAATAAATGTTTGTAAACTGTGTGCCTTGCCATCCTTGATTTAAAGTCTGGTTTGCAAAGGTTACATTACCTTCACCTGAGGCGAGGTGGGACAATAGGGAAGGCTATGCAGAACGAAACTGAACTGGCTAGAAAGTGAAGAAAAACAGAATGCTGGACGACAGCAAAGACTTACTGCGGAGCAGAGATGGAAAAAAAGCCAACACAATAGGAGAGCAAGACAAGAACTAAAACACTACACACAGGAAAACAACAAAAAAGTCTGTCACGACGTGATGTGACAGTATACTTTGAAACAGGAGCTAGTGATGTTTAGATATGGTTTATATTCATATCCAACAACTTTTTACTGTCAAGTTTCATTTTTTTTTCATTTCTGCTGCTGGTGTGCCTCTTCATTTTTTCAATGCAAAAAAAAGGTTGAAAAACACTACAATAGTGTGTAATGTAGCAGATTTGAGTTAAATTGGGACGGCTTGGCGCAGTGGGAGAGTGGCTGTGTGCAACCCGAGGGTCCCTGGTTCAATCCCCACCTAGTACCAACCTCGTCACGTCCGTTGTGTCCTGAGCAAGACACTTCACCCTTGCTCCTGATGGGTGCTGGTTGGCGCCTTGCATGGCAGCTCCCTTCATCAGTGTGTGAATGTGTGTGTGAATGTGGAAGTAGTGTCAAAGCGCTTTGAGTACCTTGAAGGTAGAAAAGCGCTATACAAGTACAACCCATTTATTTATTTAATGTATAAGAAAAATAGCAAGGACATTAATAAAGTGGACATACTGTAGACTTTGCAAACCATGTCTATTTATTTATGTAACATTTGACCCATTGCAGAATATCCTCCACCAGGGGTCTCCACAAACACAATTATCAGCATCATGTATTCATTCCTGAGCCATTCATGTATACATCACATTATTCCATTAAAACAAACAGCAGGTCCACCTGGAGACAATTTTAATGAAAGGACATTAAGTATTACAAAGTAAAGTTTTTTTAGCAATCTGCACAAAAAGCACGGAGTTCCCAGAAAGTACATTTTTACAATTACAAATATCACTATTATGTTTGTGTTAAAATATAAGATATTTAGCAAATGTATACTGGATATAAAGACCAAAATATTACTAATATTCTATTAGTGTCCTTCTTTACCTGCTTATTCATAGCTGAAGCATAAAAACACATTTTAATGTGACTATAAAATGAAAAGTATAGGTAGTAGAGTCTAATGTTTAACAGTCAAGGGTGTTCAGACATTTTAAAATAATTACAAAATGCACAATTACTCTATCACACTGCAGAAGTTGCTTTATTTTAGAGGTAGTTATGATTATTTGCAGATGGAAAAATCATGCAGCGGAAATAGTTCAATATTCTTTACAATGGCAGCAATGCAGCTTATATTCCTCCAGTCATAGATTTGTTTTTGAATGACAGTCAGTGGTAGCATTTTATGGATCAGAAAGAACACAAACTAACATAATAAATAAAAGATAATTCCAACTCTTTGGTGGCAAAGCAATTGGAAAATGTATTTATGTGAATTAATAAGTGTGGCTTGCATTACTTTTGTTTACAAAGGAGTATTATGGCCACACTTTAAGGAAAAACACATCGACCTGAAATATTGTGAAAATATTGTGGAATTGGGAGATAAAAGTTGTCATATTGCAATATATAAATATATATTTTTAAAATCATAATTAAGTAATTATATTATATCTAGTATAATTACAAGAATTATACTAGAAAAACAATATATCTTTACAAGAATTTAATCAAGAAATAAAGATTAAAGTTGCAGTTCAACTGGGGGGAGAAAAGTAATAATTTTATAAGGGTAATTTTGTAATTGGAAGAGTAAATACATCTGAACCCAGCCCACTATTTTATGATAATTAAGTTACAGTTAAGTAGCATTAAAATGAACTAGTTCCACAATAAAAATAACATTTTTTTTATGAGAAACAGAAATGTTTATAAACAAAAATATCTAAAAATGGGGCGGCATAGCTCGGTTGGTAGAGTGGCCATGTCAGCAACTTGAGGGTTGCAGGTTTGATTCCCGCTTGTGCCAACCTAGTCACTGCCATTGTGTCCTTGGGCAAGACACTTTACCCACCTGCTCCCAGTGCCACCCACACTGCTTTAAATGTAACTTAGATATTGGGTTTCACTATGTAAAGCGCTTTGAGTCACTAGAGAAAAGCGCTATATAAATATAATTCACTTCACTAAAAATAAGAATATTTTCACAAAAAGTAGTAATTTTATGACGGGGGTGGGGAGGGTTTATACATTTTAATGAATAAAGTTTTATTATTTTATGAGAAAAAAATTAAAAGTTTTATGAGAATAACAAACAGAGGGGTGGGGGCATCTGAATTTTATGAGAGTAAAATTGTAATGTGATGAATACAAATATCAGAATCTTACGTGAAAATTGAATAGTTTTACAAATATTTTCTAAACAAAAGTTATTATCTTATAGTTAATATGATTAAAGGATTTTACAATTAAAAAATGGCAAAAAACCCAACAACAAACAATATCTAAACATACAAATATATTCACCATTATTTGCAATATTATGATAGCAACATATTTTTGGGAGGGAGGAGTGGTGAGTTCAATTCTACAACTCAGGATTAAAGTTAAGATAGCGTTAAATAGTGGCAAAACAATTTTTTTTATGTAAAAACAATCATTTTAACAAGAGGAAATAGAGCTCGCAAAAAGCCGCTGCCTGACCAGGGCTCGGAAAATCTGCAGAGACTCCTCCCACATCCACCTAGGACTGTTATCACTGCATCATAATAATCCTTTCAATTCCCCCCAAAAATGGATTACCGGTAACTCGCTGGAATTAGGGCTGGGCCATATATCGAATATACTCCATATATCGAATATACTCCATATATCGAATATACTCCATATATCGCAGGTTTGTCTCTGTGCAAAATAGAAAATGTCTATATGGTGATATTGGAGTTAACATTCTCACACAGTTGCTTTTAGCTGCGGGCATTAAACTACATGCTCTTCTTGTCTCTCCTTCTCACAGAGGCATAAAACAAGCGCACCTTCTTACTGGTTGACATAGAGAAACATGTTCGCTTGACCGCTCTGTGTTAAAGCTTCACAACAAACAAAGAAACACCAGCTTTGTTTCGGTGCTAAAGACAGCTGCAATCCACCGCTTTCCACCAACAGCATTCTTCTTTGACGTCTCCATTATTAATTGAACAAATTGAAAAATATTCAGCAACACAGGTGTCCAAATTACTGTGTAATTATGTGATGAAAAGAGACGACTTTTAGCCGTAAGTGGAGCTGGGCTAATATGTCCCCTCTGACCAATAACGTTACAAACACACATCATCATAAGCGTCATCATTCCGCGACGTTTTCAACAAGAAACTGCGCAGGAAATTTAAAATTGTAATTTAGTAAACTAAAAAGGCCGTATTGTCATGTGTTGCAGTGTTAATATTTCATCATTGATATATAAACTATCAGACTACGTGGTCTGAAAAAATTAATTAAATGTTTTTATTGCACATTAGCACTTTATCAGTCCTGCCCTAATACTCCCTTAAAAGCAGGGGTCTCAGACACGCGGCCTGCGAGACGTTATTTTGCGGCCCCCACCTTAATATGAAAGTTTAATGTTAGCGCGGCCCGCAAGTTTCATACGAATAGCGCTTGACAGCGTTGTTATTTGGCTCCAAAATGGCTATTTCAACGTTCTGGGTTGCCTACCCCTGCAATAGTGGAAAAGCGGCAAATGAGTGAAAGCGACAGAGACGTTGCCATGGAGACGAGGGTTTTCTTACATGCCTGGCTGCAGTCACACCGCCACACCTGTCCGTCAGTAATAACAGTCCCCGATAACCTGGACCAAATCAAACCGTTATTTTATTATTTCATTTGCATTGCCTCACATTTCTTAATTCTCCTTTTGTTCATTTATATTTGGATTTCATTTGGCGTTGAAAATAAAAATAAAGACATTTAAAATTATTTTTTTAGTCAGAGGGGTGCGGTGAACATGCCAGCGTCTCAGAGAGAAGCAGAGGAGCCAACCTCCCAGCTGACTTTTTGACTTCAGGAGGAAGCTTAATCCACTGATGTCTCCGGTAAGATATATATCACAATTTTCCCATCCAAAAACATGTTGGTTGACGTAGAGGAACATATTCGCTTGACCGCTCTGTGTTAAAGCTTCACAACAAACAAACACCGGCTGTGTTTTGGTGCTAAAGACAGCTGCAATACACTGCTTTCCACCAACAGCATTCTTCTTTGACGTCTCCATTATTAATTGAACAAACTGCAAAAGATTCAGTAAGTAACGCAGATGTCCAAATTACTGTGTAATTATGTGATGAAAAGAGACGACTTTAGCCGTAAGTGGAGCTGGGCTGATATGTCCCCTCCAACCAATAACATTGCAAACACGCGTCATCATAAGCGTCATCATTCCGCTACATTTTCAACAAGAAACTTCGCAGGAAATTTAAAATTGTAATTTAGTAAACTAAAGCGGCCGTATTGGCATGTGTTGCAATGTTAATATTTCATCATTGATGTATAAACTATCAGACTGTGTGGTCGCTAGTAGTGGGTTTCAGTAGGACTTTAAATGTTTTTACTGCCCTAATACTCCCTTAAAAGCAGGGGTCTCAGACACGCGGCCTGCGAGACGTTATTTTGCGGCCCCCACCTTAATATGAAAGTTTAATGTTAGCGCGGCCCGCAAGTTTCATACGAATAGTGCTTGACAGCGTTGTTATTTGGGTCCAAAATGGCTCTTTCAACGTTCTGGGTTGCCTACCTCTGCACTAGTGGAAAAGCGGCAAATGAGTGAAAGCGACAGAGACGTTGCCATGGAGACGAGGGTATTCTTACGTGCCTGGCTGCAGTCACACCGCGACACCTGTCCGTCAGTAATAACAGTCCCCGACAACCTGGACCAAATCAAACCGTTATTTTTTTATTATTTAATTTGCATTGCCTCACATTTCTTAATTCTCCTTTTGTTCATTTATATTTTGATTTTATTTGCTGTTGAAAATAAAAATAAAGACATTTAAAAAGATTTTTTTAGTCGGAGGGGTGCGGTGAACATGCCAGCGTCTCAGAGAGAAGCAGAGGAGCCAACCTCACAGCTGACTTTTTGACTTCAGGAGGATGCATAATCCACTGATGTCTCCAGTAAGATATATATCACAATTTTCCCATCCAAAAGCTTGTTGGTTGACGTAGAGAAACATGTTCGCTTGAACACTCTGTGTTAAAGCTTCACAACAAACAAACACCGGCTGTGTCTCGGTGCTAAAGACAGCTGCAAAACACCGCTTTCCACCAACAGTATTCTTCTTTGACGTCTCCATTATTAATTGAACAAATTCCAAAAGATTCAGCAACACAGATGTTCAAATTACTGTGTAATTATGCGATGAAAAGAGACGACTTTTAGCCGTGTGTGTTGCTGGGATAATATGTCCCCTCCAACCAATAACGTTACAAACACACATCATCATAAGAGTCATCATTCCGCTACGTTTTCAACGAGAAACTGCGCAGGAAATTTAAAGTTGTAATTTAGTAAACTAAAGCGTCCGTATTGGCATGTGTTGCAATGTTAATATTTCATCATTGATATATAAACTATCAGACTGTGTGGTCGCTAGTAGTGGCTTTCAGTAGGACTTTAAATTAAATGTTTTTACTGCCCTAATACTCCCTTAAAAACAGGGGTCTCAGACACGCGAGACGATATTTTGCGGCCCCTACCTTAATATGAAAGTTTAATGTTAGTGCGACCTGCAAGTTTTATACGAATAGCGCTTGACAGCGTTGTTATTTGGGTCCAAAATGGCTCTTTCAACGTTCTGGGTTGCCTACCCCTGCAATAGTGGAAAAGCGGCAAATGAGTGAAAGCGACAGAGACGTTGCCATGGAGACGAGGGTTTTCTTACATGCCTGGCTGCAGTCACACCGCGACACCTGTCCGTCAGTAATAACAGTCCCCGACAACCTGGACCAAATCAAACAGTTATTTTTTTAATTATTTAATTAGCATTGCCTCACATTTCTTAATTCTCCTTTTGTTCATTTATATTTTGATTTTATTTGCTGTTGAAAATAAAAATAAAGACATTTAAAAAGATTGTTTTAGTCGGAGGGGTGCGGTGAACATGCCAGCGTCTCAGAGAGAAGCAGAGGAGCCAACCTCACAGCTGACTTTTTGACTTCAGGAGGATGCATAATCCACTGATGTCTCCAGTAAGATATATATCACAATTTTCCCATCCAAAAACATGCTGGTTGACATAGAGAAACATGTTCCCTTGACCGCTCTGTGTTAAAGCTTCACAACAAACAAACACCAGCTTTGTTTCGGTGCTAAAGACAGCTGCAATCCACCGCTTTCCACCAACAGCATTCTTCTTTGACGTCTCCATTATTAATTGAAAAAATTGCAAAATATTCAGCAACACAGATGTCCAAATTACTGTGTAATTATGTGATAAAAAGAGACGACTTTTAGCCGTAAGTGGTGCTGGCTAATATGTCGCCTCTGACCAATAACGTCACAAACACGCGTCATCATTCCGCTACATTTTCAACAAGAAACTGCGCGGGAAATTTAAAATTGTAATTTAGTAAACTAAAGCGGCCGTATTGGCATGTGTTGCAATGTTAATATTTCATCATTGATGTATAAACTATCAGACTGCGTGGTCGCTAGTAGTGGCTTTCAGTAGGCCTTTAAATTAAATGTTTTTACTGCCCTAATACTCCCTTAAAAGCAGGGGTCTCAGACACGCGGCCTGCGGGTCAATTGCGGCCCAAGAGACGTTATTTAGCGGCCCCCACCTTATTATGAAAGTTTAATGTTAGTGCGACCTGCAAGTTTCATACGAATAGTGCTTGACAACGTTGTGTTATTTGGCTCCAAAATGGCTATTTCAACGTTCTGGGTTGCCTACCCCTGCAATAGTGGAAAAGCGGCAAATGAGTGAAAGCGGCAGAGACGTTGCCATGGAGATGAGGGTTTTCTTACGTGCCTGGCTGCAGTCACACCGCGACACCTGTCCGTCAGTAATAACAGTCCCCGATAACCTGGACCAATTCATACCGTTATTTGTGGGGTTTTTTTAATTTGCATTGCCTCACCTTTTTTAATTCTCATTTTGTTCATTTATATTTTGATTTTATTTGGTGTTGAAAATAAAAATAAAGACATTTAAAATTATTTTTTTAAGAAATCTTTTCTCGCGGCCCAGCCTCACCCAGACTCTGCATCCAGTGCCCCCCCCCAGGTAAAGTGAGTTTGAGACCCCTGCTTAAAAGTTTGAAAGTAATTTCCTTCCTGTGGAACTCTCCCTGTCCTTTCTCCGATTTCTGGGGCAGTGCAGCCATCTGCACAAAGGTGTGGCGTCATTACCCCGGGGTGAAAACACCACCACCAGGGGCTTACGGTGAAGCATTTTGGGATGTGCGTGGTCACATGGTGGTTTCGCTGTTGTGGTTTTGCACCACCTGGTTCTCCTGGCAGATGAGCTGGTAGGGCTTCTCGTTCTCTTCGATGACCGAGTTGCGCACCTCCTCGTCCTGACTTTGCAACTCGGCGCGACACAGGTGCTCCAAGACGCCCGCCCCGAGCGAGTCGCCCAGCACGTTGACGGTGGTCCGCAGGCGGTCCCTGGAAGGTGACCACATGTACACATTCAGCAGCGTTTAAAAGACATTAAGTGGGTCACTCTGCATTATGCACGAGCAACCTTTTTCCCAATGGCGCCACCTGTGGGTCGATCGCAACAGTGACATTTAGGCAGAAAAAGCCAATCCCCGCCACCCTGACATTTAGCGGCGACTCACAGTAACCAATCCACTGCGATGATGAGCGTTATGTCCTCTGTGGGCAGTCCCACCGATGTCAATACAATCACCATGGTAACCAGGCCAGCATGGGGGATGCCTGCTGCTCCGATGCTGGCGGCGGTTGCCGTGATACTGGGTGGGCGGAGAAGGGGAGGAGAGAAAGGTAGAGGTTGGTTAAGAAGCCCGGTGTTGTCACAGTAAGATTAGCAATTATTATGCAAAGTAAAAGTTTTAATACGGGTGTGAACATTTGGGCAGCAAACGATTGGATCCAAATCAGACTACCGGGGTGATAATTATTGATTTAAAACCATTCTCACAATGTACAGTATTATTTGGGATAATAATATTGTTTTATATATATATACATATATACATATACATACATATATATATATATATATATATATATATATATATAATAAGCAGTAGAAAATTGATGTATGGTTGTATATATATATATACATATATACATACATATATATATATACATATATATATATATATATATATATATATATATATATATATATATATATATATACACATACATACATACATACATATACATACATATATATACATACATATATACATATATATATACATATATAATGCCTGTTAATCTGGGTTTATGTTTGATCATGTTATGTTTTGTTTTTTGGACTCTTGTTTCCTGTTTTGCACTTCCTGCTTTTGTTTGTTTCCAATAGCAGTGAAGTGAATGATATTTATATAGCGCTTTTTCTCTAGTGATTCAAAGCGCTTTACATAGTGACACCCAATATCTAAGTTACATTTAAAGCAGTGTGGGTGGCACTGGGAGCAGGTGGGTAAAGTGTCTTGCCCAAGGACACAACGGCAGTGACTAGGATGGCCGAAGCGGGGGATCGAACCTGCAACCCTCAAGTTATTGGCACGGCCACTCTACCAACCGAGCTATACCCATTAGTTTCCGCCTGTTCTCCTAGTCACAGCCCCTGCCCTCAGTCCCGCACCTATTTCTCATTACCACAGCTACTATTTAAGTCATTGGCTTTCTGTTTATCGATCTGGGAACTTTGCTTGCATACCCCTAATGCTTACTCACCACGACCACGCACCTACCTTGCCTTGCCAAAGTTCATGCCTTGCCACGCTGCTTACTATTTTTGACCACCGCGCGTCTTTTCTTTTGCCTTTTTGTATTTTAGTTTATAAATGAATAACTATGTACCTGAACTCACGCCTGGCTCGTATATACATATATATATATATATATATATATACACACATTTTCTACTGCTTATTCCCTGGCGCCTATCTCAGCTACAATCGGGTAGAAGGCGGCGTACACCCTGGACAAGTCACCACCTCATCACAGGGCCAACACAGATAGACAGACAACATTCACACACTAGGGACCATTTAGTGTTGCCAATCAACCTATCCCCAGGTGCATGTCTTTGGAGGTGGGAGGGGCCTATCCCCAGGTGCATGTCTTTGGAGGTGGGAGGGGCCTATCCCCTGGTGCATGTCTTTGGAGGTGGGAGGGGCCTATCCCCAGGTGCATGTCTTTGGAGGTGGGAGGGGCCTATCCCCAGGTGCATGTCTTTGGAGGTGGGCGGAAGCCGGAGTACCCGGAGGGAACCCACGCAGTCACGGGGAGAACATGCAAACTCCACACAGATCCCGAGCCCGGGATTGAACCCTGACCACCAGGACCTTCATATTTTGAGGCAGACACACTAACCCCTGTCCCACCGTGCTGCCCCATAACACTTATATACGACTTTTAAAGTAATTTTGATAGTAGGCTAATATAGCTAATATAGACACTTGCATCATGTGTTGTCTTCCTTACAACACTTACATAAAACTATCAATTTTTTGGGCTCCAGGCAGATGCATTTTTGTATTTTTGTTCTGATAATACTCTTTCAACATTCTGGGTTTCCGACCCCTGCTGTAGAACAAGTCACATTACAAAGGGTCTCATGACGGGAAGTGGTACCTGATGGTGAGAATCTGGCCAAAGTTCAGGTTCATGTCATTGACTTGGGCAATAAAGATGGCCGCCACAGCTTCGTAGAGGGCGGTGCCGTCCATGTTGATGGTTGCGCCCACGGGCAGGACGAAGCGCGTCACCCGTTTGTCCACGCGGATGTTCTGTTCCAGGCAGCGGAAGGTGATGGGCAGAGTGGCGGAGCTGCGGACAAAATGATGAGGGATGTGAACATCTTTGTGTGATGATGTTCATGAGGTGTGGTTGTATTCTATATTAAGTATGTGTCCATGAAAGGGCATTTTATGACTTTTCTTAACTTGATTACATGCTATAGTATGATTTTATTGCATGATTGTGGTATCCCTTTATTTTTTGTAGCCAGGGACTGCAGATAGAAATGAGCTATTTAACTATAATCTGGTACACAACATATCTGTCTTTGTGCTTAATACAGGAGGATGTTCGCAATCTTTCCCCAGAGCGTTGCTGGAAACTGTACAGGAGTACAGACCAGACGTTTCTCCTCAGATTGAGCCAAATTGAATTCTGTCTGTTTGATTATTTTCTTCTTGTCCTGTTTAATAGATGTCATCAGTGTTTGAACCTCACTGTTTGGGTTTTTGTACATAAATGTCCACTGTAGAGGACGCTGGCTTAAAAAGGAAATACAGAACCCAGCTTGTCTTTCTGAGAACCAGCTTGTCTTTCTGAGAACGAAGGTCATCTGTAGTGGACGTTTGTGTGTTGATGTTTTTTCTCAAGAACGGACAAAAATGTCCACTGCAGAGGACGACGGATTTAGGAGAATATACAGAACCGCACATATCCTCCTGAGAACCAGCGTCCTCTGCAGTGAACATTTGTGTTAGAATCATTTTATCTAAGTTATCACAAAAACTTGTGTGTTGAAATGAGTTCCTGGCGAGAAGCAAAAACATGTCTTTGAACCTACCAAGAAGAAGGCTCGTAAAACTCCACCGTGTAGGGGGGGGAGCAACATGAAGCTGTTTATGTTTCTTTCATGTATTGTAATCAACAGAAAGATATTGTTTTAACCCAACAACTACAAAGCGGAGAGAAGGCACGATCTGCCTAAGTTCCAGACGACCTCTTTTTTGATCTCTTTTACGAACCTCTTTTTGAACTGTTTCACAACCTTTTCTGTGAACTGTTTACGACCCCGTCCCTTTGGAAGCAGCTGTTGACATGTGGTCGGAGAAAGTCCAAATAAAGGAGGATGCTCGCAATCTTTCCCCAGAGCGTTGCTGGAAACTGTACAAGAGTACAGACCAGACGTTTCTCCTCAAATTGAGCCAAATTGAATTCTGTCTGTTTGATTATTTTCTTCTTGTCCTGTTTAATAGATGTCATCAGTGTTTCAACCTGACAGTTTGGGCTTCGCAAAACAAGGCTATTTTTTAAAACATATCAAACATAAATGTCCACTGCAGAGGGCGCTGGCTTAGAAAAGTAATACACAACCCAGCTTGTATTTCTGAGACCCAGTGTCATCTGTAGTGGACGTTTGTGTGTCGATGTTTTTTCTCAAGAACAGACAAAAATGTCCACAGCAGAGGACGACGGCTTTAGGAGAATATACAAAACCGCACATATCTACATGGTAGTGGGCAGTACATCTAAGAAGGACAGCTCCAGACTTGAGAAACTGATCAGGCGGGGCCGGTTCTACAATGGGAATGAAACTGGACTCACTGGTGACGGTGGCAGAAATGAGGACTGTTGACAAACTAGTGAGCATCCTGGATGATGCCAGTCACCCTCTGCATAGTGTTATCAGTAGCCAGAGGAGCCTGTTCAGTTCTAGACTGCTTCATCCCAAGTGCAGGACTACTAGACTCAAAAACTCCTTTGTCCCACACGCCATTAAACTGTACAACTGTGAACGTTTGTGTTTGCAAAACGGGGCTTTTTTTTTTTTAAACGTATCGGACATCCATCCATCCATCCATCTTCTTCCGCTTATCCGAGGTCGGGTCGCGGGGGCAGCAGCCTAAGCAGGGAAGCCCAGACTTCCCTCTCCCCAGCCACTTTGTCTAGCTCTTCCCAGGGGATCCCGAGGCGTTCCCAGGCCAGCCGGGAGACATAGTCTTCCCAATGTCTCCTGGGTCTTCCCCGTGGCCTCCTACCGGTTGGACGTGCCCTAAACATCTCCCTAGGGAGGTGTTCGAACCACCTCATCTGGCTCCTCTCGATGTGGAGGAGCAGCGGCTTTACTTTGAGTTCCTCCCGGATGACAGAGCTTCTCACCCTATCTCTAAGGGAGAGACCCAAACTCATTTGGGCCGCTTGTACCCGTGATCTTATCCTTTCGGTCATGACCCAAAGCTCATGACCATAGGTGAGGATGGGAACGTAGATCGACCGGTAAATTGAGAGCTTTGCCTTCCGGCTCAGCTCCTTCTTCACCACAACGGATCGGTACAACGTCCGCATTACTGAAGACGCCGCACCGATCCGCCTGTCGATCTCACCATCCACTCTTCCCTCACTCGTGAACAAGACTCCTAGGTACTTGAACTCCTCCACTTGGGGCAGGGTCTCCTCCCCAAACCGGAGATGGCACTCCACCCTTTTCCGGGAGAGAACCATGGACGCTTCACACTCGGCTGCGAACCGATCCAGTGAGAGCTGAATATCCCGGCCAGATGAAGCCAACAGGACCACATCGTCTGCAAAAAGCAGAGACCTAATCCCGCGGACATAAATGTAGAAATTGGATGGATGGATGGATGGATAATTAGCCTATTGAGTCAGACTGACGAGAAATATGATAAATATTTCCAAGCACTCTACCCAAAATTCCAGTGTTTTTCAAACCTTGGAAAGAACATTAAAATCCAAGCATTTCCAAGGTTTTCGAGCACCCGTACCAACCCTGCTCATGTTATGAGAGACGGCCGCCGAAGTGAGGAGGACACAGTATCGCTGCATCACCTGGAGGAGGTGCCCAGGGCGGTGATGAGAGCCTGCAGTATGCCTCCGATGAAGATGAAGGGGTTCTTCCTGGTCACCAGGAAGTAGAGCATCGGCAGGACGATGAGGCCGTGGATGAGAAGACCAACAATGACCGACAAGGTGTACATGCCCAGCTGGTTGCCCATTTCTGCCACATTCTTCATCTCCACGATCTTCCCGGCAATCAGGAAGAGGATGCCGACTGGGGCGTACCTATAGCAGATACACCACAACACATCAGTGCCTCCAGGAATGTTTTATCAGAATCAGAAATACTTTATTATAAATCCCAGAGGGGAAAGTAAAAGTTTCAGCACAATCCCATTCAAGATCAGACAAACATTACAGGCAGACAGTAATGTGTTACTTTGTAACACGTTAGTCCCAACACTGTTTATAAATCAAATTAATGACTTACTGTAAGGAAGCGTTTGCAAAAAAAGAGTTCAAAGTGGGGCCACATGCTGATGCTGACATATTCTCAACTCATCATGCTTCATTTATTACAGCATTTGGGAAGCCTGTGGTTGATTTTTATAATGTAAATGTTATATTTTTTATCAACATGTGATAGCAGGGACCCTGCCATTCAAAACTAGGCTGCTACATTACTAATGATTCATGTAACTATAGCTGAAAAAATAGTACAATAGCAATAGGAGAGACTATTCATCCCTGAACACCATGGAGTTCATGTAGGCTTTATGATGCAGGGGCATAGCTCGGTTGGTAGAGCGGCCGTGCCAGCAACTTGAAGGTTGCAGGTTCGATTCCCGCTTCCGCCAGCCTAGTCACTGCCGTTGTGTCCTTGGGCAAGACACTTTACCCACCTGCTCCCAGTGCCACCCACACTGCTTTAAATGTAACTTAGATATTGGGTTTCACTATGTAAAGCGCTTTGAGTCACTAGAGAAAAGCGCTATATAAATATAATTCACTTCACTTCACTTACATTTTTATATCAACTATCAGAGACAGAAACTCTTCATGTAACATAATGTCCTTTTTTGCTGCTTCAACACACCTCAATCAACAGAAAAAGGTAAAGTGAAATAACTTAATTGTTAACTGTAGGTCAATAATGCTTGTGTTTCTTTCAGACAGATAGGGCTTAGCTGTCCGTAGCACACACACACGCACGCACACACACACGCACGCAAAATGAACATGTTACATGCGTTTTGAATACAAACTGCTGATTGGCTGTTACCGCTGTGTGTGTAACCAATCAGATGGTTGTGTGGGTGGGACAATGCTGGGTGCTGCAGAGACGTACTGACAGAGGCAGAGGCAGAACTAAGCGGAGTAAAACATACTCGGATCTTATCTATTTCTAGCCGATACTACGTGAAAAATAACGTAAAATAACGCAGTAACACATCATGTCGTAACGGTAACTGAGTTACGGATTATAAAAAATGCAGAACTAAGCGGAGTAAAACATACTCAGATCTTCTCTATTTCTAGCCGATACTACGTGAAAAATAACGTAAAACAACGCAGTAATACATCATGTCGTAACGGTAACTGAGTTACGGATTATAAAAAATGCAGAACTAAGCGGAGTAAAACATACTCAGATCTTATCTATTTCTAGCCGATACTACGTGAAAAATGACGTAAAACAACGCAGTAATACATCATGTTGTAACGGCAACTGAGTTACGGATTATAAAAAATGCAGAACTAAGCGGAGTAAAACATACTCAGATCTTCTCTATTTCTAGCCGATTCTACGTGAAAAATAACGTAAAACAACGCAGTAATACATCATGTCGTAACGGTAACTGAGTTACTGATGATAAAAAATGCAGAACTAAGCGGAGTAAAACATACTCAGATCTTATCTATTTCTAGCCGATACTACGTGAAAAATAACGTAAAATAACGCAGTAACACATCATGTCGTAACGGTAACTGAGTTACTGATTATAAAAAATGCAGAACTAAGCGGAGTAAAACATACTCAGATATTATCTATTTCTAGCCGATACTACGTGAAAAATAACGTAAAATAACGCAATAATACATCATGTCGTAACGGTAACTGAGTTACTGATTATAAAAAATGCAGAACTGAGCGGAGTAAAACATACTCAGATATTATCTATTTCTAGCCGACACTACGTGAAAAATAACGTAAAATAACGCAGTAACACATCATGTCGTAACGGTAACTGAGTTACTGATTATAAAAAATGCAGAACTAAGCGGAGTAAAACATACTCAGATATTATCTATTTCTAGCCGATACTACGTGAAAAATAACGTAAAATAACGCAATAATACATCATGTCGTAACGGTAACTGAGTTGCGGATTATAAAAAATGCAGAACTAAGCGGAGTAAAACATACTCAGATCTTATCTATTTCTAGCCGATACTACGTGAAAAATAACGTAAAATAACGCAGTAACACATCATGTCGTAACGGTAACTGAGTTACGGATTATAAAAAATGCAGAACTAAGCGGAGTAAAACATACTCAGATATTATCTATTTCTAGCCGATACTACGTGAAAAATAACGTAAAATAACGCAATAATACATCATGTCGTAACGGTAACTGAGTTGCGGATTATAAAAAATGCAGAACTAAGCGGAGTAAAACATACTCAGATCTTATCTATTTCTAGCCGATACTATGTGAAAAATAACGTCAAATAACGCAGTAACACCACATGTCGTAACGGTAACTGAGTTACTGATGATAAAAAATGCAGAACTAAGCGGAGTAAAACATACTCAGATCTTATCTATTTCTAGCCGATACTACGTGAAAAATAACGTAAAATAACGCAGTAACACATCATGTCGTAACGGTAACTGAGTTACTGATTATAAAAAATGCAGAACTAAGCGGAGTAAAACATACTCAGATATTATCTATTTCTAGCCGATACTACGTGAAAAATAACGTAAAATAACGCAATAATACATCATGTCGTAACGGTAACTGAGTTACTGATTATAAAAAATGCAGAACTGAGCGGAGTAAAACATACTCAGATATCTATTTCTAGCCGACACTACGTGAAAAATAACGTAAAATAACGCAGTAACACATCATGTCGT
This sequence comes from Nerophis ophidion, assembly GCF_033978795.1. NCBI lineage: Eukaryota > Metazoa > Chordata > Actinopteri > Syngnathiformes > Syngnathidae > Nerophis > Nerophis ophidion. Next base: position 2,919,180 of record NC_084632.1, read on the forward strand.
AACGGTAACTGAGTTACTGATTATAAAAAATGCAGAACTAAGCGGAGTAAAACATACTCAGATATTATCTATTTCTAGCCGATACTACGTGAAAAATAACGTAAAATAACGCAATAATACATCATGTCGTAACGGTAACTGAGTTGCGGATTATAAAAAATGCAGAACTAAGCGGAGTAAAACATACTCAGATCTTATCTATTTCTAGCCGATACTACGTGAAAAATAACGTAAAATAACGCAGTAACACATCATGTCGTAACGGTAACTGAGTTACGGATTATAAAAAATGCAGAACTAAGCGGAGTAAAACATACTCAGATATTATCTATTTCTAGCCGATACTACGTGAAAAATAACGTAAAATAACGCAATAATACATCATGTCATAACGGTAACTGAGTTACGGATTATAAAAAATGCAGAACTAAGCGGAGTAAAACATACTCAGATCTTATCTATTTCTAGCCGATACTACGTGAAAAATTACGTAAAATAACGCAGTAACACATCATGTCGTAACGGTAACTGAGTTACGGATTCTAAAAAATGCAGAACTAAGCGGAGTAAAACATACTCAGTTCTTATCTATTTCTAGCCGATACTACGTGAAAAAATAACGTAAAATAACGCAGTAATACATCATGTCGTAACGGTAACTGAGTTACTGCTTATAAAAAATAACACGTTAGACTATTAGTTACCGCTGAAAATAACGGTTTTACAGTACTGCAGTACTTTGTAACGCGTTAGTCCCAACACTGGATGTAACCATGGGCTTGTGGAGGCTTCACTAACCAGACGATGACGGCCACCAGCCTCATGATGGCTTCGTTGAGGCAGTCAAAGAAGTCCCTGAGAGGCTGGCCCTGTTTCTTCATGTGGCCGACGACCAGACCGAAGCAGGTGGAGAAGACCACCAGGCCCAGAGCGTTGACGCCGCTTGAGGACCCCGGCACGGGCACCATTTCCTGCTTCTCCTGTGGCGCCGTCAGTCATGTTCATGATGTAACGCACAAGGTGAGGCGAAATGGTCGCAAGAGCTCACCTGGCTGGTACGAAGCAGCCTGCTGACGTTCTCGTTAGCGTCCGACGTATTGAGCACATCGATTGTGACTCTCACGGTCACGTTCTTGTACAAAGTTTTGTACTGAAACAGAACATAGAAGCGGTAAATATTCCCATGGTGGTTGACTTAGCATCTGACTAGTGTGAAGTCTACAGTGGTCCACAGAAACGGTCAAAAGACACCATAAGACGCATGCAAGGGGAAAATTGCTCGATATTAAAAATTCTGCAATCTCATAAATGCTGCAAAATCCCCCCCAAAATGCTACAAATGCTAAATCTGCATGAGAGAAATGCAGACTGAATAAAATGGATACTAGCCAGGAAACCAGAAAGTTAGCCAGGAGACGGATGTCCCTCGGGTCTGGTGCTTCTGGTAGCCTGGCTAACTTTCTGGAAAACTGGCTAACCTGCTTGTAGACTGGCTAACATGCTCGTATATTGACTAACTTCCTGGTGGAGCAGCTAACATTCTGGTTACTTGGCTAACTTCCTGGTAAAACTAACCTGGTTAACTCCCTGGTAGTTGGCTAACATGCTGGCAGAACTACTAACTGCCAGGTGGCCAAGCTAACATGCTGATTCATTGGGTAACTTCCTGGTAGAACGGCTAAATTCCAGTTAGCCTGGCTAACATGAAGGTAACCTGGCTATCGTCCTGGTAGAACTTCTAACATCCAAGTAGTCTGGCTAATGTGCTGGCAGAACTACTAACTTCCAGGTGGCCAAGCTAACATGCTGATTCATTGGGTAACTTATAGAACGGCTAAATTCCAGTTAGCCTGGCTAACATGAAAGTAACCTGGCTATCGTCCCGGTAGAACTGCTAACTTCCATGTAACCTGGCTAACGTGTTGGCAGACTGGTTAACTTACTGGTAGCCTGGCTAACGTGCTGGTAGATTGGCTAACTTCCTGGTAGAACGGCTAAATTCCAGTTATCCTGGCTAACATGATTGTAACCTGGCTATCGTTCTGGTAGAACTGCTAACTTCCAGGTAGCCTGGCTAATGTGCTGGCAGAACTACTAACTTCCAGGTGGCCAAGCTAGCATGCTGATAGATTGGGTAACTTGTAGAACGGCTAAATTCCAGTTAGCCTGGCTAACATGATGGTAACCTGGCTATTGTCCGGGTAGAACTGCTAACTTCCAGGTAGCCTGGCTAATGTGTTGGTAGACTGGTTAACTTACTGGTAGCCTGGCTAATGTGCTGGTAGATTGGCTAACTTCCTGGTAGAACGGCTAAATTCCAGTTAGCCTGGCTAACATGATCGTAACCTGGCTATCGTCCTGGTAGAACTGCTAACTTCCAGATAGTCTGGCTAACGTGTTGGTAGACTGGTTAATTTCCTGGTAGCCTGGCTAACATGCTGGTAGATTGGCTAACTTCCTGGTAGAACGGCTGAATTCCAGTTAGCCTGGCTAACATGATGGTAACCTGGCTATCGTCCTGGTAGAACTGCTAACTTCCAGGTAGTCTGGCTAATGTGCTGGCAGAACTACTAACTTCCAGGTAGCCAAGCTAACATGCTGATAGATTGGGTAACTTGTAGAATGGCTAAATTCCAGTTAGCCTGGCTAACATGAAAGTAACCTGGCTATCTTCCCGGTAGAACTGCTAACTTCCAGGTAACCTGGCTAACGTGTTGGCAGACTGGTTAACTTACTGGTAGCCTGGCTAACGTGCTGGTAGATTGGCTAACTTCCTGGTAGAACGGCTAAATTCCAGTTATCCTGGCTAACATGATTGTAACCTGGCTATCGTTCTGGTAGAACTGCTAACTTCCAGGTAGCCTGGCTAATGTGCTGGTAGACCGGTTAACTTCCTGATATTGCATAACTTAAGGAATCTGATTTTTGTGGACTCGGTATCAGACGGGAAATAATGGTATCGGGCACTGATGAAAAGTAGGATTTAACAAATAAATCAGTGATTGTCTCACCTGTTTGAAACAAGATTCAACAAGATTCGGCGGGAACATGTTCCTGTGACAAAAACAGTTGGTGTTCGTAAATGAGGTGACGATTGTACGGACAATGTTTGTTTACCTGATGAGATCCAGCAACGCATCTAAAGCCTGGACCTGTTCGGCGTTTCCACCATTGACAACCGGTTTGTCCATGCTGCCTCTGCCCGGCTGGATGATGATCACCACCACGATACCGATGAAGACGGCCATCAGCGTGGTCACCATGTAGTAGACCACGGCGCGCAGGCCCATCTTACCCGAGGCTTTGCTGTCCAGGGAGGACATTCCTTGGACGGAATGTGGCATTACTCATCCGAACAATTGAGAAAAGGTCAGTATTGAAGAAATGAAGTCATTTTACTTTATTTGTGTTTCATTATACAGCAATTTAAAAAAATTTTGTTGAAAATATTAGCTTATTTGGAATTTGATGCCTCCAACATGTTTCAAAAAAGACTGAGAAAGTTGATAAATGCTCATCAAACACTTATTTGGAACATCCCACAGGTGAACAGGCTAATTGGGAACAGGTGGGTGCCATGATTGGGTATAAAAGCAGCGTCATTCACAAACAAGGACGGGGCGAGGGTCCCCACTTTGTCAACAAATGCCTGAGCAAATTGTTTAAGAACAACATTTCTCGACCAGCTATTGCAAGGAATTTAGAGATTTTAATACCATCAAAAGGTTCAGAGAATCTGATGAAATCACTGCACGTAAGCAATGATATTAAGGACCTTCGATCCGCACCAAAAAGCGACATCAGTGTGTAAAGGATATCACCACATGGGCTCAGGAACACTTTTGAAAACCACTGTCAGTAAGTACAGTTGGTCGCTACATCGGTAAGTGCAAGTTAAAACTCTACTATGCAAAGAGAAAGCAAATTCATCAACAACACCCGGATTCTTATTTCAAGCATGAAAAAAAAAAATCATGACTTTAATACAATTGTGTCTCATAATTAAAACAGATGACAGCCAAATGGACTTTGCTGTTTTATTTTCAATGAAACAATAGAAAATACGTACTCATATAGGAGTACGGTTGTTATTAGTGAGTATATACTTATTTTAATTAGGTACATCCAAACAATCTAAAATCACCTGAAAACTGTGTTACTGTGGTTGGAGTTTGCGCTGTATCATACTGACAACTGATTGTAATATTTTGGGAGAGGTGCGGAGGGTATCCAAAAAATATTACTAATAATTTGGGAAAGATACGGAGAGTATCTAAAAACTGATTAGTAATATTTTGGGAGAGGTATGGAGAGTATCCAAGAATGATTACTAATAATTTGGGAAAGACATGGAGAGTATCCAAAAAGTATTTATAATATTTTGGAAACGGTACGGAGAGTATCCTAAAAATATTACTGATATTATGGAAAAGGCCCACAGGGTATCCAAAAAGTATTTATAATATTTTGGAAAAGGTACAGAGAGTATCCTAAAAATATTACTGATATTATGGAAAAGGCACGGAGAGTATCCAAAAATTATTACTAATATTTTGGGAGAGGTACAGAGAGTATCAAAAAATTATTACAATATTTTGGGAGAGGTACGGAGAGTATCCAAAACTGATTATAATATTTTGAGAGAGGTATGGAGAGTATTCAAAAATTATTACTAATATTTTGGGAGAGGTACGGAGAGTATCCAAAACTGATTATAATATTTTGGGAGAGGTACGGAGAGTATCCAAAAATTATTACTAATATTTTGGGAGAGCTACGGAGAGTATCCAAAAATTGAGGTTGTTAATTTTACTTGTTTTGGAAAGTCTTGACGAGCCAAATTTTCTTGTTCTATTGGCAGATAATTTTGTTTGGTTCAAATAAAATACCCCTCATTTTTGTATTTTCTATTCTTGTTTTTAAACACTGACTTTTTGCAGTGTGGCGAAAAAAGTACTGGTCCAAGAATAGATCCTAGAGTACTGATTGAGTACTTGAGTACTGGTCCAAGAAGAGATCCTTGAGTACTGATTGAGTACTTGAGTACTGGTCCAAGAAGAGATCCTTGAGTACTGATTGAGTACTTGAGTACTGGTCCAAGAAGAGATCCTTGAGTACTGATTGAGTACTTGAGTACTGGTCCAAGAAGAGATCCTTGAGTACTGATTGAGTACTTGAGTACTGGTCCAAGAAGAGATCCTTGAGGTAGACCAGAGGTAAGCGCCACACAGAGACACAAAATCAATAATCTGCCAAAATGTGAGGTTTGGAACAATTTCTACCGTTACCCACAGACTGTGGACTGACCCAGAGGCGTCTCAGGCTTAAGTGTGTTCTAAGTGTGTTCTAAGTGTGTTCTAAGTGTGTTCTAAGCGCACCTGTGACCAGACTGGAGACGATGAGCGGCATCACGATCATCTGAAGCATCCTCATCAGCAGCTCGCCAGGGAAGGCAAAGTACTTGATCTCTCTCAGGGTCAAGTTGCGGGAGCGCAGAGCGAAGCCCACAATGATGCCTGCGTGAAGAGACGTGCAGGGAGATAAAAAGTTACGAATCGTTGGAAGAACTCAAAAGGGACGAGGAAGACTGACCCAGAAACACAGCAGCGACCGTCACCAAAACAAAGAGGTTTCTTTTGAGGAAACCTTTGACGTTCTCCTTGTTGATGACGTTCAACCTGGCCTTCATGCCGCCGGCTCTCCTCTCCATGGCGGCGAGCACTCTCCTCCGCAGGTGTCCTCGCTCGCTCGCCGGGGGTTTGTCCGCGTCCTCGTTCAGGAAGAGACTGGCGCTGGTGGATGGGGGCTTCTCTTTCATAATCAGCTCCAGAACCTGGTCCAGAAGGGAGGTCTCCTGGGAAACTGGGAACGAAGGAATTTGATGCCTCCAACATGTTTCAAAAAAGACTGAGAAAGTTGATAAATGCTCATCAAACACTTATTTGGAACTTCCCACAGGTGAACAGGCTAATTGGGAACAGGTGGGTGCCATGATTGGGTATAAAAGCAGCGTCCATAAAATGCTCTGTCGTTCACAAACAAGGACGGGGCGAGGGTCACCACTTTGTCAACAAATGCCTGAGCAAATTGTTTAAGAACAACATTTCGCTATTGCAAGGAATTTAGGGATTTTAATATCATCAAAAGGTTCAGAGAATCTGGAGAAATCACTCTACAGCTTCGATCCCTCAGGCGGTACCGCACCAAAAAGCGACATCAGTGTGTAAAGGATATCACCACATGGGCTCAGGAACACTTTAGAAAACCACTGTCAGTAACTACAGTTGGTTGCTACATCGGTATGTGCAAGTTAAAACTCTACTATTCAAAGCGAACGCGAATTTATCAACAACACCCGGATTCTTATTTCAAGCATGAAAAAAAAAAAATCATGACTAACACAATTGTGTCTCATAATTAAAACAGATGACAGCCAAATGGACTTTGCTGTTTTATTTTCAATGAAACAATAGAAAATACGTACTCATATAGGAGTACGGTTGTTATTAGTGAGAATATACTTATTGTAATTAGGTACATCCAAACAATCTAATTAGGCTGAAAACTGTGTTACTGTGGTTGGAGTTTGCGCTGTATCACACTGACAACTGATTCTAATATTTTGGGAGAGGTGCGGAGAGTATCCAAAAAATATTACTGATAAATTGAGGAAGATACGGAGAGTATCCCAAAAATATTTGTAATATTTTGGAAAACGTACGGAGGGTATCCAAAAAAATACTACTGATATTATGGAAAAGGCACGAAGAGTATCAAAATAGTATTACAAATTTTTTGGGAGCGGTACGGAGAGTATCCAAAAATTATTACTGATATTATGGAAAAGGTAAGGAGAGTATCCAAAAATTATTACTAATATTTTGGGAGAGGTTTCGGAGACTATCCAAAGATTATTACTAATTTTTTGGGAGAGGTACGGAGAGTATCCAAAAATGATTACTAATACTTTGGGAAAGTTACAGAGAGTATCTAAAAATTATTACTAATATTTTGGGAGAGCTACAGAGAGTATCAAAAAATTCTAATTAATATTTTGGGAGAGGTACGGTGAGTATCCCAAAAATATTTGTAATACTTTAGAAAAGGTACGGAGAGTATCCAAAAAATACTACTGATATTATGGAAAAGGCACAAAGAGTATCCAAAAAGTATTACAAATTTTTTGGGAGAGCTACGGAGAGCATCCAAAAATTATTACTGATATTATGGAAAAGGTACGGAGAGTATCCAAAAATTATTACTAATATTTTGGGAGAGGTACGGAGCGTATCCAAAAATTATTACTAATATTTTGGGAGAGCTACGAAGAGTATCCAAAAATTCTAATTAATATTTTGGGAGAGGTACGGTGAGTATCCAAAAAATATTACTAATCATTTGGGAGAGCTACGGAGAGTATCCAAAAATTATTTATAATATTTTGGAAAAGGTACGGAGAGTATCCAAAAAATACTACAGATATTATGGAAAAGGTACGGAGAGTATCCAAAAATTATTACTAATATTTTGGGAGTGGTATGGAGAGTATCCACCAATTAATACTAATAATTTGGGAGAGATAAGGAGAGTATCCAAAAATTATTACTAATACTTTGGGAGAGCTACGGAGAGTATCCAAAAATCATAATTAATATTTTGGGAGAGCTACGGAGAGTATCCATCCATCCATTTTATACCGCTCATTCCCTTTGGGGTCGCGGGGGGCACTGGTGCCTAGCTCAGCTAAAATTGGGCGGAAGGCGGTGAACACCTTGGACAAGTTGACCTCACCGCAGGGTACGGAGAGTATCCAAAAAATATTACTAATAATTTGGGAAAGATACGGAGAGTATCCAAAAATTATTAATGATATTTTGGAAAAGGTACGGAGAGCATCAGCCTGTTCAGGAATTCCATCCATCCATTTTCTACCGCTTATTCCCTTTCGGGGTCGCGCCGAATTGTGTGCTCTATTTCAACAAGTCTAAAAAAAAAAAATTGCAGGATTTCAGTTCAATTTCAGCATTGAAGCATTCACACACAGTTCCTTGAATAATTGCCTCATCCAGTTATTCATAAAGTGGAACAAATAATAAGATTGTTACTGACCAGAGCGCATGATGCAACTTTTACGTTTCAAAAAGCCCTGAGTGCATCTTTTTAGCGCGCGTAGAAAACGTTCCTTTTTGCACGAAGCGTTCCCGTCGTGCACCCGTTCTGTCGATTAGAAAGTTAAGGTAAGATAAGCAAATACCTGAGTGTCGAATGCTGCGGGTGTGCCAACTATGCGGACGGTATGACCGCGCTCTTTAATGGCTTTGATGATGTCTGTTCTTTATTTCCAGTCACAACGACATATTTCCCGAGCTGTTTCAGTTATGTTGGGATTCTCTTGAAATGTTACACAAAATCTGCAATGGCCGACGGCCACCATTGTGCTTAGTCTGTTGTGATGGGTCAGGGGTCCTGAGGCGTCTGTAACCTGACAAATTCGCAACATCTCGTGGAAACATCATCATATAACGCAAATTAACATTTCCTATCACGGTAATTGTGACCAAAAATGGCCACGGTTATTATTACTTTCGTGATGTCGCTGAATGTGCTCAAAAAGTTCCGCATTTTCCGGACTATAAGGTGCACTAACATGCTTATGTGTGCAATGGCTATGAGTATGAGATTTTTTTCCCCTTGGCCTCAGTCTGGACCCCCTCTCCAGGGGCCCAGGCTTGGATTGAATATTTATTTTCTCCACCCCAACCCTACAATGTGGGATCCTGTTCTGTCTCCCTGTAATGTTTGATCCTGTTCTGTCTGGTTGATCCTGTTCTGTCTCCCTGTAATGTTTGATCCTGTTCTGTCTCCTTGTAATGTTTGATCCTGTTCCGTCTCCCTGTACTGTTTGATACTGTTCTGTCTGGTTGATCCTGTTCTGTCTCCCTGTAATGTTTGATCCTGTTCTGTCTCCCTGTAATATTTGATCCTGTTCTGTCTCCCTGCAATGTTTGATCCTGTTCTGTCTCTCTGCAATGTTTGATCCTGTTCTGTCTCCCTGCAATGTGTGATCCCGTTCTGTCTCCCTGTAATGTTTGATCCTGTTCTGTCTCCCTGCAATGTGTGATCCTGTTCTGTCTCCCTGTAATGTTTGATCCTGTTCTGTCTCCCTCTAATGTTTGATCCTGTTCTGTCTCCCTGTAATGTTTGATCTTGTTCTGTCTCCCTGCAATGTTTGATCCTGTTCTGTCTCCTTGCAATGTTTGATCCTGTTCTGTCTCCCTGTAATGTTTGATCCTGTTCTGTCTCCCTGTAATGTTTGATCCTGTTCTGTCTCCCTGTAATGTGTGATCCTGTTCTGTCTCCCTGCAATGTGTGATCCTGTTCTGTCTCCCTTTAATGTTTGATCCTGTTCTGTCTCCCTGTAATGTTTGATCCTGTTCTGTCTCCCTGTAATGTTTGATCTTGTTCTGTGTCACTGCAATGTTTGATCCTGTTCTGTCTCCCTGTAATGTTTGATCCTGTTCTGTCTCCCTGCAATGTTTGATCCTGTTCCGTCTCCCTGTAATGTTTGATCCTGTTCTGTCTCCCTGCAATGTGTGATCTTGTTCTGTCTCCCTGTAATGTCTGTCTGATCTTCAATGGAATTGTGCTGAAAATATTAATTTCCCCTAAGGGATTATTAAAGTATTTCTGATTTTGATTCTGATTCTGACAACCCGGTGCGCCGAATGTGCGGGATAATTCTGGTTTTGCTTACCGACCTGGAAGCAATTTTATTTGGCACTGGTGAAATAAGATGGCGACTTGTCCAGGGTGCACCCCGCCTTCCGCACAAAACGGACAAGCGGTAGAAAAATGGATGGATGGACCCATTATCTCCCTGCTTGGCACTCAGCATCAAGGGTTGGAATTGGGGGTTAAATCACCAAAAATGATTCCTGGGCGCGGCCACCACTGCTGCTCACTGCTCCCCTCATCCCCCAGGGGGTGATGAAGGGTGATGGGTCAATTGCAGAGAATAATTTTGCCACACCTCGTGTGTGTGTGTGTGTGTGTGTGTGACAATAATTGGTACTTTAACTTTAACTACAAATGACTCAAGTATACACCAACATTTTAAATGTTCTATTATAAAATATAGAACATTACACAAGCTCAAAAATCTATCAAAAGGTTTTAGTAGGACTTTGGTAAGCTATGAAGCCACACCACTTGATGGATTGTCGGTGAATTAAACATAGGAGTATTATTATGGTGTGTGTATAAGGTAAGACATACGTATGTGACTGCCATCATATTGCAGTCTCCACATAATTCTTATGTGTGACTGCCATCTACAGGTCACACTTATCATTTCACCACGGACCAAAAGCGCAACCAAAATTATTCCGTACGTTAGGCGTGAAGGATAAAGTATTTTAAGTGCGCCTTATAGAAAAATACGGTCCTTTCAACTAATTGACACTGCTGTTTACGACCTGATTTGTACTTTTAAACAACATACTTGTGTGCTGCTGCTAATGAAGGTGTGCAGCATTTCACACCTCAAGAGAAGACACCCTTTAGACCACCGTGTCAAAACACACCAGGACACAACATAATTAGATTACTTAACCAAGTACACCTTATTAATATCACAACATACTTCTTACATCAGATTACTTAACCAACTACACGTTATTGATGTCACAAGATAGAATGTTCCAGCACAGCAGAAAGAGTCACAAACTCACCGCTCATGGTTTGGTGTCGATGTCAGAACAATTCCATCTATGTTGTGTGACACTGTGAAGAGTGCAGTGTGTGTGTGTGTGTGTGTGTGTGTGTGTGTGTGTGTGTGTGTGTGTGTGTGTGTGTGAGAAAGAGAGAGAGAGAGAGAGAGACATCCAATGATGATGAATCCTGCACAGTTCGCTCTCATGAGCAGACGGACGTGAAAAGGCTTCTCAAACGGTCTGACCTTCTTAAACACACACACACACACACACACACACACACACACACACACACACACGCACACACGCACACGCACACACACACGCACACACACACGCACACACACACGCACACACACTGGTTATCATTAGGAATGGGGACCAAGTTGTTGTTCGTGACTTGTGGGGACCACCCTTTCTACAGGTTGTGGAGGCATGAAAAAAATGGTGTAAAATGTCCACTGGCCAGTTAGCTCATACACGTCTTTAAATCTCTGGATTGATGAAGTAATGTGGTGATCACTCTTACTGGGGACCCTGGGGGATGAAGAGTTAATATGGTTCATGGGGACCAAATTTCAATAATTTTGCATAATTCACGCAAATTTGTACGTGGCTACTGAGGACCATTTGAAAAAAAAAAAAAGTGTTTTTGTCCCCATACTGTCAGAGGTCCCCTAAAGGTGACTGTGTAAACAGAGCGATGTCCCCATTAAGTAAGCATTGCCAGAACGCACACACACACATACTAGGTTATCATTTGGAATGGGGACCAAGTTGTTGTTCGTGACTTGTGGGGACCACCCTTTCTACAGGTTGTGGAGGCATGAAAAAAATGGTGTAAAATGTCCACTGGCCAGTTAGCTCATACACGTCTTTAAATCTCTGGATTGATGAAGTAATGTGGTGATCACTCTTACTGGGGACCCTGGGGGATGAAGAGTTAATATGGTTCATGGGGACCAAATTTCAATAATTTTGCATAATTCACGCAAATTTGTACGTGGCTACTGAGGACCATTTGAAAAAAAAAAAAAGTGTTTTTGTCCCCATACTGTCAGAGGTCCCCTAAAGGTGACTGTGTAAACAGAGCGATGTCCCCATTAAGTAAGCATTGCCAGAACGCACACACACACATACTAGGTTATCATTTGGAATGGGGACCAAGTTGTTGTTCGTGACTTGTGGGGACCACCCTTTCTACAGGTTGTGGAGGCATAAAAAATGGTGTAAAATGTCCACTGCCCAGTTAGCTCATACACGTCTTTAAATCTCTGGATTGATGAAGTAATGTGCTGGTCATACTTACTGGGGACCCTGGGGGACAAAGAGTTAATATGGTTCATGGGGACCAAATTTCAATAATTTTGCATAATTCACGCAAATTTGTACGTGACTACTGAGGACCATTTTTAAAAAAAAGTTTTTTTGTCCCCATACCGTCAGAGGTCCCCTAAAGGTGACTGTGTAAACAGAGCGATGTCCCCATTAAGTAAGCATTGCCAGAACGCACACACACACATACTAGGTTATCATTTGGAATGGGGACCGAGTTGTTGTTCATGACTTGTGGGGACCACCCTTTCTACAGGTTGTGAAGGCATTAAAACTATTAGGTAAAATGTCCACTGCCCAGTTAGCTCATACACGTCTTTAAATCTCTGGATTGATGAAGTATTGTGCTGATCATTCTTACTGGGGACCCTGGGGGACAAAGAGTTAATATGGTTCATGGGGACCAAATTTCAATAATTTTGCATAATTCACGCAAATTTGTACGTGACTACTGAGGACCATTTGAAAAAAAAAAAGTTTTTTGTCCCCATACTGTCAGAGGTCCCCTAAAAGTGACTGTGTAAACAGAGTGTTGTCCCCATTAAGTAAGCATTGCCAGAACGCACACACACACATACTAGGTTATCATTTGGAATGGGGACCAAGTTGTTGTTCATGACTTGTGGGGACCACCCTTTCTACAGGTTGTGGAGGCATAAAAACTATTAGGTAAAATGTCCACTGCCCAGTTAGCTCATACACGTCTTTAAATCTCTGGATTGATGAAGTAATGTGCTGATCAATCTTACTGGGGACCCTGGGGGACAAAGAGTTAATATGGTTCAAGGGGACCAAATTTAAGTATAATTCACACACATTTGTATGTGACTACTGAGGAACATTTAAAAAAAAAAGTCCAATTAAATATGACATGGTCCTCAGAATACAGTACTACTGATGCCCTCTTATAGGAAGTTTTACCACTTAAACGTTAAAGCAAATCCTGCATCTTCTCTGACATGACTGAAAACTGCTATTTAGCAGTAATGAAGTTGTCTGCAACTCCAAAATAAGGATGGAAAATTCAGAATGTGAATCTTACTTTAAGGTAATAATGTTTTATAATCATGCTGTATGAAATTGCTTAAAAGTCACTTAGGCATCTTCAGAATGGATCTGACTATGATTTAAAAAGGTTGCCTTTTAGGGGACCTGTTGTCATGTCCCCATACCGTCAGAAGTTCCCTAAAAAGTGTAAACAGAGCGATGTCCCCATTAAGTAAGCATTGCCAGAACAAACACACACACACACACACACACACACACACACACACACACACACACACACACACACGCTGGTTATCATTAGGAATGGGGACCAAGTTGTTGTTCGTGACTTGTGGGGACCATCCTTTCTACAGCTTGTGGAGGCATAAAAAACATGGTGTAAAATGTCCACTGCCCAAAAAAAAAAAGATTTTCCTGAAAGTCACATCTGGGAATATTTGTGGACTAAGTCTATGTGTTGTATGAAAGTGTGACAGGACCTCAGACTGTTTAAAAAGTGAAATTTACTTGGAACATGATTTGTTTGCGTGTACCTTCAATGCTAACTAGCTGGATGGATGGATGGATGGATGGATGGATCAATATGTTTATGAATTACTCATTGGATGATGGATGGTTGGATGGATGAATAGATCTATGAAATAAAAAAACAAATGTATTGATGGATATATAGATGACGTATAGCTGGACCATGCATAGATGTTGTATAAATGGATGATGGATGTATGGATGGATGTATAGACGTGTATATATAGATGTATGTATAGATGGATGATGTATAGATGTATGTATAGACATATATATACAGTAGATGTATGTATGTATGTATATATATATAGATGAATCTATAGATGTATGTACAGATGTATGTATATGTAAATGTATGTAAAGATGTATATATAGATGTATGTGAATGAGGTATGGTAATTCCAATGCTCATTTGCTTTCGTTTGCTTTTCGATTTTTTTATTTTTATTTTATTCTCCATGGTTTTCATTTTGTTATAATGGCTGTTAATGCTATTCGATCATGCTTGCTCTTGTTTTTTTTGCATATTTGAAATAAAAATATATCAAAAAATATACATATATATATCAATCAATATGTATAGATGGATATATAGATGTATGTATACATGTATGTAAATGTGGATATATAGATGTATGTGTTGATGTATGTATAGATTAATGTAAATATGTATGTATAGATGTATATATAGATGAATGTAAATATGTATGTATAGATGTATATATGGATGGATGTAAATATGGATGTATAGATGTATATATAGATGAATGTAAATATGGATGTATAGATGTATATATAGATGAATGTAAATATGGATGTATAGATATATATATAGATGGATGTCAAGATGTTGCCATGCCTGTTAATCTGGTTTTATGTTTGATCATGTTTTGTTTTGTTTTCTGGACTCTTGTTCCGTTTTGCACTCCCTGGTTTGTTTTTGTTGCCATGACAACTCATTGATTTTCACCCTGCCCTCCTAGTCACGCCCCGTCCCTCAGCTCTTACACCTGTTTCTAGTTACCACGGCCACTATTTATGTCATTTGCTTTCTGTTCATCGTCATGGGAACTTTGCCTGCATTTTGCTTGCCTTCATGCCTTCACGCACCCACAATTACCTGCAACACATCTTGCTATCCCTGCCTCCTTGTTTCGGTCACAGTAAGTGTTTTTGTTTTAGTTGTTCATAGTTCTGCCACAGTGCAAGTTTAAGTTTAAAGTTCATTGTCTTTCATGCCATCGAGCAGGTGTTTTGTTTTCCTGTTTGTATTTTTGTAGCCAAGTTTTGTACCTCCTTGTGAGCGCCCTTAGTTTGTTTGTTTTTGTATTTAGTATTCAAATAAACAACCATGTACTCACACTCTCGTCTGATTCGTGCCAATCATCCTTTGCGTGGAAGAAGCAAAACCAATCCATGTCCCGGTGTGACATGGATTGGTATGTATAGATATACATATATAGATGAATGTATAAATGGATGTATAAATATAGATGGATGCATAAATGTTTATATAGATGTATATATAGATGTATGTAAAGATGCAAGGATAGATGTATATATAGATGGATGTATAAATGGATATAGAGACGTATGTATGGATGTTTATATAGATGTATTTAAATATATATGTACAGATGTATGTATGTATGTATATATATATATAGATGGATGTATAGATATATATATATATAGATGTATAAAAGTATATATAGATGTATGTAAAGATGCAAGGATAGATGTATATATATAGATGGATGTATAAATGGATATAGAGACGTATGTATGGATGTTTATATAGATGTATTTAAATATATATGTACAGATGGATGTATGTATATATGTATATATATATATATATATATATATATATAGATGGATGTATAGATATATATATATAGATGTATAAAAGTATATATAGATGTAAAGATATGTATAGATGGATGTATAGATTTATATAAATATGTATGTATAGATGTTTATATTGATGGATGTATAAATGTATATATAGATGTATGTAAAGATGTATATAGAGATATATATAAAGATGTATACATAGATGTATGTAAAGATGGATGTATAGATGTATGTAAATATGTATGTATAAATGTATGTTAATATGTATGTATAGATGTTTATATAGATGGATGTATAAATGTGTATATATAGATGTATGTAAAGATGTATATATAGATGTATGTAAAGATGTATATATAGATGTATGTAAAGATATATACACAGATGTATGTTAATATGTATACATAGATGTATGTTAATATGTATGTATAGATGTATGTTAATATGTATGTATAGATGTTTATATAGATGTATGTATAGATGTATGTAAAGATGTATACATAGATGTATGTAAAGATGGATGTATAAATGTATGTATAGATGTATGTAAAGATGTATGTTAATATGTATGTATAGATGTTTATATATATGTATGTATAAATGTGTATATATAGATGTATGTAAAGATGTATATATAGATGTATGTAAAGATGTATACATAGATGTATGTAAAGATGGATGTATAAATGTATGTATAGATGTATGTATTTATGTATAGATGTATGTAAAGATGGATGTACAGTATAAATGTATGTATAGATGTATGTATAGATGGATGTACAGTATAAATGTATGTATCGATACCTTTGGTTGTGTTCAAGCTGTCAGGAGGTCTTGAGTGTTGTTATCTTGAAGAAGCTACAAAGTAAGGATGAAAAGTGTCATTCCAGAAGGTCATGTGACCACGTGGAAAAAGTCCAACACACCTGAGCTGAGGGACCGCCGTGTCCGCCGTCTTCTCTCCAGCAGACTGTGAAGTAAGTAAGTAAGTAAGTGCTGTTGCACACACGCTCCACACTTCCTCACAGCAGCACCCGTCCACCTCGCTCCATCAAGCTTCCGGCAAGTATCAGCTTGTGTGTGTGTGGGACAAGGAGGACGGCTGGAGGAGATCTTGAGGAGGAACTACCTGACGAGGAGGACGGCTGGAGGAGATCTTGAGGAGATCTCGAGGAGGAACTACCTGACAAGACGGACAGCTGGAGGAGATCTTGAGGAGGAACTACCTGACGCTGCCAGCAACACTAGAAGACAGACAAGGTTAGTTCATGGAGTCCAGCACCTTTCGCCCGTGAGGAGACCAAAGGCAGCATCCTTCTCCTGTCCTTGCTACTTTCCCACTGAGCCGGCGCTGGAAGCTTCCTGTGCTCTCGCACCATTGCTATGACGACGTGCATCTCATCATTGCTCGTGTGTAACTCTTTGACCGCCCGCTGCCCACTCAGCACGTTTGCACAAGTACTTCAACACTAAAACATACTTTTGGACTACTTACTTGCACTCGCTATCATTATTAGTCCCACTGATCCCTCAGCATCAGTCAATGTGGCTCAACTCATTCCAAACAACGATCATTAAATACATCAAGTTCACTTCATTTGTTTATCTTTACTTCTTACAATTATTGACATTTTGTGTGTACTTACATATTATTTCTTTATACAGACTGTTGGGTAATTGTATTTAAACTGTTGGTACTTTCCAGAAACCAGTCTTACTATAAAAAACATAAACATTTTTAACAATGATACCATTTTGGGGTAGGAGTATGTGATTGTATTTTTTGTAAATTCCCAGCAACTCATCCTAATATTTAAAAAAAAAAAATAATAATAAATAAATAAATATTTGTCGAAGAAGAAAATACATTGAAAAATAAACACATATCTAACCTAATAAAAAAAAAAACATTTGAATTTTTTTAACAGCTGCCGAGTCAACAGACTCACGTGCAATAAGTCTGGTTTTTTTGCTTGATTTAGCAACTCCTCCTAATACTTCCAATAAAAATAGAAAAAAAATGTGTGGGAGGGAAATATATAACATTTTTGAGAACCCTAACTGTTGTTTTTATGATTATTGTTTATTGAGGATCCCCATTAGCTGACACACAAACGCCAGGCTGGTCTTCCTGAGGTCCTTTTCAAAAGTTCAAAGTAAAATAATAATACATTAAATATTATTAATGAACTAATAAATAATAAATTATTATTTGGAACCTATCCACCAACTTTTTGTAATACGTTTTTAAAAAAAAAAAAAAATATATATATATATATATATATATATATATATACATATTTAACTTCTTTGGTGGGGGGAGGAACTGGGTTAACGTTATTTAATATGTTTATCTTATTATTAAAAACAATCTTATTGTGATCTGGAACAGTAAGTTGTATACCCAATGGAAAAAAAAATTAAAATAAAATGAATAAAAACAACAAAAAATTATTAAATATAGATTTTTTAAATAGATTAAATGTATATATTTTTAAATAAAACAATAAAAAATGTTTAAATAAATTTAAAACCTAAATAAAAAAAACACATTTAGTTGTTTTAACAAATACAGAATGTTCAGACTCACATTCAAAGCTTGATTCAAATACTTTTGTCCCATTTTGGTTTGGATGGATGGATGGATGGATGGATGGATGGATAGATAGATAGATAGATAGATAGATAGATAGATAGATAGATAGATAGATAGATAGATAGATAGATAGATAGATAGATAGATAGATAGATAGATAGATAGATAGATAGATAGATAGATAGATAGATAGATAGATAGATAGATAGATAGATAGATAGATAGATAGATAGATAGATAGATAGTACTTTATTGATTCCTGAGAGTTCCTTCAGGAAAATTAAAATTCCAGCAGCAGTGTACAGAGTTGAGGTCAATTTAAAAAAGAGTAAAAAGTAAATAATGGGGGTTTAAAAGGAAACAAAATAGAGAAATATTTAGCGTGATTACTTATTTTTGTACTCAATTAAAAATGTTAAAATATTAAGATCCATCCATCCATTTTCTACCGCTATGTGCCTTTCAGGGTCGTTTTGGGGGGGTGGGATTTGGAGCCTATCTCAGCTGCATTCGGGCGGAAGGCGGTGTACACCCTGGACAAGTCGTCACCTCATGGCAGGGCCAACACAGATAGACAGACAACATTCACACTCACACACTAATTTGGCCTGTGTGTGAAAATATTAAGATGATTTTTTGAATATTTTCCAATCCTAACAATTGTGACTTTTAGCTGTTTTCTTTTCTTTCACTGCTTAGTGACGACGTCATCTGCAAAAGTAGTAGATTGACTCTATAGGAAGGCAAAGAAGACATATTTGATTTGCAAAGATTTACATCCAGCGTGTGAAGGCGTGTTACCGAAGTGATGAACAGATTGCATTACCATGGCAACAGAATTATCCTGCCATAATGTGGGAGGAAGGCATCACGTATGATCCACGTTTAGACGCATTATTCACACGCCCGCAGACGGCAATACTCCAGGTTTCAATTTCTGCTGACATAAACATTACGAGCATCTTAATTAGGGCTGAAGTTATCTTTGAGGCCTTGGTTACAAAATTATGAATAGTCGCCACCGATAATGTGTGTGTCATTATTGCCTGCGATGAATTTGCATGGCCCCTGCAACCCCTTAGGGGGTCCATTAGTTACCTAGCAACCCCAGGCGTCTTCATCTTGTCTTATTAGTGGCAACAAACTCACATTGTCAGCCTGGGCAGACTTTATTGGATCATAACTTTGTGCAACAGTAGTAGAATTGTCCAGGTGAGTGGAATGGACCATGCTTCCTTCAAACACACACACACACACACACACACACACACACACACACACACACACACACACACACACACACACACACACACAGCTCATCAATTATTTGTCAAAGGAACAAGTGGGTCCACAAATCGACCGACAGCGTTCAGATGCTAAAAAATTAAGTACAGCACATATGGTGCATGTCTCTTATGATATACACACACATATATATATATATATATATATATATATATATATATATATATATATATATATATATATATATATATACACATATATAATTGTTTGTATATATACATACACACATATATACAGTGCATATATATATACATACATATACATACTGCATATTTATATACATACATATGTACACACATATA
>NC_084632.1:2946322-3016322 GCF_033978795.1 Nerophis ophidion
ATTTTTTTCGTTAAAATTAAATCATGTTTTTACCTAAATGCCATGTCCCGAGTAGTCCGTCTGCCTTCCTGGGAGAACGACCCCGCAGCAAGCTGCAACCCCCCCCCATCATGACATAAAATACTTCTTAGCATTAATGCGACTTCTTGAACAGGTGCGGTAGAAAACGGATGGATGGATATAAATGCATGAGAATGTTTTATATTTTGCACTGTGATTACCAGTGAAATTATTCATAATTATCGCGTTCAGCAATGTCAGCTCAGATTTATCTGAGAGCCAGATGCAGTCATCAAAAGAGCCACATCTGGCTCTAGAGCCATAGGTTCCCTACCCCTGGTATATAAGGTGGTGTGGTATTACCGCTCATGGTGGGGACGAGCGCCTTGCAACATTTACAGAAAATAATCGGTATTGGTGGTGAAAAAAAACTATCGTTCGATCTCTAGAAATTAATAAGTCATTTGTAACTGCCTGAGACTATAAAAGTAAATTATTATTATTATGATAACTATTTAATTACATTTAACTGATGATGATGGGGCGGTATAGCTCAGTTGGTAGAGTGGCCGTGCCAGCAACTTGAGGGTTGCGGGTTCGATTCCCGCTTCCGCCATCCTAGTCACTGCCGTTGTGTCCTCGGGCAAGACACTTTACCCACCTGCTCCCAGTGCCACCCACACTGGTTTAAATGTAACTTAGATATTGGGTTTCATTATGTAAAGCGCTTTGAGTCACTAGAGAAAAGTGCTATATAAATATAATTCAGTTCAGTTCAGTAAACTGCGTTGATTGCTACACATTTTATAGTTGCATTCCAAGTTATAAGAGGTCATAAAACTTTTTACACACACATAATCTACATGTTCTTACACAGAGAGATTTTTTTCCCACTATTTCAAATTGCAAAATACACTGTATTTGGGTTAGAAATATTTTTTGCAAACCAGTAATTAGAATCGGCAAATAATGTGCCGTTGTTGAGTGCCGTGCTGTTTAGAGCTCGGCAGAGTAACCATGTTATTCTCCTCAATATCAGCTTGGGAAGCTGGTAGTTAATTGCTTAGTAGATATCGGGAACACATCGTGTGAGACGACGATGGTTTGTCGTGATCACAATATGCAGGCGACAGCGGGAGGCAGGGTGCAGGTAAAAAGGTATCTAATGCTTAAACCAAAAATAAACAAGAGGTGAGTGCCCCTAAGAAAATACATTAAAGCTCAAGGATGGCTCTGCAGAACAAAAGTAAAACTGAACTGCGGACAAAGTAAACAAAAACAGAATGCTGGACGACAGCAAAGACTTACAAAGTACATCCGCACATGTCATCACAATCAACAATGTCCACTCAAAAAAAAGATAGCAACAACTTAAGTATTCTTGAATGGTAAAACAAAGCAAGTGCAGGGAATAGCGCTCAAAGGAAAACATGAAACTGCAACAGGAAAATACCAAAAAAAACAGGAAAAGCCTCCAAAATAGGAGCGCAAGACAAGAACTAAAACACTACGCATGGGAGCACAACCTAAAAAACTCCAAATAAGTCAGGGCGTGATGTAACAGGTCGTGAAGGAACACCTACTTTGAGACAAGAGCTCTCCCGTCCAAAGGCAAAACCTAGTAACTCACTTCTAGCTGATTTGGAGAAAACAAAGGAAAACCAATCTATCTTGATGTTGTCTTACAAAGATCTACAAAGTCATCAAACGTATAGATTTTTTCTTGAGCTTTCATTTTCTTGCCGATTGAGCCATGGATTGAATCTGCTCTCATGAACGTGTGCCCTTCCTCCAGATCAGGGGTGCCCACACTTTTTCTGCAGGCGAGCTACTTTTCAATTGACCAACTCGAGGGGATCTACCTCATTTATATATATCATTTATATTTATTTATTTATGAAAGAGACATTTTTGTAAACAAGTTAAATGTGTTTAATGATAATACAAGCATGTGTAACACATACAGATGTCTTTCTTTCATGAAGACAAGAATATAAGTTGGTGTATTACCTGATTCTGATGACTTGCATTGATTGGAATCAGACAGTAATGATGATAACGCCCACATTTTCAAATGGAGGAGAAAAAAAGTTGTCCTTTCTGTACAATACCACATGAAAGTGGTTGGTTTTTGGCATCTAATTCATCCAGCTTCCATACACTTTACAAGAAAAACATTGGCGGCAAATTCCGTAGCTTGCTTGATTGACATTCACGGCACCCGAGGGTCTTGTGAGATGACGCTGGCTGCTGCCAGTTCATTATTATGAAAAAATGACAGAGAGGAAGGCGAGAAAACACTTTTTATTTCAACAGACTTTCGCGCCGTCCCTTCCGTCAAAACTCTAAAGGCTGACTGCACATTTCCTATCTTCACAATAAAAGCCCTGCTTCATGCTGCCTGCGCTAACAAAATAAGAGTCTCGGAAAGCTGGCGTGCACAAGTGATGTGCATGCCAGCTTTCTGAGGGATCGCTTGTGCACGCTAGTTTTCCGAGACTCTGTATTTAGTTAGCGCAGGCAGCATGAAGCAGGGCTTTTATTGTGAAGATAGGAAATGTGCAGTCGGCCTTTAGAGTTTTGACGGAAGGTACGGCGCGAGAGTCTGTTGAAATAAAAAGTGTTTCTCGCCTTCCTCTGGGTCATATTTTCATAATAATGATCTTGCAGCAGCCAGCGTCATCTCACAAGACCCTCCGGTACCGTGAATGTCATTTAAGTGACGTCTTGGTGAAGATTGATGAGCACTCATTTTTAGGTCTATTTTTTTTAAAAGCCTGGCTGGAGATCGACAGACACACCCCCCGCGGTCGACTGGTAGCTCGCGATCTACGTAATGGGCACCCCTGGCATACACTAATGTAAAGCATATCACCTAGGAACTCCAAAATTATTATCAGCTCAGTTTTGACCAAAATTGAGTTAGTGGGTTTTACCTTTGGACGGGAGAGCTATGGTGATGCATGCTTGCTTATGCTTTAAATTCATATCCAACAATTGCCACAACGCCTTTTAATTGTCTACTGAGTTTCATTTTTTACTGATATCAGCTGGTGGTGTACCTCCAGATTTTTTCAAAGACAAAAACGCACCTTAGCTCAAAAAAGGTTGAAAAACACTGGTATACTGTGGAGTCACACATTTACTGAAAGGGAAAACAACAGTGAAGTGAAGTGTGAAGTGAATTATATTTATATAGCGCTTTTCTCTAGTGACTCAAAGCGCTTTAAATAGTGAAACCCAATATCTAAGTTACATTTAAACCAGTGTGGGTGGCACTGGGCAGTGACAACGGCAGTGACTAGGACGGCGGAAGCGGGAATCGAACCTGCAACCCTCAAGTTGCTGGCACGGCCACTCTACCAACAGAGCTATACCGAGAGTTGGACTCCACCTAGGCTGTCCTTTGTCACAGATTCTGTTCATAACTTTTATGGACAGAATTTCTACGCTCTGTCAAGGCGTTGAGGGGTTCCGGTTTGGTGGCTGCAGGATTAGGTCTCTGCTTTTTGCAGATGATGTGGTCCTGATGGCTTCATCTGGCCGGAATCTTCAGCTCTCACTGGATCGGTTCGCAGAAGAGTGTGAAGCGACCGGGATGAGAATCAGCACCTCCAAGTCCGAGTCCTTGGTTCTCTCCCGGAAAAGGGTGGAGTGCCATCTCCGTGTTGGGGAGGAGACCCTGCCCCAAGTGGAGGAGTTCAAGTACCTCGGAGTCTTGTTCACGAGTGAGGGAAGAGTGGATCGTGAGATCGACAGGCGGATCGGTGCGGTGTCTTCAGTAATGTGGACACTGTATCGATCCGTTGTGGTGAAGAAGGAGCTGAGCCGGAAGGCGAAGCTCTCAATTTACCGGTCGATCTACGTTCCCATCCTCACCTATGGTCATGAGCTTTGGGTCATGACCGAAAGGACAATATTACGAGTTTCCTCCGCCGTGTGGCAGGTCTCTCCCTTAGAGATAGGGTGAGAAGCTCTGTCATCCGGGAGGAACTCAAAGTAGAGGCGCTGCTCCTCCACATGGAGAGGAGCCAGATGAGGTGGTTCGGGCATCTGGTCAGGATGCCACCCAAACGCCTCCCTAGGGAGGTGTTTAGGGCGCGTCTGACCGGTAGGAGGCCACGGGGAAGACCCAGGACACGTTGGGAAGACTGCGGGAACGGCTCGGGATCCCCCAAGAAGAGCTGGAGAAAGTGGCTGGGGAGAGGGAAGTCTGGGCTTCCCTACTTGGGCTGCTGCCCCCGCGACCCGACCTCGGATAAACGGAAGAAGATGGATGGATGGAGGGGAAAACAACAGAGTAAAAACATTTTTAAGGTAAAAGACTAAACAAAATAGGTCGGTAAAAACACAAAGGGTTGCAGAAAAGAGTCAACAGTTTCATTTGCAAGGACAAGACAAATACATAGAATACTGTAAAATATGACAAACATTTGACCTCCTACTGCAGTCCACCTGGTCGTAATTATGATAATTCCCAGGGCACGTGAAGGCAACACTGTTTCAACACTTTTATGGAAGCAAAAAGGACGGCGACGCCCATCGATGTGTCAAAAACATTTTACACATTTGAACAAAAAATGATCATATTTGCGATCTTGAATTACATAACTGTGTTAGTCATTTGGGTTAAAGTCAGAATTAGTGCGTAACAACTCGATTGTGCTTGCATGTTTTGAAAGTAATCTTTGAAATGATGAAATAAATAAGGAAGCAACAATTCAAGGGGTTATTTAACGCTATTATGTCGTTATTAATCATATATTCAGTCAATGCGGGGTAAAAAAAAAAGGAAGAAAACAAATAACTATCTTAGCTGAAACTTAGGAGTCATAATGTGAACAATGGAGTTACGTTGAATCATCTTCCAGTTGAGTTCGACTCGCAAACTTACCACAACTGCAGTCACCGGCTGTCCAGGAATGAAAGACATTGTCGGACTGGAATGTTTTGGAAAATAAACACATAAAAAGCAAACGGTGGGGTTGAGGGAGAAAAAAATTCCGAAGCGGGGCAACTTCCTTGGTGGTTGCTAAATGAGTTTAAAGCAGGCTAGCAGGGAAACAGGGCGTGGCCTCGGGATACAACCATTCCGGTGCATGCTGGGTAATGTAGTTGTTTTATGTAAAAAGCGACGTAGCCTTTCAATCTTTCCAAATGTACTATTTTGTATGGCGTTTTTGTGTCCCAAGATTAAATATTAGAAAGAAAAGTAACGAAGGAAGATAATTATTTGAGATGTGAAATAGTAAATCAAGAGGCAAGCCTCTGGAGACAACCACCCTGGTGCATTGTGGGTGATGTAGTAGCATGCTGTATAAAAGCTATATCGCCTCTCTATTGTATGTCAAGCATTTTCAAAGGTGCTGTTTTGTATGTTTTTGTTTCTGTGCCCCAAAAAAATGTTTAAAGTCAAGTAAAAAAAAAAAAAAGATGATCAAAATATGTCATTTTGAGATGTTGTTGAGTTGAGTTGCGTTTGAGTTTATTTCAAACATGCAAGCATACAACATGATACTTTTTCCAGTTTCTCTTTTCAACATGTTCGAAAAGGAGTAGAGATGGGAAATAGTTGATCGAATTCCTCATTTTTTAAGGCCTACTGAGGCCCAATACGACCGACCACGCAGTCTGATATTTTATATATCAATGATGAAATATTAACATTGCAACACATGCCAATACGGCCTTTTTCATTTACTAAATTACAATTTTAAATTTCCCGCGAAGTGTCGTGTTGAAAACGTCGCGGTATGATGACGCTTATGATGACGCGTGAGTTTGACGTCACTGGTGGTAGCGGACATTTTTTTCCCAGCCCGATCCAAGCTATAAGTAGTCTGCTTTAATCACATAATTACACAGCATTTTAGACAACGTGTTGCTTAATCTTTTGCAATTTGTTCAATTAATAATGGAGAAGTCAAAGTAGAAAGATGGAGGTGGGAATCTTTTAGCCTTTAGCCACACAAACACACGGTGTTTCCTTGTTTAAAATTCCCGAAGATGAAGCTGGATCGGAGCGGTCAAGCGAACATGGATCCCGACTACATGTTTACCGGCAGTTTTTGGTGAGAAAATTGTGGCAATAAGTCGCCTGTTACCGGAGACATCAGCGGAGCTTCCGCCCTGCTGCAGCTGCCGTGACTTCCCTCAGAGTCTCTGGTGTCGCCACACCCCTCCGACTTTCAGGTACTATTTAATCTCACTAAAACACTAGCAACACAATAGGCAGGTAAGGGATTTTCCAGAATTATCAGAGTAAATGTGTCTAATAACATCTGAATCGCTCCTACTGCAATCGCCTTTTTTTCCCTAGTCCTTCACTCTAAATTTCCTCATCCACGAAACTTAAATGATAAATAAATGGGTTGTACTTGTATAGCGCTTTTCTACCTTCAAGGTACTCAAAGCGCTTTGACACTACTTCCACATTTACCCATTCACACACACATTCACACACTGATGGAGGGAGCTGCCATGCCAACCAGCACCCATCAGGAGCAAGGGTGAAGTGTCTTGCTCAGGACACAACGGACGTGACGAGGTTGGTACTAGGTGGGATTTGAACCAGGGACACTCGGGTTGCGCACGGTCACTCTCCCACTGCGCCACGCCGTCCCTTTCATCCATCCATCCATTTTCTACCGCTTATTCCCTTTCGGGGTCTCGGGGGGCGCTGGCGCCTATCTCAGCTACAATCGGGCGGAAGGCGGGGTACACCCTGGACAAGTCACCACCTCATCGCAGGGCCAACACAGATAGACAGACAACATTCACACTCACATTCACACACTAGGGACCATTTAGTGTTGCTAATCAACCTATCCCCAGGTGCATGTCTTTGGAGGTGGGAGGGGCCTATCCCCAGGTGCATGTCTTTGGAGGTGGGAGGGGCCTATCCCCAGGTGCATGTCTTTGGAGGTGGGAGGGGCCTATCCCCAGGTGCATGTCTTTGGAAGTGGGAGGAAGCCGGAGTAAATAAATAAATAAATGGGTTGTACTTGTATAGCGCTTTTCTACCTCCAAGGTACTCAAAGCGCTTTGACACTACTTCCACATTTACCCATTCACACACACATTCACACACTGATGGAGGGAGCTGCCATGCAAGGCGCCAACCAGCACCCATCAGGAGCAAGGGTGAAGTGTCTTGCTCAGGACACAACGGACGTGACGTGGTTGGTTCTAGGTGGGATTTGAACCAGTGACCCTCGGGTTGCGCACGGCCACTCTCCCACTGCGCCACGCCGTCCCAGAGGGAACCCAAGCATTCACGGGGAGAACATGCAAACTCCACACAGAAAGATCCCGAGCCTGGATTTGAACCCAGGACTGCAGGAACTTCGTATTGTGAGGCAGACGCACTAACCCCTCTGCCACCGTGAAGCCCTACAAAACTTTCATCCTCGCTGAAATTAATGGGGAAATTGTCGCTTTCTCGGTCCGAATCGCTCTCGCTGCTGGTGGCCATGATTGTAAACAATGGTCAGATGTGAGGAGCTCCACTACCCGTGACGTCACGCGCACATCGTCTGCTACTTCCGGTACAGGCAATTGGCTTTTTTATTAGCGACCAAAAGTTGCGAACTTTATCGTCTATCTTCTTTACTGAATCCTTTCAGCAAAAATATGGCAATATCGCCAAATGATGAAGTATGACACATAGAATGGACCTGCTATCCTTGTTTAAATAAGAAAAGCTCATTTCAGTAGGCCTTTAAAGACACTCTGGGTCACACTTCCGCTAGCAGTTTGGCAGCCAGTCACGTGCCTGCAGAGTCGTCCGCTGATTGGCTGGCCGGCAGGCGCGCGCTCCCGTGCACGTCAGTACCTGTGGAGAAGACGCTGATTGACCGTCGCGCGCATTAGAGCCGCCATGGAGTTATTAACTCGATATCTGGACAGGAGCAACTCGGTCAGGTCAGTTTCATTTGCAAGCGTCTTATTTCCTCCTCGCTGCCAGACAAAGAGGAAGTGTTTCAAAATTGATGGGATTAAAAAAAAAAGCAGACAGATATTGCCGACCCTTGCTACTTAATCAAGCTGATAGCAGTTAGCAGCTAATGAATGAAATATGTCCTGACGCTAAAAGTCAACACTGAGAGTAAATATTGAACTTCCTGAAGAAACTTTGGACTTTGAAAGGAACCAGTGTCTTTTCTTTTTTCACTTTATGGACTTCTTCCTCTTGAAAAACATACACGGAATTATTCACTTCTGCTTTCTCCTTCAGCATTGGCACATTTTGCACATTTTGGCACAACATGCTTTCTTTTCTTGTCTTCGTCTTCAAACTAACACAACCTGTCAGATTCCTCCCACTGTGTTTGGAAATGCATCCATTTGATACTTTCAAACAGCTAAAAATGCAAAAAAAAAATTAAATAAACACTCCATACTAATGCTGGTTGATCTATATGTCTGTGCAACACTAAAACTGTCAGTATACGGAGTAAAATTGATTAAAAAAAATAATTTCCTATGGTGGTATCTCAATATGTTGAGTAAAAGTGGTATTAAAGTCAGTATTTGAATAAAACTCAGACCCAAAACATATAACATGTCAGTATGTGGAGTAAATATCTGACCCACAAGGTATTGCATGTCAGTATGTGGCATAAAACTGAAACAAAAAAAAAATTCCCTGTGTTCGTATCTCAGTATATTGAGTAAATGTGGCATTAAAATCAATATGTGGTGTAAAACTCTGACCCAAAACGTATTACTTGTCAGTACCTGGAATAAAACTCTGAACCAAAACGTCTAATTTGTCAGTACGTGGAGTAAAACTCTGACCGACAATTTATAGCATGTCAGTATGTGGAGTAAAACTGACATAAAAACTATTTCCCTGTGTTCGTATCTCAGTATATTGAGTGAACGTGGCATTGAAATAAATATCTGGAGTAAAACTCTGACCCAAAACATATGGCATGTCAGTATGAGGAGTAAAACTGACCCAAAAAACAATTTCACTGTGTTTGTATCTCAGTATATTGAATAAACTTGGCATTAAAATCAATACGTGGAGTAAAACTCTGACCCAAAACGTATAACTTGTCAGTACGTGGAATAAAACTCTGACCCAAAAACGTATAACATGTCAGTACGTGGAGTAAAACTCTGACCCACAATTTATAGCATGTCAGTATTTGGAGTAAAACTGACAAAAAAAACAATTTCCCTGTGTTCGTATCTTAGTATATTGAGTAAACGTGGCGTTGAAATAAATATCTGGAGTAAAACTCTGACCCAAAACATATAGCATGTCAGTATGAGGAGTAAAACTGAAACAAAAAACAATTTCACTGTGTTCGTATCTCAGTATATTGAATAAACTTGGCATTAAAATCAATATGTGGAGTAAAACTCTGACCCAAAACATATAGCATGTCAGTATGTGGCATAAAACTGACACAAACAACAATTTCCCTGTGTTCATATCTCAGTATATTGAGTAAACGTGGCATTAAAATAAATATCTGGAGTAAAACTCTGACCCAAAACATATAGCATGTCAGTATGAGGAGTAAAACTGACACAAAAATTTTTTCACCGTGTTCGTATCTTAGTATATTGAATAAACTTGGCATTAAAATCAATATGTGGAGTAAAACTCTGACCCAAAACATATAATATGTCAGTATGTGGAGTAAAACTGACAAAAAAAACTATTTCCCTGTGTTCATATCTCAGTATATTGAGTAAACATGGCATTAGAGTAAATATCTGGAGTAAAACTCTGACCCAAAACATATAGCATGTCAGTATGAGGAGTAAAACTGAAACAAAAAACAATTTCACTGTGTTCGTATCTCTGTATATTGAATAAACTTGGCATTAAAATCAATATGTGGTGTAAAACTCTGACCCAAAACATATAGCATGTCAGTATGAGGAGTAAAACTGACACAAAAAACTATTTCCCTGTGTTCGTATCTCAGTATATTGAGTAAACGTGGCGTTAAAATCAATATGTGGAGTAAAACTCTGACCCAAAACGTATAACTTGTCAGTACGTGGAGTAAAACTCTGACCCAAAACATATAACTTGTCAGTACGTGGAATAAAATTCTGACCCAAAACGTATAACTTGTCAGTACGTGGAGTAAAACTCTGACCCACAATTTATAGCATGTCAGTATGAGGAGTAAAACTGAAACAAAAAACAATTTCACTGTGTTCGTATCTCAGTATATTGAATAAATTTGGCATTAAAATCAATATGTGGAGTAAAACTCTGACCCAAAACATATAACATGTCAGTATGTGGAGTAAAAGTGACACAAAAAAATAATTCCCAATCTTAGTTTCTCAGTATGTTGAGTAAAATGGTTCTTAAAATCAGTTTTTGGAATAAAACTCTGACTCAAAAGGTATAACATGTCAGTATGTGGAGTAAAACTGGTAGATTAAAAACGTTAAGCATTTTTTAATATATTACTATGTGGAATAAAACTGGGTTTAGCATGTCAGTATGTGGAGTAAAACTGTCACGCAAAACATATAGCATGTCAGTATGTGGAGTAAAACTGGGAGCTAAACCTTTAGCATGTCAGTATGTGGAGTAAAACTGGGAACTAAACCTTTAGCATGTCAGTATGTGGAGTAAAAGAGTGAGAGTATTATTTGTATTTCTTTATTGCACACATTTTTCTATAACTTTTTACATCTTTATATATTTATATTATCCATCAAGTTTTTATACGTGGCAACATAAAAACGTGTTAAATACAAAATGCGAACACTGAAAAGAAACAAATGTGATGTTTAATGTTCTTTTTTTTATCAGATTGTAAACAAACTAGACAAATGTTGATACTTTGTTTCTTAGACATTGTAAATGTTGATATTTTGTATTAAACCAACAAATTTTTATATTTTGTTTTGACGGTAACACATGTTGATCCTTTGTTTCTCAGACCTTAACAAATGTTGATGTTTTGTATATAGACTGTAACAAATGATACTTTGTTTCTTAGACCGTAACAAATGTTGATACATAATCTCTTAGACCCTAACAAATGTTGATACTTAATCTCTTAGACCCTAACACATGTTGATACTTTGTTTCTTAGACCGTAACACATGATACTTTCTTAGACTATAACAAATGTTGATACCTTGTTTCTTAGACCGCAACAAATGTTGATACTCACTTTCTTAGACCCTAACAAATGTTGATACTTTCTTAGACCGTAACAAATGTTGATACTTTGTTTCTTACACCATATCAAATGTTGATACTTTTAGACCGTAACAAATGTCGATACTTACTTTCTTAGACCCTAACAAATGTCGATACTTACTTTCTTAGACCCTAACAAATGTTGATAATTACTTTCTTAGACCGTAACAAATGTTGATACTTTGTTTATTAGACCACAACAAATGTTGATCCTTTGTTTCTTAGACCATAACAAATGTTGATACTTTGTTTCTTAGACCGTAACAAATGTTGATTCTTTGTTTATTAGACACTAACAAATGTTGATCTTTTGTTTCTTAGACTGTAAACATTTTTGATACTCTGTTTGTAGCTCAACCACAACTGTGGACTTGATCAAAGAGGAGAGGCTGAGGGATGATTTGAAGTATTACTTCATGAGCCCGTGTGAGAAATACAGGGCAAGAAGACACATCCCATGGAAGTTGGCGGTCCAAATCCTCAAGATAGTCATGATCACCACACAAGTACGTACCAGAACATGAATAAATCAACACACATTTGTTATCTTGTACCAAACCACAAACTTTGTTTTATTGTCGTTTGATTATATAAGCTTAAAAATGAACTTTGATCTCTTCTGCTGCTGACAGCATTTAAATATTTCCTCTAACGCAATAATGTCTTTTTTTTTTTTTTTTTTTTTCGTGGAAATCAACAAAAAGATCCACATAGTTCATGATTGAAAAGGGAAATTACTTTATAGATAATTTATCGTTTAACTGTACAAGAAACGCTTAACATTTGATTTTTGGCGAACTAAAAATAAGATCAACTTACAAGTCACAGTCATCACATCATTTGCAGTTCGAACAAAGATTTGTGGGAAAATGTCGCTTAAATTTGGCTTCAAAACATGTCGTGAGACATCAGCAGATCAGTGACGACAGAAGGATATCATGACCATCATCTCCTAGGCAGCTGTTTTTTTGATGTACGGTAGGAGGGGGCGGCCGAGTACAATCATACCTCAACTTAAGAGTGTTTTGAAATAAGAGCTGTGTCTCAGCTCTTTGTTTTGCTGTCGTTTGCACGTCAAAGTTTTAGTTACAAGCATCCCTGCCGTTGGTTGGTGTTGTGAATGTCACAGTAAACCCCGTAAGATCCACCCAAAACATATTGTCTGATAATAATTATGTGTGTGAATCTTTGGGCTCTTAATGATTCGATCCCGTTCCGATTCCGAGCGGCCCTAAGTGCAATTTGGCCCTCAATGAAAACAAGCTTGACACCACTGCTCTCAAACTTATCTCAAAGTTATTAAAGGCCTACTGAAATGAGATGTTCTTATTTAAACGGGGACAGCAGGTCCATTCTATGTGTCATACTTCATCATTTCGCGATATTGCCATATTTTTGCTGAAAGGATTTAGTAGAGAACATCCACGATAAAGTTGGCAACTTTTGGTCGCTAATAAAAAAGCCTTGCGTGTAACGGAAGTAGCGTGACGTCACGGGTTGTGGAGCTCCTCACATCTGAACATTGTTTACAGTCATGGCCACCAGCAGCGAGAGCGATTCGGACCGAGAAAGCGACGATTTCCCTGTTAATTTGAGCGAGGATGAAAGATTTGTGGATGAGGAAAGTGAGAGTGAAGGACTACAAATAAAAAAGACTAGGGAATTGCGAGCGATTCAGATGTTATTAGATACATTTACTAGGATAATTCTGGAAAATCCCTTATCTGCTTATTGTGTTCAATCAATCAATCAATGTTTATTAATATAGCCCTAAATCACAAATGTCTCAAAGGACTGCACAAATCATTACGACTACAACATCCTCGGAAGAACCCACAAAAGGGCAAGGAAAACTCACACCCAGTGGGCAAGGAGAATTCACATCCAGTGGGACGCCAGTGACAATGCTGACTATGAGAAACCTTGGAGAGGACCTCAGATGTGGGCAACTCCCCCCGGCCCCTCTAGGGGAACGAAAGCAATAGATGTCGAGCGGGTGTTACTAGTGTTTTAGTGAGATTATATGGTCGTACCTGAAAGTCGGAGGGGTGTGGCCACGGGTGTGGTGATCGCCAGTGTCTTCTATGGAAGCCACTTTTCTCGACGAGGCAAGGCAGCCGGGCTGAGAATCCAGCCCGGCTCCTGTGGAGTCCTTTGCCATGGGCCAAGGACCCTAACTATTATACCAATAACACATTGCGGGAATTGGTTTGAATCAAGAATCCATTTTGAATTGAATCGTCACCCCAGGAATCGGAAAGAATTGCTACGAGCCCAAATATTTACACTCCATTTTGGTTTGCCGCTACCATTTCCACTTCTTAGTTGTGTTGTAATGTTTAATGTATGTGAATGTTTAATAAAAGACATGAGCTACGGGACACAAATGTTCCCCAAGCCTTACTTTGGACTTTTCCTGTTTTTCCTGAAGTTGGTAGTTTTCCACGAGATGTTCCTCTGTGAATGTTCACAAGTAAGAATTCTAATCCAGCTGATGTTTGTGACCTTCAGCTGGTTCTGTTTGGCCTCAACAACCAGCTGGTGGTGTCCTACAAGGAGGAAAACACCATGGCCCTGAAAAACTTGTTCCTGAAGGACTATGGCGGCGTGGACGAGGACGACTACTGCGTGGCCGTCTACACGCAACAAGGCGTCTATGACAGCGTCTTTCATGTCCTGGAGCAGGCGAGTCAAACTTTCATGCCCATGACCGGGGTATCCGGGGATCCTTAAAAAGTCTTAAATTCATGTATCTAAAATTAAAGCCTTAAAAA
The DNA here is from genome assembly GCF_033978795.1 of Nerophis ophidion. Taxonomy (NCBI): domain Eukaryota; kingdom Metazoa; phylum Chordata; class Actinopteri; order Syngnathiformes; family Syngnathidae; genus Nerophis; species Nerophis ophidion. Next base: position 2,960,288 of record NC_084632.1, read on the forward strand.
GTATTACATTTATTATAAATTCCTAAAATGGTCTTAAATTCAGTACTCAATGGTCTTAAATTGTCCGGCCATTTTTTTGTGTTTTTTTTTTTCGGGGCACGTCTTTGAGTAAAAGTGAGTGATTTCAGCTCACTCGTTTTTTAGGGTCCTTGGCCCATGGCAAAGGATCCCTTATATTTATAGATTTTTTATTATTTTTTTCGGTCTTAAATTTCATTCAAGGTGGCATTAAAAAGGTCTTAAAAAGCCTTAAATTTGACTTGCTGAAACCTGCAGATACCCTGATGACGACGACAATGACAAAATAAAATTATTTCTTGATAAGAGTGGATTTGTAAGGGCGGTGTTTTTGGACCTCAGGAAAGCATTTGATACAGTAAATCATTTTGTTCTTCTTACCAAACTCTCAATTTAACTTATTTTACATACAACCCGTTGCGCTTTTCAATCTGGCCCGCCGGGCATTCCCAAATAATTTTTTTAGATGTTTAAGATGGAAAGTGTAGCTGCCATTATGATGTGCACTCATGTTTTCTAATGACCGTAAGTCTTCAACTGTACTAAGTATTTCAATGGTTGGAATCTGCACTTATGGATGATGTACCAGTTATTATGGTCATCTAATTAGTTACTATGGTCATCTAATTAGTTACTATGGTCATCTAATTAGTTACTATGGTCATCTATTTAGTTACTATGGTCATCCAACTATAGTTACTATGGTCATCTAATTAGTTACTATGGTCATCTAATTAGTTACTATGGTCATCTAAGTAGTTACTATGGTCATCTAATTAGTTACTATGGTCATCTAATTAGTTACTATGGTCTTCTAATTAGTTATAATGGTCATCTACGTAGTTACTATGGTCATCTAATTAGTTACTATGGTCTTCTAATTAGTTACTATGGTCATCTAATTAGTTACTATGGTCATCTAATTAGTTATAATGGTCATCTACGTAGTTACTATGGTCATCTAAGTAGTTACTATGGTCATCTAATTAGTTACTATGGTCATCTAAGTAGTTACTATGGTCATCTAGTTAGTTACTATGGTCATCTAATTAGTTATTATGGTCATCTAATTAGTTACTATGGTTATCTAATCAGTTACTATGGTCATCTAATTAGTTACTATGGTCATCTAATTAGTTACTATGGTCATCTAATCAGTTACTATGGTCATCTAATTAGTTACTATGGTCATCTAATTAGTTACTATGGTCATTTAATTAGTTACTACGGTCATCTAATTAGTTGCTATAGTAATCTACGTCACAGCAGCTCAGACGAGGCACCAAGCAGTGTGTGCGGGAAGCGTTTCCACAGACACAGAAGGCGATTTTCACAACAAAGTTCTAAAGCAGGGGTGCCCACAATTCTTGTACCTCATTCATATATATCATTTATATGTTTTTATTTATGAAACATACGTATTTGTTAATATATTAAAGGTTTTTAAAGATAATGCGATAATGCTTAACATAGATAGAGTCCTTTCTTTCATGAAGACTAGAATATAAGTTGGTGTATTACCTGATTCGGATGACTTGCATTGATTGGAATCCGACAGAAGTGCGGATAACGTCGGCATTTTCAAATGGAGAACAAAAGTCCTCCTTTCTGTCCAATACCACATGAAAGTGGTTGGTTTTTGGCATCATATTTGTCCAGCTTCCATACTCGTTTTTATACACTTTACAAGAAATCCATTAGCTCCATAGCTTGCTAGCTTGTGCGCGCCAGCTTTCTGAGACTCTTATTTTGTTAGCCCAGGCAAGAGGAGGCAGTGCTTTTATTGTGATGATAGGAACTGTGCAGTCGGTTTTTAGAGTTTTGACAGCAGGTACGGCGCGAATGTGTTGAAATAAAGTGTTTCTCGCCTTCCTGTCTATCACTTTTTCTTAATGATGAGCCAGCAGCAGCCAGACCCTCACAAGACCCTCAGGTGTCGCGAATGTCAATCAATCAATCAATCAATCAATCAATCAATCAATGTTTATTTATATAGCCCCAAATCACAAATGTCTCAAAGGACTGCACAAATCATTACGACTACAACATCCTCGGAAGAACCCACAAAAGGGCAAGGAAAACTCACACCCAGTGGGCAGGGAGAATTCACATCCAGTGGGACGCCAGTGACAATGCTGACTATGAGAAACCTTGGAGAGGACCTCCGATGTGGGCAACCCCCCCCCCCCTCTAGGGGACCGAAAGCAATGGATGTTGAGCGGGTCTAACATGATACTGTGAAAGTTCAATCAAGTGACCAAAGTGACGTCTTGGTGAAGATTGATGATTGCTAATTTTTAGGTCTATTTATTGAAATGCCTGGCTGGCAATGGACTAACACATCCTCCGCGACCGACCGACAGCTCGCGATCGACGTAATAGGCACCCCTGTTCTAAAGCTTAGTGATATATAAATTAGAATAGAAAGTACTTTAATGATCCCTGGGGGGAATTCAGCAAATATCAGATTGCAGGTGGGTTTATTTTGTACCCTTCGCATTCATATTTCACTGTTTATTGCATTTTTGTTGCGTTTCACTTGATTGTAAAATATGTCGATCGAAAGTGGGCGTGACATTCATATTTTCTCAATATTCAGTGTTTTATCATTCATAGAAAATTTTAAAATTCCGTTGCGTTTTTTAAGGCGGTCTGTCATAATTTTTTAGCATTCAATCAGACATTATTGTGAGGTTTTGTATCAGTGTTCCTAAAAATAGATATACCGGCCCCCGGACACATTTTTTTTCTCCAAATGTGGCCCCCCCCCAGTCAAAATAATTGCCCAGGCCTGGTTTAAAGTGACATGAAAGTATTTATGATCCATGTTGGTGTGAGAAAGTGACGCCATCTTTGTTTACAGTACAGCCAGCTGGGCCGCTTGGCTGTGGGTCCCATCAGTTACGCTGAGGATGATGAGGGCCACCTGCTGCCTTTGGTCATCTGCAAGAACCTCTACAGGAGAGGCAGCGTCCAGCCTTCCAACCAGGCCTACGACATAGACGCTCAATTGGAGACAAGTAGGTCACCTTTTTAAAAGACGCATATAGTTGGCTGACAGAAAATACTTAAGTCAATCAATCAATCAATGTTTACTTATATAGCCCTAAATCACTAGTGTCTCAAAGGGCTGCACAAACCACCACGACATCCTCGGTAGGCCCACATAAGGGCAAAGAAAACTCACACCCAGTGGGACGTCGGTGACAATGATGACTATGAGAACCTTGGAGAGGAGGAAAGCAATGGATGTCGAGCGGGTCTAACATGATACTGTGAAAGTTCAATCCATAATGGATCCAACACAGTCGCAAGAGTCCAGTCCAAAGCGGATCCAACACAGCAGCGAGAGTCCCGTTCACTGCGGAGCCAGCAGGAAAGGGAGTCTATTTAAAGGCTAGAGTATACAAATGAGTTTTAAGGTGAGACTTAAATGCTTTTACTGAGGTGGCATCTCGAACTTTTACCGGGAGGGCATTCCAGAGTACTGGAGCCCCAATAGAAAACGCTCTGTAGCCCGCAGCCTTTTTTTGGGCTCTAGGAATCACTAATAAGCCGGAGTCCTTTGAAGGCAGATTTCTTGCCGGGACATATGGTACAATACAATCGGCAAGATAGGATGGAGCTAGACCGTGTAGTATTTTATACGTAAGTAGTAAAACCTTAAAGTCACATCTTAAGTGCACAGGAAGCCAGTGCAGGTGAGCCAGTATAGGTATATATGTATGTATATATGTATATAAAGGTATATACAGTATAGGTATATATGTATGTATATATGTATATAAAGGTATATACAGTATAGGTATATATGTATGTATATAAAGGTATATACAGTACAGGTATATATGTATGTATATATGTATATAAAGGTATATACAGTACAGGTATATATGTATGTATATATGTATATAAAGGTATATACAGTATAGGTATATATGTATGTATATATGTATATAAAGGTATATACAGTACAGGCGTAATGTGATCAAACTTTCTTGTTCTTGTCAAAAGTCTAGCAGCCGCATTTTGTACCAACTGTAATCTTTTAATGCTAGACATGGGGAGACCCGAAAATAATACGTTACAGTGATCGAGACGAGACGTAACAAACGCATGGATAATGATCTCAGCGTCTTTAGTGGACAAAATGGAGCGAATTTTAGCGATATTACGGGGATGAAAGAAGGCCGTCTTAGTTACGCTTTTAATGTGTGACTCAAAGGAGAGAGCTGGGTCAAAGATAACACAACACAAAGATAAGTGTGTTTGAGTTCTACATCAGCGGTCAATTCCCATTTTTTTGCCTACAAGGGACCTGTATCGGGTTTTCTCATGTTCGTGTTAGCGACCGAGGCCTCTTTTGTACGTGGAAGTAATCATCAAATCAAATCAACTTTATTTACAGAGCACATTTAAAATTTACCATAGGGATAGCCAAAGTACTGTACAATGGGCAGGTTAAAAGATAATACGAGAACTGAGCAAACACAGCACAAGACAAACAGAACATTATGAAAAATAATACATAAAATAAGATAAACATAAAAACAGGTTCACAGCAAGTGTATAATGGGGCGCCATTGCAGGATGGATATCACTTAGTGTTAAAAGCCAAGGAATAAAAGTATGTTTTTAAGAGAGATTTAAAAAGAGGAAGACAGGAGGCTTGTCTAACACTCAGAGGTAGGTCGTTCCAGAGCTTGGGAGCTCTGTCACCTGTAAGCTTCAGCCTTGTGTCAGGGACCGTCAGTAGCAGCTGATCGGCTGATCTTAGGGATCAGGTGGGGCAGTAAGGCTGAAGAAGGTCAGAGAGATATGTTGGCCCGAGGTTGTTTAGACATTTAAAAACAAATAGAAGGAGTTCAAAGTTGGTTCGGTATTGCACAGGGAGCCAGTGAAGGGACGCTAATATAGTGGTGATGTGCTCAAGTCTGCGGGTCTGTGTTAGCAGACGAGCAGCAGAGTTCTGCACCAGCTGCAGGCCTGGCTAATGCCGACATACTGGCCATTGCAGTAGTCTAAAGCAGGGGTGTCAAACTCAAATAAAGAGTGGGCCACAATTTTAAACTGAAGAAAGCCGCGGGCCAAGGTTGAACAAATTAACCTTTTAATAGGGACCCAAACAAGTTTTGCATTGAATATTGAACGAGCAAGGCTTGTATAACTTTAATAATAATTAGAAAATATCAATGGTATATTAAATAAAATTTAAATAAAAAAATTGAATGCCTCTTTCCTATTTGCAGCTTTCTGATGTAAATATCAACATTAACTTGGCGGGGTTTGTATATTGTAGCATCCCAGAAGAGTTAGTGCTGCAAGGGTTTCTGGGTATTTGTTATGTTGTGTTACGGTGCGGATGTTCTCCCTAAATGTGGTTGTCATTCTTGTTTGGTGTGGGTTCACAGTGTGGCGCATATTTGTAACAGTGTTAAAGTTGTTTATACGGCCACCCTCAGTGTGACCTGTATGGCTGTTGACCAACTAGGCCTTGCATTCACTTGTTTGTGTGTAAAGTCCGCATATAGTATGTTTGTATGGAGAAAAAGCGGACGGGACGACAGGTTGCAGAGGACGTTGAATGCAGTGCCTTTAAGGCACGTCCCCAGTGATGTTGTTTGGGTGGAAATCGAGAGAAATTTGGGAGAATGGTTGCCCCGGGTGATTTTCGGCAAGGGCACTGAAATTCGTGAGTCTTCCGGGAAAATCGGGAGGGTTGGTAAGTATTAGTATTAGTGGTGAATGCGGTGTTATAATACCGGCGGGCCAGCTCTAATGTTAATTTGATATTGCTTCAAGGGCCAAATTAAATTACTCGGTGGAGTTTGACATCCATGGTCCAAACCATTCCAGATAAAGGCGTGGATTCATTTCTCGAGATCATGTCCTGATAGAAGCGGTTTCACTTTCGCTATTTGGCGCAATTGATAAAAGCTTTTTTTGAACGACACTGCTGATTTGTTTTTCAAATTTAAAATCTGGGTCAGCCTTTACCCCTAGGTTTGTGACACAGTCGCTGAGATACGGGGTCAGAGTGCCGAGGTCAACGTTGGGGGAGGGAGAGCAAATTGGACCGAACAACATAACTTCTGTTTTGTCTTCATTTAGACTCAGGAAGTTAGCTGAAAGCCAGGCTTTGATGTCGTGCAGGAAGTCAATGAGACGTTGAACTGTGTTATTTTGTGCCCTGGGAAAATAGATCTGGCAATCATCGGCATAAAAATGAAATGCAATACCGTACTTCCTAAAAATAGAACCAAAGAGGAGAAGGTAAAGCGCAAATAAGATTGGGGCAAGGATTGAGCCCTGGGGGACCCCGTGTGGTAGAGGAGCTGTGGAAGACATAAAACTGTCTATTTATACACAAAAACTCCTGTCTGCTAAGTACGACGTAATACCCACACAGTTCTCAAGACGAGTGAATAAGGTGGCATGGTCGACGGTGTCGAACGCAGCAGACAGATCTAAAAGCACCAGGACAATATATTTACCAGAATCAGTTGACAGGAGGATATCGTTAAAAACTTTTAGAAACGCTGACTCTGTTCTGTGAAGGGCTTTAAAAGAGGACTGGAACAGCTCATTGATACCATTATCCTCTAAGAAGGGCAACAACTGACTGTAGACAACCTTCTCCAATATTTTGGAACTGTATGGAAGATTAGAGATAAGTCAAAGGTTAGAGAGGAGAGAGGGGTGGAGGCTTGTTTTTATAAGTAGAGGTCGTACCACTGCATGTTTAAACTCTACTGGAACTATTCCAGAAGAGAGGCTACTATTGATAATGTTAAGGACACTTGATCCAGTAGTAGCAAATACCTCCTTAAACAGGCGAGGTGGGGGGGCATCTGCAGGAGAACCAGGGGGCTTCATATGACTAACTGTGTCATTTAAAAAAGAAAAGGACTGATGGAAAACAGAAGAGAAAATGCAGAGGAACAGAAGGGTCACATAAAGGCTGGGATAAACTGGCTCAGGTTGACACAATTTTGTCAGTGAAAAAATGGATACAATTTTCACAGAATTCAAAAGAAGCATCAAAACCAACAGATGTATATGCCAGGTTTCTTCAATGTGAACGCTCCCGTGCTCAGGTCGCATTCATCTGACCAGAACGTCGGCAAAAAGCAATAAGCGTAGGGGTGTAACGGTACATAAAAATGTCGGTTCGGTATGTACCTTGGTTTAGAGGTCACGGTTCGGTTCATTTTCGGTACAGTAAGAAATCAACAAAATATACATTTTTGGGTTATTTACCAAATTTTTTAACAATGGCTTTATCCTTTTAACATTGGGAACACTATAATAATTCTGCCCACGTTAATCCACATTAAACTGCATCAAGTTGTTACTTTGATTAAATAAAATGACAAGACCTTTCTTCTACATATAGAAAGTTTAACATTAAACAGTTTAATGTCAACTCATCATGCTTAATTTATTACAGCATTTGGGAAGCCTGTATTGACTTTTATTATGTAAATGTTGTATTTTTATCAACATGTGATAGCAGGGACCCTGCTATTCAAAACTAGGCTGCTACATTACTAATGATTCATGTAACTATAGCTGAAAAAATAGTACAATTGCAATAGGAGAGACTATTCATCCCTAAACACAATGGAGTTCAATGAAATAACAGACAGACAGGGCTTTGCTGCCCATAAAACACGCACACACACACACACACACACACACACACACACACACACAGAAAAATGAGCTAACGTTACGCTAAAAGCTAGTTAGCCTTCATCTCAAGCCTATACCGTGAGCGAGCTGTTCTGCAGTTTAAGTTTCTAGAAGGTCAACGGGCTCATAGTGATGTATGTAATAGTTGTGACTGGGAAGTGTTTAGTATAATTTGGGTAGAGTGTGCTGCTACCCTGCTAAACGAATATCTCTGCTCGACGCTAAAGCATTGACTACATCGCTCTGAAGTCTGAATACGCACTGCTGATTGGCCATGTTTACTTCCTTAAACTCAGCATTGTGTGCGTATGCGGGTTAAAGTTCAAGTAGCAATGATTGTCACACACACACTAGGTGTGGGGAAATTTGTCCTCTGCATTTGACCCATCATCCTTGATCACCCCCTGGGAGGTGAGGGGAGCAGTGAGCAGCAGCACGGAATCATTTATGGTGATTTAACCCCCAATTCCAACCCTTGATGCTGAGTGCCAAGCAGGGAGGTAATGGCTCCCATTTTTATAGTCTTTGGTATGACTCGGCTGGGGTTTGAACTCCCAACCTACCGATCTCAGGGCGGACACTCTAACCACTAGACCACTGAGTAGGTTCAGGTAGATTGCATTCACATTAAAAATGTCATTGGTTTTTTTGGTAATGTGAAGGGTCGCTAAAAAGATCGGATTTGACAAATCTGAATTGCAAATCCGACGCTGCAGTGTGAACGTGGCCATAGTCTTTTTTTATAGTCTTTTGTGTCTCATTGTTTATTCCTAGTCTTCTGTATCTAGTCTTCTATATCTAGTACTCTATATCTAGTATTTTGTTTCTAATCATGTATTTCTAGTCTTCTACATCAGTCTATTATAATCTAGTCTTATACAGTTAGTCTTCTACATATAGTCTTGAACATGTACTCTACAGTATAATGATCTAGTCTTCAACATGTAGTCTACAGTATAATAATCTAGTCTTCTACATGTAGTCTACAGTATAATGATCTAGTCTTCAACATGGAGTCTACAGTATAATAATCTAGTCTTCAACATGTAGTCTACAGTATAATAATCTAGTCTTCAACATGTAGTCTACAGTATAATAATCTAGTTTTCTACATGTAGTCTTCAACTTGTAGTCTACAGTATAATGATCTAGTCTTCTACATGTAGTCTATTATAATCTAAAGCAGGGGTCACCAACACAGTGCCCGCGGGCACCAGGTCGCTCGTAAGGACCAGATGAGTCGCCCGCTGGCCTGTTCTAAAAATAGCTCAAATAGCAGCACTTACCAGTGAGCTGCCTCTATTTTTTAAATTGTATTTATTTACTAGCAAGCTGGTCTCGCTTTGCTCGACATTTTTAATTCTAAGAGAGACAAAACTCAAATAGAATTTGAAAATCCCCAAAAATATTTTAAAGACTTGGTCTTCACTTGTTTAAATAAATTCATAAATTTTTTTTACTTTGCTTCTTATAACTTTCCGAAAGACAATTTTAGAGAAAAAATACAACCTTAAAAACGATTTTAGGATTTTTAAACACATATACCTTTTTACCTTTTAAATTCCTTCCTCTTTTTTCCTGACAATTTAAATCAATGTTCAAGTCAATTATTTTTTTTTTACTGCAAAGAATAATAAATACATTTTAATTTAATTCTTCATTTTAGCTTATGTTTTTTTGACGAACAATATTTGTGAAATATTTCTTCAAACTTATGATTAAAATTTAAAAATATTCTGGCAAATTTAGAAAATCTGTAGAATCAAATTTAAATCTTATTTCAAAGTCTTTTGAATTTCTTTTAAAATTTTTGTCTGGAAAATCTAGAAAAAATAATCATTTTTCTTTGTTAGAAATATAGCCTGGTCCAATTTGTTATATATTCTAAAAAAGTGCAGATTGGATTTTAACCTATTTAAAACATGTCATAAAATATATATATTTATTGTGAGAAATCATTAAGATGATCAGTGTTTCCACAAAGATAAATATCATTAATTATTAATAAAAACATAGAGTTAAAGGTAAATTGAGCAAATTGGCTATTTCTGGCAATTTATTTAAGTGTGTATCAAACTGGTAGCCCTTGGCATTAATCAGTACCCAAGAAGTAGCTCTTGCTTTCAAAAAGGTTGGTAAATTAAATGGGTTGTGCTTGTTTAGCTCTTTTCTAATAATAAAATAATCTAGTCTTCTACATTGAGTCTATTATAATGTAGTACCAGCCAATACTCATTTGTGATTGAGGGCCAGAGAAGTCAACTTTGATTGATACTCCAATATCGGTATCAGAAGTAAAAAAAACTATATTTTATTGAGTATTTTCTCCTTCTCATCTTCTCGCCTTCAGTTTGTTTATCACTCGATCCAAAGAGGGCACATGAATGGAAACGTTCCAACGCTTCCTTTTTCGACCTGGACTTCTACAGGTACTCCTCACGCCTGTTGGATTAGTGCCGGACGTGACAATCTGTATCTTCCTCTTCAGGTTAGTGGACTTCAAAATAAACTTCAATGTTAAAGGCATCAACCTCCAGACGGTTCGCTCAAGAGAGTTACCGGACTGTTACTCTTTCTCCGTTACGGTACGTTGACACGCATTATCTCCTGGCCATGAGCGGGCTTCTCTGTCAAACACACCATCAGCAGCCTCCCCATATTTTCTTGGATAAATGTTTAAATATTATTTCAACGTTGTATCCAACAGTGCCATATTTTCATAACTTTGTTGCACGGGAATTAAAACGGGCTCACGTGAACAATGTGGACTCGCTCTATGTCAGTGGTTCTCAACCTTTTTTCAGTGATGGATCCCCTGTCAACATTTTTTAAATTCAAGTACCCCCTAATCAGAGCAAAGCATTTTTGGTTGGAAAAAAGAGATAAAGAAGTAAAATACAGCACTATGTCATCAGTTTCTGATTTATTAAATTGTATAACAGTGCAAAATTTAGCTCAAATGTAGTGGTCTTTCTTGAACTGTTGAGAAAAAAATATATACAAAAAACTAAAAACTTGTTGAAAAATAAACAAGTGATTCAATTATAAATAAAGATTTCTACACATAGACGTAATCCTCAACATAAAGTTCCCTCTTTGGGGATTGTAATAGAGATTCATGAACTTAATTCCAAACATTTCTTCACAAAAAAAGAAATCATTATCAATTTTTATGGAACATGTCCATAAAAAATCTAGCTGTCAACACTGAATATTGCATTGTTGTATTTCTTTTCACAGTTTATGAGCTTACATTCATATTTTGTTGAAGTATTATTCAATAAATATATATTTATAAAGGATTTTTTAATTGTTGCTATTTTTAGAATATTTAAAAAAAATCTCACGTACCCCTTGGCATACCTTCAAGTACCCCCCAGGGGTACATGTACCCCCATTTGAGAACCACTGCTCTAAGTAATGTTGACATTTTCAACACCAACTAAGCAAATATGCTTGGCAAAAAACGCTCCAACATGAAGTTAGACTCCACTCTTTCAAAATGTGCTAGCTTGATGCTAATTTACATTGAAGTTGCATATACAGGCTGATATCAGCATTAGCGATTTTTACATGGCGATTTCAACACTTCCAAATCTGGTAATGAAAACTACAACTAAGATGAATGTTTCAATCAAACAGCCAGTGTGTAATACTTACAGCACAGACACTTTGTGGGGCACAACATAACACATCCGGCATACTGAAAAAAGCTACTTCCTAGTTAAAGCCTACACTATATTAGTTCCCAGGTGCCGGGAATTGGTACCGCATCGGTTCAAATGTGAGCAGTACCCATCCCTACTAATAGCACACTTTGTCACCTATAACAGTGGTCCCTAACCACCGGGCCGCAGACTGGTACCGGGCCGCAGAATTTTTTTTTTATTATTATTATTATTTTTTTAACTAAAAAAAAAAAAAAAAAAAAAAAATATATATATATATATATATATGTATGTCTTGATTGGATTATCCAGAGGATAGTGCTCGATACCGTGGTAGAGCGCAATATGTATGTGTGGGGAAAAATCACAAGACTACTTCATCTCTACAGAACTGTTTCATGAGGGGTTCCCTCAATCATCAGGAGATTTTAATGGAAGCATTCACATACAATGGTTTATATAGGGCACAGAGTGGGTGGGTACAGGCAGGCGTAGGGGCGTGGTGATTGGCTCATGTGTTACCTAGGAGGTGTTTCCGTCTGTGGCGGCATGTTGAAATGATTTCACTGCGCTTGTTGAGGGATGACAGGTCTGGATGATATATAATAAACAGTTTCTCTTTTAAGCATAGGTTGCATCTTTTATTACCACTGTTGTAAGGTGTGCTGGATGCAAGAATTTGGCATGTTATTGAATATTCAACATTATTGTCTTTGAGGTTCCAAATGTGTTTGCTGAGTTCTGTAGAATTCCGCAAAGTCTGGTTTCTTGCATACAGCACACCTTACAACAGTGGTAATAAAAGATGCAACCTATGCTTAAAAGAGGAACTGTTTATTATATATCATCCAGATCTATCATCCCTCAACAAGCGCAGTGAAATCATTTCAACATGCCGCCACAGACAGAAACACCTCCTAGGTAACACATGAGCCAATCACCACGCCCCTACGCCTGCCTGTACCCACCCACTCTGTGCCCTATATAAACCATTGTATGTGAATGCTTCCATTAAAATCTCCTGATGATTGAGGGAACCCCTCATGAAACACTTCTGTAGAGATGAAGTAGTCTTGTGATTTTTCCCACACCTGTATATATATATTTTTAATTAATTAAATCCACATAAAAAACACGAGATTCACTTACGATTAGTGCACCAACCCAAAAAAACTCCCTTTTTCATGACAAAGAAAAAAAAATAATAATAATATTATCAGCTACAAAAAGGTTGGGGACCACTGACTTATAACATAAGCTGACACTAAGTTTTGTCTTGAAATATTTGGGATTTTTGACAAAATAATACAATGTAAAAACAACTTTGGACACACCTGATTGAAACGACAGTAAAGTGGTGATGATATTGTGTGTTCCCAGATCACTTTTGACAACCAGTGTCACAGCGGAAAGGTGAAAATTTTTCTGGACATCGATGCCCAGAGCAGCGCGTGCCGAGACTGGAAGATATCTGGAACAGGTAGAAAGGATTTCTTCCATCTTGTGTTTTTCCTGCCCACAAAGCTGCTGCAGCCCCAAGATGTTCACCGTGGCAGCGAAGGCGTTTCTCTTCTGTCTTATCAGCGGCAACTTCTGCTAACTGTGTTTCAGCCCAGAAAAACACGCACTATCTCCTGGTGTTCGACGCCTTCGTCATCGGGGTGTGCGTCACCTCCGCTGTCTTGTGCACGCGCTCCATCGTGCTCGCCGTCAGCTTGCTGCAGGTCGGTGTCTTTTGTTGCCCTACTGTAAATAAACACACTGTACAACAGGGGTGTCCAAAGTGTGGCCACTAAGTTTTTAACAGCACATTTTAAAAATACTTAAAAACAACAACAACAACAAAAAACAGAACAGAACCCAGTGGAATAAAAGAGCAAGCAGGGGAAATGTTTCAAGGTTGACTCTAATCACACAAAGCTGCCATGCAGGCTGTTTTTTTTTTCTATTTAAAAGTGTCAAAGATAATCCATATGTCAATCAATCAATCAATGTTTATTTATATAGCCCCAAATCACAAATGTCTCAAAGGACTGCACAAATCATTACGACTACAACATCCTCGGAAGAACCCACAAAAGGGCAAGGAAAACTCACACCCAGTGGGCAGGGAGAATTCACACCCCCCCCCCCTCCCCCCCCCCCCTCTAGGGGACCGAAAGCAATGGATGTCGAGCGGGTCTAACATGATACTGTGAAAGTTCAATCCATAGTGGCTCCAACACAGCCGCGAAAGTTCAGTTCAAGCGGATCCAAGACAGCAGCGAGAGTCCCGTCCACAGGAAACCATCTCAAGAGGAGGCGGATCAGCAGCGTAGAGATGTCCCCAACCGATACACAGGCGAGCGGTCCATCCTGGGTCCCGACGAGCGGTCCATCCTGGGTCTCGACTCTGGACAGCCAATACTTCATCCACGGTCATCGGACCGGACCCCCTCCACAAGGGAGGGGGGGACATAGGAGAAAGAAAAGAAGCGGCAGATCAACTGGTCTAAAAAGGAGGTCTATTTAAAGGCTAGAGTATACAGATGAGTTTTAAGGTGAGACTTAAATGCTTCTACTGAGGTAGCATCTCGAACTGTTACCGGGAGGGCATTCCAGAGTACTGGAGCCCGAACGGAAAACGCTCTATAGCCCGCAGACTTTTTTTGTATAGTATAGGTATATATGTATGTATATATGTATATAAAGGTATATACAGTACAGGTATATATGTATGTATATATGTATATAAAGGTATATACAGTATAGGTATATATGTATGTATATATGTATATAAAGGTATATACAGTATAGGTATATATGTATATATATATGGATATAAAGGTATATACAGTACAGGCGTAATATGATCAAACTTTCTTGTTCTTGTCAAAAGTCTAGCAGCCGCATTTTGTACCAACTGTAATCTTTTAATGCTAGACATGGGGAGACCCGAAAATAATACGTTACAGTAGTCGAGACGAGACGTAACAAACGCATGGATAATGATCTCGGCGTCTTTAGTGGACAAAATGGAGCGAATTTTAGCGATATTACGGAGATGAAAGAAGGCCGTTTTAGTAACGCTTTTAATGTGTGACTCAAAGGACAGAGTTGGGTGGAAGATAATACCCAGATTCTTTACTGAGTCACCTTGTTTTATTATTTGGTTGTCAAATGTTAAAGTTGTATTATAAAATAGAGGTCGGTGTCTAGCAGGACCGATAATCAGCATTTCCGTTTTTTTGGCGTTAAGTTGCAAAAAATTAGCGGACATCCATTGTTTAATTTCATTAAGACACGCTTCCAACTGACTACAGTCCGGCGTGTTGGTCAGCTTTATGTTACTCCCTCCGAGGTCTTAATCAAGGCTCAAGTTGTTCGTTTTTCTCAAACAGACATTTATCTCAGCCACGCCTTCTTCTCCTCCCAAATGATGCCAAAAAATGCCGAACAAATGCCGTCAGAACTAATGAATAAGAAAAACAGAACTTACAATTAGTCTGACATCAAATAAAAGAAAACACATAGATTTCACATGCATTATGACAAAGAATCATACCTCATTGGCCTCACAAACTCAGAGGGAATAAAGTTTCTTTCCAAGCCGAGACTCCATTAACATCTTCCATCAAATGTTTGCTGTCTCATGCTGCTTCCCTTATTCCGTCACATATTAATTGTCCCCCCCAACAATGTGACCAAACCGGAAACAAAATATGTTCCTCTCCAATTTACATGGGTTTTGTAACAAAAATAAAGTTAACAAATACTTGCATGAAATTACTAAATAAAATACATTTTTAATCACATTATATGTGAATATGAACTGAATATTTATACATTGTATTTATTTATTATAACCAACTATGAAATTATATAACATGTATACAATGTGCTTCTGTCAGCAGCTACACCATAGATACATCTGACTCGGGCTGGGTGATATATCAATTATACTAGATATAGAAAATGACTTTATCGCAGTATATAGTCTATATTTAGTCAGTATATAGTCAACTGCCTGAGTGCATGTTCTCACACAGTTGCTTTTAGCTGCGGGCATTACACTACAGGCGTTTCTCACTCTTTCTTGTGCGCACCTTCTTACATACGTCACATAATGGCCCGCACGCAATATATATATATATATATATATATGTATTTATATATATTGTATTAGGTTTAAAAATGAGAACTATCAAATCGGCCCCTGTGTGCATTCATTTTTCAGCAAAAGTATGGACACCCCTGCATTAGACTCACATATTGTCACATCTTTCCTCCCAGAGATTCTCCAGATTCCTCCATGACAACTACAACCGCAAAGTGTGTGAGGACGACCAGGGGGAGTTCCTCAATGGCTGGTATGTGCTGGTCATTGTCAGCGACCTCTTGACCATCGTGGGGTCCATACTGAAGATGGAAATACAAGCAAAGGTAAACTGTCAGATGTCATTTTACAGCAGATGTTTTGTTTTTTTGTGATCTTCAAATAGTCATGAACATTGAGCCAACACACTGTCATATGTGAATAATACTACATGAATACATAATTACCGTATTTCCTTGAATTGCTGCCGGGGCACTAATTAATTTAAAACCTCTTCTCACTCCGGCGCTTACCAAAGGCATGCGGTAAATTTAGGCCTGCGCTTAAACATTTGAGTGTGATGTAAGGATACCATCATGAAAAGCACATTTAATTAAAATGTTATTATGGTCTTACCTTTACTTATAAATGAAGTCCATGCGCAGCTCCTTCTGATCAAAAGCATCGATAACTTGTTTATAAAAGTCTTCCTTATCTTTCTTCAGTTTTAAAAGTCTCTCTGTCTCGATGGAGATCTTCCTTTATTACCTCCTGCTTCGATTGAAAGTCCAGTTTAGAAAACGTTTTTATTTTAGATATGTAATCCTCCATGTTAAAAGTGCAAGCGAGAGGAAAAAATAAACGATCGCTGCTTGTTGTCACTTCTTCTGCAGCCGAGTAGTCGCAAGAAGGATCTCTAGCGCCCTCTACCACCAGGAGGCGGGAGTCATTTAATGACTCATATTTGACACACGCAGCTACGGTATATTAATAAAACATAGCTGCTTACTGTTCTTTTTAGCATATTCAATAGCTTGGACCTTAAATCCTACTGAATAGCTCTTAATCTTCTTCCCTTTATGCGATTTCAAATGATTGAAATCAGCCTCCTCCATTTTGAAAATGATGACAGGTGAAGTGTCACTCGTGACGTGACGAGTTTGTCCCTGCGGAAATTCTAGGCATATGCTAATTATTTGGCGAAACGAGTTTGACCCGGTGGAAATTCCAAAACCCGCCGTTAATCCTGAGCCGGCGGTAATGCTAAGCATGCGCTAATTATTTTGCGAAACGAGTTTGACCCGGCAGTAATTCTAGGCAGGCGCATACTATATACCCGGCGGCCATTCAAGGAAATACGGTATCCTACATTCATGTTAGCATTTCGGATAGCTGGCGTGTAACGCACTAGTTGCCAGTTTGCCAGATCGCGATTAGTGCACTAGTTGTCATCTAGCAATTAGAAGGCTAGTTGCCAGCTAGCAATTCACACGGCATTTGCCAAATAGCAATAAACACATCATTTACCAGGTAGCGACTAGAGCACCTTAGTTGTTAGCTAGAGTCTAGCGTCATAGCTTTTAGCTAGCTGTGAGCACGCTAGTTGTCAGCTGGCATTAAGCGCTCTAGTTGCCAGCTACCAATTAACCTGTGCAAGTAGTCAGGCAGTGATTAGTGCTCTAGTTGCCAGCTAGCGATTAACATGCTAGTTGTCAACTACCAATTAGCATGCTAGTTGTCAGCTAACAATTAGCACTCTAGTTGTCGGCTAGCGTCCATGAAAAAGACGTTGCTTGGATGCCAACATATGTTGCTCCAAAACCTGTATGTACCTTTCAGCATTAATGGTGCCTTCACAGATGTGTAAGTTACCCATGCCTTGGGCACTAATGCACCTCCATACCATCACAGATGCTGGCTTTTCATCTTTGCGCCTATAACAATCCATAAGGTTCTTTTCCTTTGTTCCGGAGGATACGATGTCCACAGTTTCCAAAAACAATTTGAAATGTGGACTCGTCAGACCACAGAACATTTTTCCACTTTGCATCAGTCCATCTTAGATGAGCTCGGGCCCAGCGAAGCCGGCAGCGTTTCTGGGTGTTGTTGATAAATTGCTTCGGCATTTGCATAGTAGAGTTTCAACTTGCACTTACAGATGTAGCGACCAACTGTAGTTACTGACAGTGGTTTTCTGAAGTGTTCCTGAACCCATGTGGTGATATCCTTTTACACACTGATGTCTCTTGTTGATGCAGTACCGCCTGAGGGATCCAACGTCACGGGCATGCTGCTTACGTGCAGTGATTTCTCCAGATTTTCTGCACCTTTTGATGGTATTATGGAGCGTAGATGGCGAAATCCTTAAATTCTTTGCAATAGCTGGTTGAGAAATGTTGTTCGAGAATTTGCTGAGGCATTTGTTGACAAAGTGGTGACCCTCACCCCATCCTTGTTAGTGAATGACTGAACATTCCATAGAAGCTGCTTTTATACCCAATCATGGCACCCACCTGTTCCCAATTAGCCTGTTCACCTGTGGGATGTTCCAAATAAGTGTGTGATGGGCATTCCTCAACTTCCTCAGTCTTTTTTGCCACTTGTGCTATCTTTTTTTAAACATGTTGCAGGCATCAAATTCCAAATGAGCTAAAATTTGCAAAAAAATAACAGTTTTCCAGTTTGAATGTTAAATATCTTGTCTTTGCTGTCTATTCAGTTGAATATAAGTCGTAAAGGATTTGTAAATCATTGTATCCTGTTCTTATTTTTACCTTTTACACAAATTGCCAACTTTACTGGTTTTGGTTTTTGTCAATTATCAGCTCACTGTTAAATGTTACACAATTTTTTTTTTTTTTCACCACAAATGGGTACCATTGGGACTGCACACACGCAATATTGTATTTTAATGACTCTGAAACAAAACATGTACTGTAGAGCAGTGGTTCCCAACCACCGGGTCGCAGAATATTTTTTTATTTACTTTTTTCCCAATTTTTTTCATTTACCGTATTTCCTTGAATTGCCGCCGGGCATATAGTATGCGCCTGCCTTGAATTACTGCCGAGTCAAACTCCGGACGTCACAAGTGACACTTCCCCTGTCATCGTTTTCAAAATGGAGGAGGCTGATTTCAATACCGGTAATTTGAAATCGCATAAAGGGAAGAAGATTAAGAGCTATCCAGTAGGATTTAAGGTCCAAGCTTACATCACACTCAAATTTTTACTGCCTACCTTTGGTAAGTGCCAGAGTGAGAAGAGGTTTTAAAATAATTAGCGCATGCTTACTTTTACCGCATGCCTTTGGTAAGCGCAGGAGTGTGAAGAGGTTTTAAATTAATTAGTGCCCCGGCGGCATTTCAAGGAAATGCGGTATTTATTTTTTATTAAATCAACATAAAAAACACAAGATACACTTACAATTAGTTCACCAACCCAAAACACCTCCCTTTTTCATGACCAAAAAAATAAAAATAAAATAAATAAAAGGACAAATAATAAATAAATAAATATCCCTGGCCGCGGGACAAATTATCAAGCGTTGACCGGTCCGCAGCTACAAAAAGGTTGGCGACCACTGCTGTACAGTACTGTGTAGTACTGATGAAGTATCGGCATTTTTAGTTTATTTAGACATTCTTATGCTTAAAAATGCTTAAGATAAAAAAAAAAAAAATGTAGAAAATGCTGCAGAAATGGAGTGAATCCACAAACATGGAAGTTAAATCTTCATGTTTCTTCGACCCAACTCTCTCCTTTGAGTCACACATTAAAAGCGTTACTAAAACGGCCTTCTTTCATCTCCGTAATATCGCTGAAATTCGCTCCATTTTGTCCATTAAAGACGCTGAGATCATTATCCATGCGTTTGTTACGTCTCGTCTCGATTACTGTAACGTATTATTTTCGGGTCTCCCCATGTCTAGCATTAAAAGATTACAGTTGGTACAAAATGCGGCTGCTAGACTTTTGAAAAGAACAAGAAAGTTTGATCACATTACGCCTGTACTGTATATACCTTTATATACATATATACATACATATATACCTATACTGTATATACCTTTATATACATATATACAACATACATATATACCTGTACTGTATATACCTTTATATACATATATACATACATATATACCTATACTGTATATACCTTTATATACATATATACATACATATATACCTATACTGTATATACCTTTATATACATATATACATACATATATACCTATACTGTATATACCTTTATATACATATATACATACATATATACCTGTACTGTATATACCTTTATATACATATATACATACATATATACCTGTACTGTATATACCTTTATATACATATATACATACATATATACCTATACTGGCTCACCTGCACTGGCTTCCTGTGCACTTAAGATGTGACTTTAAGGTTTTACTACTTAGGTATGAAATACTACACGGTCTAGCTCCATCTTATCTTGCCGATTGTATTGTACCATATGTCCCGGCAAGAAATCTGCGTTCAATGGACTCCGGCTTATTAGTGATTCCCAAAGCCCAAAAAAAGTCTGCGGGCTATAGAGCGTTTTCCGTTCGGGCTCCAGTACTCTGGAATGCCCTCCCGGTAACAGTTCGAGATGCCACCTCAGTAGAAGCATTTAAGTCTCACCTTGAAACTCATTTGTATACTCTAGCCTTTAAATAGACTCCCTTTTTAGACCAGTTGTTCTGCCGTTTCTTTTCTTTTTTCTCCTATGTCCCACTCTCCCTTGTGGAGGGGGTCCGGTCCGATCCGGTGGCCATGTACTGCTTGCCTGTGTATCGGCTGGGGACATCTCTGCGCTGCTGATCCGCCTCCGCTTGGGATGGTTTCCTGCTGGCTCCGCTGTGAACGGGACTCTCGCTGCTGTGTCGGATCCGCTTTGGACTGGACTCTCGCGACTGTCTTGGATCCATTAGGGATTGAACTTTCACAGTATCATGTTACACCCGCTCGACATCCATTGCTTTCCTCCTCTCCAAGGTTCTCATAGTCATCATTGTCACCGACGTCCCACTGGGTGTGAGTTTTCCTTGCCCTTATGTGGGCCTACCGAGGATGTCGTGGTGGTTTGTGCAGCCCTTTGAGACACTAGTGATTTAGGGCTATATAAGTAAACGTTGATTGATTGATTGATTGATGTTTGCAACGTGCTCATAAGATCGTTCTTTTCTTCCCGTAGAGTCTGACCAGCTACGACGTGTGCAGTATATTTCTGGGAACGTCCACCTTATTGGTGTGGGTCGGTGTGATCAGATATCTGGGCTACTTCCAGAAATACAATGTAAGTCTTCACACTTACATAGGCGACACATATCACTTCTTTTCTACGTAAAGGTCTTTACACTGCACTGTACTTCCAACAGGTGCTGATCCTGACCATGAAGGCAGCCTTTCCAAAGGTGCTGCGTTTCTGCTGCTGTGCAGGCATGATCTACCTGGGATACACCTTCTGTGGGTGGATCGTACTCGGACCTTACCATGAGAAGGTAACTCGTAGGGATCCAGCAAATATTGCTTGGGACGATTATTGGGCCTATATTTAGCATTTTGAAGTTTATCTGTATCGGCCTATTTTATTCATCTTTTTTTTTTTACCACATCATCAGCAGATACAGTATCTACTAGTGCTGTAACGGTATTGTTGTTTCAAAATCCTCACAATAAGGCCGTAATGCCTGAAAGGGTTCAAAAGAAGACTGTCCTGTGTAGTTTTTTTTCTGGTGCTCTGCGTTGGCCAGTCTGAAAAAAAGAACTCCAACTCCGAAAATCCTACGCGCGACACACAATCATTAAGTTGGGGTGGGACTCTGTGAAGGGGCGAAAAAGAAGAAGCATTGGAGAGTTGTGTGTTTGTAGTAGATGAGAAGAATTATTTTTTCGGTCATTTCATCAAAATCTGTCCATAACTTTTGAAGTTTATGTGGCTTATCAATCAATCAATCAATCAATCAATGTTTACTTATATAGCCCTAAATCACTAGTGTCTCAAAGGGCTGCACAAACCACTACGACATCCTCGGTAGGCCCACATAAGGGCAAGGAAAACTCACACCCAGTGGGACGTCGGTGACAATGATGACTATGAGAACCTTGGAGAGGAGGAAAGCAATGGATGTCGAGCGGGTCTAACATGATACTGTGAAAGTTCAATCCATAATGGATCCAACACAGTCGCGAGAGTCCAGTCCAAAGCGGATCCGACACAGCAGCGAGAGTCCCGTTCACAGCGGAGCCAGCAGGAAACCATCCCAAGCGGAGGCGGATCAGCAGCGCAGAGATGTCCCCAGCCGATACACAGGCAAGCAGTACATGGCCACCGGATCGGACCGGACCCCCTCCACAAGGGAGAGTGGGACATAGGAGAAAAAAGAAAAGAAACGGCAGATCAACTGGTCTAAAAAGGGAGTCTATTTAAAGGCTAGAGTATACAAATGAGTTTTAAGGTGAGACTTAAATGCTTCTACTGAGGTGGCATCTCGAACTGTTACCGGGAGGGCATTCCAGAGTACTGGAGCCCGAACGGAAAACGCTCTATAGCCCGCAGACTTTTTTTGGGCTTTGGGAATCACTAATAAGCCGGAGTCCTTTGAACGCAGATTTCTTGCCGGGACATATGGTACAATACAATCTGCAAGATAGGATGGAGCTAGACCGTGTAGTATTTTATACGTAAGTAGTAAAACCTTAAAGTCACATCTTAAGTGCACAGGAAGCCAGTGCAGGTGAGCCAGTATAGGTATATATGTATGTATATATGTATATAAAGGTATATACAGTATAGGTATATATGTATGTATATATGTATATAAAGGTATATACAGTATATGTATATATGTATGTATATATGTATATAAAGATATATACAGTATAGGTATATATGTATATAAAGGTATATACAGTATAGGTATATATGTATGTATATAAAGGTATATACAGTATAGGTATATATGTATGTATATAAAGGTATATACAGTATAGGTATATATGTATGTATATATGTATATAAAGGTATATACAGTATAGGCGTAATGTGATCAAATTTTCTTGTTCCTGTCAAAAGTCTAGCAGCCGCATTTTGTACCAACTGTAATCTTACAAACGACCCTGTTTTTTTTTTTTTGATTGATTGATTGATACTTTAATTAGTAGATTGCACAGTACAGTACATATTCCGTACAATTGACCACTAAATGGTAACACCCCAATAAGTTTTTCAACTTGTTTAAGTTGGGGTCCACGTTAAAGGGGAACATTATCACAATTTCAAAAGGGTTAAAAACAATTAAAATCAGTTCCCAGTGGCTTGTTGTATTTTTTGAAGTTTTTTTCAAAATTTTACCGGTCTCAGAATATCCCTAAATAAAGCTTTAAAGTGCCTTATTTTCGCTCTCTGCGAAGACACTGGCCATTTCCCTGTGACGTCACACAGTGCTGCCAATGTAAACAAACAATGGGAATACCACAGCAAGATATAGCGACATTAGCTCGGATTCAAACTCGGATTTCAGCGACTTAAGCGATTCAACAGATTACGCATGTATTGAAACAGATGGTTGGAGTATGAAAGTATTGAAGAAGAAACTGAAGCTATTGACGCTATTCATAGCCATAGCATGGCCGAATAGCTGCGTTAGCATCGCCGGTAAAATGTGCGGACCAAACGATCAGGACTTTCGCATCTTTTGACACTGGAGCAACTTAAATCCGCCGATCGGTAAGTGTTTGTTTCGCATTAAATGTGGGTGGAAGGAAACGTAATATAGTTGCAAATGCATCTACAGGTTATCCATACATCTCTGTTCCATGTCTGCTTTAGCACCGCCGGTAAATAGCATGTTAGCATCGATTAGCGTAGCATGTTAGCATCGATTAGCTGGCAGTCAACATCAACAAAACTCACCTTTGTGATTTTGTTGACTATCGTTGCAAATGCATCTGCAGGTTATCCATACATCTCTGTGCCATGTCTGCTTTAGCACCGCTGGTAGATAACATGTTAGCGTCGATTAGCTTAGCATGTTAGCATCGATTAGCTGGCAGTCACGCCTCGACCAAATATGTCTGATTAGCACATAAGTCAAGATCAACAAAACTCACCTTTGTGATTTTGTTGACTATCGTTGCAAATGCATCTGCAGGTTATCCATACATCTCTGTGCCATGTCTGCTTTAGCACCGCCGGTCAAATGTGGAGACACTCTGGCACATTCAATGGGGGTCTGGCGGCAGACACTTTGGCATCTTGGGGCCAGTGGTGCAACTTGAATCCCTCCCTGTTAGTGTTGTTACACCCTCCAACAACACACCGACAAGGCATGATGTCTCCAAGGTTCCAAAAAATAGTCAAAAAAACGGAAAATAACAGAGCTGAGACCCGGTGTTTGTAATGTGTTGAAAATGAAAATGGTGGGTGTGTTACCTCGGCGACGTCACATTCTGACGTCATCGCCTCCAGCGCGATAAACAGAAAGGCGTTTAATTCGCCAAAATTCACCCATTTAGAGTTGGGAAATCGGTTAAAAAAAATAGATGGTCTTTTTTCTGCACCATCAAGGTATATATTGACGCTTACATAGGTCTGCTGATAATGTTCCCCTTTAATCAATTCATGGTACAAATATATACTATCAACATAATACAGTCATCACACAAGTTAATCATCATAGTATATACATTGAAGTATTTACATTATTTACAATCCGGGGGGTGGGATGAGGAGCTTTGGTTGATATCAGTACTTCAGTCATCAACTTCAAAATGGACATTGAAACAGTGTAGGTCTTATTTAGTAGGATATGTACAGCCAGCAGAGAACATAGTGAGTTCACATAGCATAAGAACAAGTATATACATTAGAAGTACATTTGATTATTTACGTTAGGTTATTTATAATCCAGGGAGATGGGATGTGAATGGAGGAGGGTATCAGTAAAGGGTTGAAGTTGCCTGGAGGTGTTGTTTTACAGCGGTTTTGAAGGAATATAGAGAAAATGGTGAAAACCGTACTGCAAAGCATAGTACGCCACCTTCGTCTTTCAAGTTCCCGAGCCGACACAGAGCCACACGGCGTGGAGGTTAAGTGTCCGGTGGGAGTGCAGACACTGCAGACCGTGGGGAATACGAGCAATATTAGAAGCTCCTTTTATAAACCATCACCAGGAAAATATATTTGAAGCCTGCTAGAGTAATAACGATATTGGATGTTTCAATAATTAAGTTAAAGTTAATGTACCAATGATTGTCACACACAATAATACCATGATGTCTGATGAAATCACACTAAAACTTGGTCTGTGTAGTTTTTTTTTGGGCGCTCTGCAGTGTTGGCCAGGCTGAAAATGAACTACAACTCGCAAAATCCTCTGTTGGTACCTATTGTACCTAAAACTTATTGTTATTTATGATTATATTTATCCATCCATCCATCCATCCATTTTTCTACTGTTGTCCCTTTCAGGGTAGCGGGGGGTGTTGGAGCCTATCTCAGCTGCATTCAGGCGGTACTACTGTCCTTGTTACAATGTAAAATAGTTGACTATTGTTGTTATTTCTGATCATATTTACACACATTGAATATACTGTGAGGTTATTGAATACTGCTGTCCTTGTTACAATTTAAAATAGTTGACTATTGTTGTTATTTATGATCATATTTATAAATATTGTATATACTGTGAGGTTATAGAATACTACTGTTCTTGTTACAATGTCAAATAGTTGACTATTGTTGTTATTTATGATCATATTTATACACATTGAATATACTGTGAGGTTATTGAATACTGCTGTTCTTGTTACAATGTCAAATAGTTGACTATTGTTATTTATAAACATTGATATACTGTGAGGTTATAAAACACTGCTGTTCTTGCTAAAATGAACAGTTACCTCTTGGCAGCTCATACTAAAATTTAAATGTGTGGCTGCTCGCTGATATTAAACAATTTTCAATAAAGTAGTCAGTTCAAAAGTACAGTTTGTTTTTATTGTGTTTTGGATAAATACTGAGAATTGTGTAAATTCATAAATTGCATGGAAATTGTGGTATGATATGTACTGTAATACCGAGTGTTGACACAAGATGTCAGCATTTACTCACATATCTTCTCCAATGTAGTTGTGACATATTTCCACTTTTAGTTGGGACTCTCTGACATTGAAGTCTGCTGTGGGAGTTTTCAAAAATGTCTCCGTTCAAGTGCCATCGTTGGTGCTTTGGTTTCTCTGAGTCTGCTGGCTGATGTTTTCCAACATAGTTGAGGTGTGCACCATGCTGGGAGAGTATTTACTTCAGCAATAAACAGGAAGTTGTGCTGTGTTCATACTTTAGTAGAATGTTAGATCTTATCATATGCTGGAGGAACATTCTGGTCTCTGAGTTTGATGCTGGTTCTTCTTTTTTAGGACTGCAGTCCAGTTTTATGGACTGCTGTGTTTATTATCATATGTGTGTACCTCAATGAATATAATCATTATTATTCAACGCTTAAATATCCGGTTCAGATACAGTTATCAGTTAGGGTTACCATTTTTATATTTGAATTGTTTTATGTTTTATGTCCTTTTTTGTCAAACCCCTGTTTTTAAGACAGAAATACAAAATATGCCATCATGTGCCGCTATTACAAACCCCGTTTCCATATGAGTTGGGAAATTGTGTTAGATGTAAATATAAACAGAATACAATGATTTGCAAATCCTTTTCAACCCATATTCAGTTGAATATGCTACAAAGACAACATATTTGATGTTCAAACTCATAAACTTTTAATTTTTTTTGCAAATAATCATTAACTTTTGAATTTGATGCCAGTAACACGTGCAATAAATACTGATAAAGTTGATGAATGCTCATCAAACACTTATATGGAACATCCCACAGGTGTGCAGGCTAATTGGAAACAGGTGGGTGCCATGATTGGCTATAAAAACAGCTTCCATGAAATGCTAAGTCATTCACAAACAAGGATGGGGTGAGGGTCACCACTTTGTAAGCAAATTGTCAAACAGTTTTAGAACAACATTTCTCAACGAGCTATTGCAAGGAATTTAGGGATTTTACCATCTACGGTCCGTAAAATCATCAAAAGGTTCAGAAAATCTGGAGAAATCACTGCACGTAAGCGATGATATTACGGACCTTTGATCCCTCAGGCGGTACCGCATAAAAAACCAACATCAGTGTGTAAAGGATATCACCGCATGGGCTCAGGAACACTTCATAAAACCACTGTCAGTAACTACAGTTGGTCGCTAAATCTGTAAGTGCAAGTTAAAGATCTCTGCAAAGCAAAAACCCATTTATCAACAACACCCAGAAACGCCGCCGGCTTGGCTGGGCCCGAGCTCATCTAAGATGGACTGATGTAAAGTGGAAAAGTGTTCTGTGGTCTGACGAGTCCACATTTCAGATTGTATTTGGAAACAGATGACATGGTGTCCTCCGGAACAAAGAGGAAAATAACCATTCGGATTGTTATAGGCGCAAAGTTGAAAAGCCAGCATCTGTGATGGTATGGGGGTGTATTAGTGCCCAAGGCATGGGTAACTTACACATCTCTGAAGTCACCATTAATGCTGAATGGTCCATACAGGTTTTGGAGCAACATATGTTGTCATCCAAGCAACGTTATCATGGACGCCCCTGCTTATTTCAGCAAGACAATGCCAAGCCACGTGTTACAACAGTGTGGCTTCGTAAAAAAAGAGTGCGGGTACTTTCCTGGCCCGCCTGCAGTCCAGACCTGTCTCCCATCAAAAATGTGTGGCACATTATGAAGTGTAAAATACGACAGCAGAGACCCCGGACTGTTGAAGGACTGAAGCTCTACATAAAACAAGAATGAGAAAGAATTCCACTTTCAAAGCTTCAACAATTAGTTTCCTCAGTTCCCAAACGTTTATTGAGTGTTGTTAAAAGAAAAGGTGATGTAACACAGTGGTGAACATGCCCTTTCCCAACTACTTTGGCACGTGTTGCAGCCATGAAATTCTAAGTTATTTGCAAAAAAAAAAAAATGTTTATAAGTTTGAACATCAAATATGTTGTCTTTGTAGCATATTCAACTGAATATGGGTTGAAAAGGATTTGCAAATCATTGTATTCTGTTTATATTTACATCTAACACAAATTCCCAACTCCAATGGAAACAGGGTTTGTAGATGGCCGATACCAGGATGTGGAGGGACAAGTGTTGATAACGATGAATGACTGTTTTTGTGGGCTTCTTCTAGTTTGAGGGCCTGAGTCTGGTGGCAGAGTGTCTGTTTTCTTTGCTGAACGGCGACGACATGTTCACCACCTTCGCCCAGCTGAAGGACAAGAACACGCTGGTGTGGCTCTTCAGTCGTGCTTACCTCTACTCCTTCATCTCGCTCTTCATCTACATGGTGCTGTCGCTCTTCATCGCCCTCATCACAGACGCCTACGAGACCATCAAGGTACTTACCTTTTATTCTTTTTACTGCTGCATCAGCACCAGCAGGCCTGAAAACATTGATATCAGAGCGATATCAGCCAATATCATCTTGCATGTAAAATGTGATATCATGTGATAAAAGCAGTCCTGCGGCATGTTTACTTATGTGTGATACCATGTGCGATACAAGCAGTCCTGCAGTGTTTTTACCTGTGTGTGATACCATGTGCGATACAAGCAGTCCTGTTTGCGTGTTTACTTGTGTGTGATATGTGTGATACAAGCAGTCCTGTGGCTTGTTTACTTGTGTGTGATACCATGTGCGATACAAGCAGTCCTGCGGCGTGTTTATTTTGTGCGTGATATCATGTGCAATACAAGCAGTCCTGCGGCGTGTTTACTTGTGTGTGATACCATGTGCGATAAAAGCAGTCCTGCGGCGTGTTTACTGTGTGTGATATCATGTGCGATACAAGTAATCCTGCAGCGTGTTTACTTGTGTCTGATACCTTGTGCGATACGAGTAATCCTGCGGTGTGTTTACTTGTGTGTGATATCATGTACGATACAAGCAGCCCTGTGACGTGTTTACTTGTGTGATATCATGTGCGATACAAGCGTGTTTACTTGTGTGTGATATCATGTACGATACAAGCGTGTTTACTTGTGTGTGATACCATGTGCGATACAAGCAGTCTTGCGGCGTGTTTACTTGTGTGTGATATCCTGTGCGATAGAAGCAGTCCTGTGGCATGTTTACTTGTGTGTGATATCATGTGCGAAACAAGCAGTCCTGCGGCATGTTTACTTCTGTGTGATATCATGTGCGATAGAAGCAGTCCTGTAGCGTGTTTACTTGTGTGTGATATCATGTGCGATACAAGCAGTCCTACGGCATGTTTACTTCTGTGTGATACCATGTGCGATAGAAGCAGTGCTGCGGCGTGTTTATTTTGTGTGTGATGTCATGTGCGATACAAGCAGTCCTGCGGCGTGTTTACTTGTGTGCGATACCACGTGCGATACAAGTGTGTTTACTTGTGTGTATCGTGTGATACAAGCAGTCCTGCGGCGTGTTGACTTGTGTCTGATAACGTGTGATACAAGCGTGTTTACTTGTGTGTGATATCCTGTGCAATAAAAGCAGACCTGCGGCGTGTTGACTTGTGTGTGATATCCTGTGCAATAAAAGCAGACCTGCGGCGTGTTGACTTGTGTGTGATATCATGTACGATACAAGCAGCCCTGTGACGTGTTTACTTGTGTGTGATACCATGTGCGATGCAAGCAGTCCTGCTGCGTGTTCACTTGTGTGTGATATCATGTGCGATAGAAGCAGTCCTGCGGCATGTTTATTTTGTGTGTGATGTCATGTGCGATACAAGCAGTCCTGCGGCGTGTTGACTTGTGTGTGACACAAGCGTGTTTACTTGTGTGTGATATTATGTGCGATACAAGCAGTCCCGTGGTGTGTTTACTTGTGTGTGATGTCATGAGTGATACAAGCAGCCCTGTGACGTGTTTACTTGTGTGTGATATCATGTGCGATACAAGCAGCCCTATGACGTGTTTACTTGTGTGTGATAACATGTGCGATACTAGGGTGTTTACTTGTGTGTGATATCATGTACGATACAAGCAGCCCTGTGACGTGTTTACTTGTGTGTGATATCATGTGCGATACAAGCAGTCCTGCGGCGTGTTTACTTGTGCAAAGCTGGACAGCCAGTTAATATTTAAATGTCCACAAATAAGCACACACTTTCTTCTATTTTACTAGTCTTTTACAAAGAGTATAGCCTACTAGGAGCTAGCAGCTACACAGCAGCTTAGCACACA
Organism: Nerophis ophidion; assembly: GCF_033978795.1. Lineage (NCBI taxonomy): Eukaryota > Metazoa > Chordata > Actinopteri > Syngnathiformes > Syngnathidae > Nerophis > Nerophis ophidion. The sequence continues at coordinate 2,990,040 of NC_084632.1, forward strand.
ATAGCACACAAGCTAGACGTACACAATAGTCATCCAACAATAAAACAGCACATTTTTACACAAGCATGAAATATTTATAGTTGCATATTATTTACAAAGACAAAGTATCCAGTAACAAACGTGTCCGCTACTTTCAACTTGCTGCGTCATGAACTTTATTATGTTGCTAAAAAAAAACAAAAACAATTACCACTCCACTTCAACTTGAAGACAGCATACGTCTATTGCAGTGGGTTAATAATTAATAGGTTAGTGTTTAACACAACTACTTCTGTACGTCTGATTCCAGATTGACACTATATTGGTATCATATCAGATGTGCACACAAGTAAAAGTTGCATTTTCACCTTCCTTCTACCAGAACTACCAGAAAGATGGCTTCCCGCTGACAGACCTGCATAAGTTCCTCCACGATCAGAAGGATATCACAGCTTCAGAGGGGAGCAGACAACCAGACGTCCACTTTGGATACCCGCTCATCTGCTGCTGTGCACGGTATGATCAATGCAGCGATGTACTGTAAATATTGTACAGTAGCAACACACTCACATCATGTAGAAATGCAGCGATGTACTGTAAATATTGTACAGTAGCAACACACTCACATCATGTAGACATGCAGCGATGTACTGTAAATATTGTACAGTAGCAACACACTCACATCATGTAGAAATGCAGCGATGTACTGTAAATATTGTACAGTAGCAACACACTCACATCATGTAGAAATGCAGCGATGTACTGTAAATATTGTACAGTAGCAACACACTCACATCATGTAGACATGCAGCGATGTACTGTAAATATTGTACAGTAGCAACACACTCACATCATGTAGACATGCAGCGATGTACTGTAAATATTGTACAGTAGCAACACACCCACATCATGTAGAAATGCAGCGATGTACTGTAAATATTGTACAGTAGCAACACACTCACATCATGCAGAAATGCAGCGATGTACTGTAAATATTGTACAGTAGCAACACACTCACATCATGTAGAAATGCAGCGATGTACTGTAAATATTGTACAGTAGCAACACACTCACATGTAGAAATGCAGCGATGTACTGTAAATATTGTACAGTAGCAACACACTCACATCATGTAGAAATGCAGCGATGTACTGTAAATATTGTACAGTAGCAACACACTCACATCATGTAGAAATGCAGTGATGTACTGTAAATATTGTACAGTAGCAACACACTCACATCATGTAGAAATGCAGCGATGTACTGTAAATATTGTACAGTAGCAACACACTCACATCATGTAGAAATGCAGCTATGTACTGTAAATATTGTACAGTAGCAACACACTCACATGTAGAAATGCAGCGATGTACTGTAAATATTGTACAGTAGCAACACACTCACATCATGTAGAAATGCAGCGATGTACTGTAAATATTGTACAGTAGCAACACACTCACATCATGTAGAAATGCAGCGATGTACTGTAAATATTGTACAGTAGCAACACACTCACATCATGTAGAAATGCAGCTATGTACTGTAAATATTGTACAGTAGCAACACACTCATCATGTAGAAATGCAGCGATGTACTGTAAATATTGTACAGTAGCAACACACTCACATCATGTAGAAATGCAGCGATGTACTGTAAATATTGTACAGTAGCAACACACTCACATGTAGAAATGCAGTGATGTACTGTAAATATTGTACAGTAGCAACACACTCACATGTAGAAATGCAGCGATGTACTGTAAATATTGTACAGTAGCAACACACTCACATCATGTAGAAATGCAGAGATGTACTGTAAATATTGTACAGTAGCAACACACTCACATCATGTAGAAATGCAGCGATGTACTGTAAATATTGTACAGTAGCAACACACTCACATGTAGAAATGCAGCGATGTACTGTAAATATTGTACAGTAGCAACACACATGTAGAAATGCAGCGATGTACTGTAAATATTGTACAGTAGCAACACACTCACATGTAGAAATGCAGCTATGTACTGTAAATATTGTACAGTAGCAACACACTCACATCATGTAGAAATGCAGCGATGTACTGTAAATATTGTACAGTAGCAACACACTCACATCATGTAGAAATGCAGCGATGTACTGTAAATATTGTACAGTAGCAACACACTCACATCATGTAGAAATGCAGCGATGTACTGTAAATATTGTACAGTAGCAACACACTCACATCATGTAGAAATGCAGCGATGTACTGTAAATATTGTACAGTAGCAACACACTCACATCATGTAGAAATGCAGCGATGTACTGTAAATATTGTACAGTAGCAACACACTCACATCATGTAGAAATGCAGCGATGTACTGTAAATATTGTACAGTAGCAACACACTCACATCATGTAGACATGCAGCGATGTACTGTAAATATTGTACAGTAGCAACACACTCACATCATGTAGAAAGATGCACGGGAGAGTAATTATTTGGGGTTATTTCCAAGTTTGTCTGTAAATTGTAGCACAAATGTATGTTTCCTTGGAATTAAAATGTGTCTAAAAATGTCATTTCCACTTTCTGAGATGAGATTAATCACACGTTTGAGTTTGGATGAATCACAGTTCAATTACTAGCTTGTGTACTTTAATGACCTTGAAGAAATACCCTAATATTTTGACACAAATACAATTTTAAGGTACGTCATTTATTTAAATAGTCCACTATGAAATGCACATTTTCAACATTTCTGCTACTATATTGTAAACAGGGTGCAGATGTACATACACACATACATATACACACATACACACATATATATATATATATATATATATATATATATATATATATATATATATATATATATATATATATATATATATATATATATATATATATATATATATAGTTTATTCATGATTAATGCGATCATTTTTTGTGATTAATCTTATACATTAACATTGACAGCATAAAAACATTGGCACTAAAATCACAGAAAAACATCAAGTCCGTGTTTAAGTATTTAATGTAAAAATGTGTAATGAATCATTAACTTTTTTTAAAACTAATTGGCTAACTATGTACAAATAAATAATGTTAATCTCCTAAGTACACAATAAATAATCATAATTTAACATTTACTCAACAAATGTTATAATTTACTATGTACACAATAAATAATGTTATTTACTATACACACAATAAATGTTAATTTACTATGTGCACAATAATTGTAATTGACTATGTACACAATAGATGTTATAATTTACTATTTACACAACAAATAATGTTATGATCTACTATGTACACAGCAAATTTTAGAATTTACTATGTACACAAAAAATAATTTTAGAATTTACTTTGTACACAATAGATGTTATAATTTACTATGTACACAACAAATTTTATAATTTACTATGTACACAATAGATGTTGTAATTTACTATGTACACAACAAATTGTATGATTTACTATGTACACAATAAACAATGTTATAGTTTACTATGTACACAATAAATGTTGATTTACTATGTACACAATAAATAATGTTATAATTTACTATGTACACAACACATTTTAGAATTTACTTTGTGCACAATAAATAATGTTATAATTGACTTTGTACACAATAAATATTTGTTTTTAATTTACTATGTACACAATAGATGTTATAATTTACTATGTACACAACAAATAATGTTATAATTTACTATGTACACAATAAATAAAAATTTAATTTACTAGGTACACAATAAATATTGTAATTTACTATGTACACAACAAATGTTATAATTTACTATGTACACAATAGATGTTATAATTTACTATGTACACAACAAATTTTATAATTTACTATGTAAACAACTTTTATAATTTACTATGAACACAATAAGTTATGTTTTAATTTACTATATACACAATAAATGTTAATTTACTAAGTACACAATAAATAATGTTATGATTTACTATGTAGACAACCAATGTTATAATTTATTATGTGCACAACAAATGTTATAATTTACTATGTACACAATAAAAAATGTTATTTACTATGTAGACAACAAATGTTATAATTTACTATATACACAAAACATGTTGTTGTAATTTAATATGTACCCAACAAATATTATAATTTACTATGTGCACAATAACAATGTTATAATTGACTATGTACACGATAAATATTATAATTTAATATGTACTCAACAAATGTTATAATTTACTATGTACTCAACAAATAATGTTTGAATGTACTATGTACACAACAAATGTTATAATTGACTATGTACACAACAAATAATGTTATAATTTACTATGTACATAAATGTTATACTATGTAGAGGATAAATGATGTTACAATATACTATGTATAGAATAAACGATGTTACAATATACTATGTATAGAATAAACGATGTTATAATATACTATGTATAGAATAAATTATGTTATAATACACTATTTGTAGAATAAATGATGTTATAATATACTATGTATAGAATAAATTATGTTATAATATACTATGTATAGAATAAATGATGTTATAATATACTATGTATAGAATAAATGATGTTATAATGTACTATGTATAGAATAAATGATGTTATAATGTACTATGTATAGAATAAATGATGTTATAATATACTATGTATAGAATAAATGATGTTATAATATACTATGTACAAGTTTACTGCTCCAAAACATATTTGTCCCTCTGAAGGAAGTCCGTGGTTTACTTGATGGCTGTGTTGGTTTACCTTTCCCTTTTTCTCCTCCTGCATCCAAACCTCTGTCTGTGATTAATGGATGATCTTCTCCCCCACTGATAGGAAGATGATATTTAATATTTCATATTTCAGTGCATTGAAAGTACATATTAAAAACCATCTTTGTAAAGTTACAATCTGTGTTGTTTATGCTGTTGACTAATCACTGCATTTATGAATATGACCCTCACAGACAGCATGAAAAGGATGAAGTCACACTCATCAGCTGACAAAAGTCTCACCTCCCAAAGAAGCTGGAAGACAACTGGACTTGACACAATCTTCCCTGGCTTGTGAGTGAGTGGCTGAGTCCAGCAGGTACAAAGTGTGTGTGCAAGAGAGACATCTTCAAGTCTTAGTCCAGCAGGTACAAAGTGTGTGTGCAAGAGAGACATCTTCAAGTCTTAGTCCAGCAGGTACAAAGTGTGTGTGCAAGAGAGACATCTTCAAGTCTTAGTCCAGCAGGTACAAAGTGTGTGTGCAAGAGAGACATCTTCAAGTCTTAGTCCAGCAGGTACAAAGTGTGTGTGCAAGAGAGACATCTTCAAGTCTTAGTCCAGCAGGTACAAAGTGTGTGTGCAAGAGAGACATCTTCAAGTCTTAGTCCAGCAGGTACAAAGTGTGTGTGCAAGAGAGACATCTTCAAGTCTTAGTCCAGCAGGTACAAAGTGTGTGTGCAAGAGAGACATCTTCAAGTCTTAGTCCAGCAGGTACAAAGTGTGTGTGCAAGAGAGACATCTTCAAGTCTTAGTCCAGCAGGTACAAAGTGTGTGTGCAAGAGAGACATCTTCAAGTCTTAGTCCAGCAGGTACAAAGTGTGTGTGCAAGAGAGACATCTTCAAGTCTTAGTCCAGCAGGTACAAAGTGTGTGTGCAAGAGAGACATCTTCAAGTCTTAGTCCAGCAGGTACAAAGTGTGTGTGCAAGAGAGACATCTTCAAGTCTTAGTCCAGCAGGTACAAAGTGTGTGCGCAAGAGAGACATCTTCAAGTCTTAGTCCAGCAGGTACAAAGTGTGTGTGCAAGAGAGACATCTTCAAGTCTTAGTCCAGCAGGTACAAAGTGTGTGTGCAAGAGAGACATCTTCAAGTCTTAGTCCAGCAGGTACAAAGTGTGTGTGCAAGAGAGACATCTTCAAGTCTTAGTCCAGCAGGTACAAAGTGTGTGTGCAAGAGAGACATCTTCAAGTCTCAGCAGATGTTGTCGGCCATCAGGCTGACTCTTGTGTGCACAGATGCTGAAAAAGAACTGCACTTGTGTTTGTGTGTGAGAATCTTACTTTATCTTGTTTACAATGAATTATTGCAAAGTAAAAACAAAGTCTGATGTCTGTGATGTCACACCTTTACTTATTTCACACACTACTCCCTAACACCAGTGAGGGAAGATACAGCCCACTTTTGGAAACTGTTACAGTTCTGGTTCCAAGTCCCCAAGGGCAGAAGAGACATTAGATGGGCAGCAACACTCTGGTCTGTGATGGTGGACACGGGCTGCTGTCTAATGGTGGCGGGCAGACGGAGCTCGTTAGCCTTAGCCTTAGCCTTAGTTCTTATAAGAGAGGGAAACTGAGGTCAAACATACAACTCTGAGTTCACTGCAGCCGTCTTGGTCGCTGAGCCACTGCAGACCACTTGGCTTAAACCAGGGGTCACCAAGGCAGTGCCCGTAAGGACCAGATGAGTCACCCGCTGGCCTGTTCTAAAAATAGCTCAAATAGCAGCACTTACCAGTGAGCTGCCTCTATTTTTTTTAATTGTATTAATTTACTAGCAAGCTGGTCTCGCTTTGCTCGACATTTTTAATTCTAAGAGAGACAAAACTCAAATAGAATTTGAAAATCCAAGAAAAAATTTTAAAGACTTGGTCTTCACTTGTTTAAATAAATTCATTTATTTTTTTACTTTGCTTCTTATAACTTTCAGAAAGACAATTTTAGAGAAAAAATACAACCTTACAAATGATTTTAGGATTTTTAAACACATATACCTTTTTACCTTTTAAATTCCTTCCTCTTCTTTCCTGACAATTTAAATCAATGTAAAGTAAAATTTATTTATTTTTATTGTAAAGCATAATAAATACATTTTAATTTAATTATTCATTTTAGCTTCTGTTTTTTCGACGTAGAATATTTGTGAAATATTTCTTCAAACTTATTATGATTAAAATAAAAAAAAATATTCTGGCAAATCTAGAAAATCTGTAGAATCAAATTTAAATCTTATTTCAAAGTCTTTTGAATTTCTTTTAAAAAACATTTCTTGAAAATCTAGAAGAAATAATGATATGTATACGTATGTGTATATATATATATGTTTATATACGTATGTATATATATGTATATACGTATGTATATATATGTATATGCGTATGTATATATATATATGTATATATATGTATATGCGTATGTATATATATATATGTATATATATGTATATACGTATGTATATATATGTATATACGTATGTATATATATGTATATACGTATGTATATATATGTATATGCGTATGTATATATGTATATGCGTATGTATATATGTATATGCGTATGTATATATGTATGTATATATACATATGTATATACGTATGTGTATATATATGTATATACGTATATGTATATACGCATGTATATATATATATACATATGTATGTATATGTATGTACGTATGTATATATGTGTGTGTATTTATGTATATACATATGTGTGTGTATGTATGTATGTACGTATGTATTTGTATACCTACGTATGTCTGTATATATGTATGTATGTACGTACGTACGTATGTATGTATATATATGTATGTATGTATGTACATATGTATATATGTGTGTGTATGTATTTGTATACGCATGTATGTCTGTATCCGACAAAATGTTGAGTCCGCCTTGTATATTTGACATTTGAAGTGTACTCTCTGGGGTCCTTTAAGGTTTTCCATTTGACACTTGCAATAATTCCCAACCACTGTGCCGTGGCACACTATCTAATTGCACCAAATTGCTCCAAAAAAGACTATTGTGAGGACAAATATAAATAGTGTATATTTTCATGTAACTATTGCAGTGACGCTAAGCGACAATTAAATGCTCCTCCACTAGATGGCAGTATTTCTACAGAAGTCAGGTGTGAAAGAAGTGCCTTGCCTCATTAAAGTTTGGGAACCGCCGCTAAGGCCATTTATCATGGAAGAAATATGCTTGGTTTTAAACTCTTCAAGTGCACCGTTTTTATTAAGATGAAAACATGTTTGATTTGAATAAAAGTAGTTTCAAGCCTGCAGTGGGAAGAATGTGGAATTTGCAAGGTGCAGATGCATCCTTTCAAAAACATGTCTGACATTCCAGTACAGAAGTGCGAGTTACAGTGTGACACCTGTTTTTATTTGTATTCAATCAAATGTCAATATCACAATATGGACATAAGTCAATAAGGTACTTTTACTTTTCCTTCATTTCATTATGACATATGTGTACTGCATGAAGTTGCATACCTTGTAATATTACCCAATATCGCCACAAATATTATATTATCATACTTTACAAAGATTTATTTTGTTCAAATACATTTTACCGTAACATTTACAGTGGTTTTACAGCATATTACTGTCAATTGGACAAACTCTGCCACTGGTTTCATCAATTAAAATTCTGATAACTGAGCTGCTATTTTTTTGTGTGTAAAATCTATGGTTGCTGTTTTAGGATTTTATTACTGTAAACTGAAAAATTATAGCACATTTTATTGTAAAAAAAAAAACTGAAAAAAAAAACAGTGGATGTTTCCTTATTTACTGTTGTTTTAAAAAAAACACTATTTTTTTTACAGTAAAATCTACCGATTTTTTCAGTGTTTAAAAAAGAGTGTGTATACACATATATATATATATAAGGGGATAGGCTCCTCCCACCTTCGAAGATATGCAACTGAGAACAGGCCCCTCCCACCTCCAAACACTGCACCTGAGGATTGGCTCCTCCCACCTCCAAAGACGTGCACCTGGGGACATGCCCCTCCCACTTCTGAAGACATGCAACTGAGAACAGGCCCCTCCCACCTCCAAAGACTGCACCTGAGGACAGGCTCCTCCCACCTCCGAAGACGTGCACCTGGGGACATGCCCCTCCCACTTCCGAAGACATACCACTGAGAACAGGTCCCTCCCACCTCCAAAAACATGCATCTGGGGACTGGCCCCTCCCACTTCTGAAGACATGCAACTGAGAACAGGCCCCTCCCACCTCCAAAGACTGCACCTGAGGACAGGCTCCTCCCACCTCCAAAGACTGCACCTGAGGACAGGCTCCTCCCACCTCCGAAGACATGCACCTGGGGACATGCCCCTCCCACTTCCGAAGACATACAACTGAGAACAGGCCCCTCCCACTTCCGAAGACATACAACTGAGAACAGGCCCCTCCCACCACCAAAAATGTGCATCCTGGGAACTGGCCCCTCCCATGTCCAAAGACATGCACCTGGGAACTGGCCCCTCCCACCTCCAAAGACTGCACCTGAGAACTGGCCCCTCCCACCTCCAAAGACTGCACCTGAGAACAGGTTCCTCCCACCTCCGAAGACGTGCACCTGGGGACATGCCCCTCCCACTTCCGATGACATACAACTGAGAACAGGCCCCTCCCACCTTCAAAAACGTGCACCTTGGGTCTGACCCCTCCCACGTCCAAAGACATGCACCTGGGAACTGACCCCTCCCACCTCCAAAGACTGCACCTGGGAACTGGCCCCTCCTACCTCCAAAGACTGCACCTGTGGACTGGCCCCTCCCACCTCCAAAGACATGCACCTGGGAACTGGCCCCTCCTACCTCCAAAGACTGCACCTGGGGACAGGCTCCTCCCACCTCCGAAGACGTGCACCTGGGGACATGCCCCTCCCACTTCCGAAGACATACAACTGAGAACAGCCCCCTTCCACCTCCAAAAACGTGCACATGGGGACAGGCTCCTCCCACCTCGGAAGAACTGGCCCCTCCCACCTGCAAAGACATGCACCTGGGGACACGTTGATTGGCAACACTAAATGGTCCCAAGTGTGTGAATGTGGAGTACACCCTTTCCAGAGTGTCCCCCGCCTCCCGCCCGTATGCAGCTGGGATAGGCTCCAGCCCAACGTGACCCTGAGAGGGACAAGCGGTAGAAAACAAAAAAATATATATATAATATATATATATATATATATATATATATATATATATATATATATATATAAGAAGACAGTCTCCGCCCCAAAGAGCATGAATGTTATCTCACAGGTGAGACTGCAGAACTTCTTTATATGACAAACCATTTGCGATGCGCATGCGCGTAGGTGTGACAGCTTGCAGGCGAGGAGAGCGCGGAGGAATCCCAGCGGCGCACTAACTCACCTGAAAGCCGACTCACGCCTTCCGCCTCACGTCCAGTGTCTCCCCGCGGTCGTCCTCCTTCCCGCTGCCCGCGCTCCCTCCCTGCTGTCCGGCTGCGTGGGCAGGCTGCTGGAGGGGGAATGGTCGCGTCCTCGCCCGGGAACTTTCACGTCACGCCGACATTCATCTGAGGTGAGCGCACTTTTACTTCTTTTCCTGCTTCTTACTTTCTTCAGTTCCAGTTGTACTTGACTGTCTTGCTGCCGTTTGTCTGCTTCTTGCGCAAATGTCATTGTTGCAGTCAAAGATTTACAGGAAGTGTGTCCAGGGACTTTTGTGACTTTATTAAGAAGAAAATCTTTTTTTTTTTTTATTGAGGGTCACTTTATTAAACATGTCACCTATACTCAGTGGTAGATAAATATCTAGATTTAACACACGACTGTAAATCAGAGTGTTCAAAATAATTAATTGGAATAAGTAGTGTAAACTTAAAAAGTTGTTAAGTCATGCTTACTTAAACATGTTGAATTAGAGTAACATTTTCCTTCCTTTTAAGTTGATTAAACTTATTTTTAATTAATATTAACTTGTTTGAAGAGTATGTAACTACATACATACAGAAAAACATAAATACAAATATATATACACACATACATACTACATACATACATACTACATACATGCATACTACATACATGCATACTACATACATACTACATACACACATACATACATACTACATACATACATACTACATACACACATACATACATACTACATACACACATACATACATACTACATACATACATACTACATACATACATACTACATACATACATACTACATACACACATACATACATACTACATACACACATACATACATACTACATACATACATACATACTACATACACACATACATACATACATACTACATACACACATACATACACACATACATACATACTACATACACACATACATACATACATACATACACACATACATACATACTACATACACACATACATACATACATACTACATACACACATAGATACATACTACATACATACATACACACATACATACATACTACATTTTCCTTCCTTTTAAGTTAATTAAACTTATTTTTAATTAATATTAACTTGTTTGAAGAGTATGTAACTACATACATACAGAAAAACATAAATACAAATATATATACACACATACATACTACATACATACATACTACATACACACATACATACATACTACATACACACATACATACATACATACATACTACATACATACATACTACATACACACATACATACATACTACATACATACTACATACATACATACTACATACTTACATACTACATACACACATAGATACATACTACATACTACATACATACATACTACATACACACATACATACATACTACATACATACATACTTGCCAACCTTTAGACCTCCGATTTCAGGGGGTGGGGGGCGTGGTTAAGAGGGGAGGAGTATATTTACTGCCTGATTCATTATATATAAATATATATATATATATATATATAAAATAAATACTTGACTTTCAGTGAATTCAAGCTATAAATACCGTACTTCCTTGAATTGCGCTAATTAATTAAAAACTTCTTCTCACTCCTGCGCTTACCAAAGGAATGCGGTAAAAGTAAGCATGCGCTAATTATTTTAAAACCTCTTCTCACTCCGGCACTTACCAAAGGCATGCAGTACAAATTTGAGCGTGACGTAAGCTTGGACCTTAAATCCTACTGAAAAGCTCTTAATCTTCCTCCCTTTATGCGATTTCAAATTACCGGTATTGAAATCAGCCTCCTCCATTTTGAAAATGACGACAGGGGAAGTGTCACTCGTGACGTCACGAGTTTGACCAGGCGGTAATACTAAGCATGCGCTAATTATTTTGGGAAGCGAGTTTGACCCGCCAGTAATTCAAGGCAGGCGCATACTATATGTCCTGTGGCAATTCAAGGAAATACGATGTGTATATATATAATATATACACATTATATATAATATATACAGATGAGTGTTATGTGTGTTACACACACATAACACTCATTTACTCATTGTTGAGTTAAGGGTTGAAATGTCCATCCTTGTTTTTCTAACCATACGCATGTACAGTAGATGGCAGTATTGTCCTGTTTAAGAGTGTCACAACATTGCTGTTTACGGCAGACGAGCTGCTATATGGTAGACGAAAACATTCTGCTGTTGTTGTGTGTTGTTTTACCGCTCTGGGAGGACGTTAATGAAACCGCCTAACAATAAACCCGCATAAGAAACCAATAATTAGCCCTCGATCATTCTACGGTTATAACGTCATTGGGCAGACACGCTGTTTATACACGTCACTCAGGTCCGCATGGAGCTGGAGGGGGCGTGGCTTCCAGCTCCGCCTGAAACGGTGCGAGCGATTCAGATGTTAAGTCACATGACATTTTGATGATGTGGAAGGATCAACAACTTATGTATCATGTATGATACGTTCAGTGTTAAGTCACATGACATTTTGATGTAGAACAATCAACAACTTATGTATCACTTATGATAGGTTAGGTGTTATAGTGTTAAATTACATTACATTTTAATGATATAGAAGGATCAACAACTTATGTATCATGTATGATACGTTCGGTGTTAGTGTTAAGTCACATGACATTTTGATGTAGAACAATGAACAATTTATGTATCACTTATGATAGGTTAGGTTTTATAGTGTTAATTTACACAACATTTTAATGATGTAGAAGGATCAACAACTTATGTATCATGTATGATACGTTTGGTGTTAGTGTTAAGTCACATGACATTTTCATGTAGATCAATCAACAATTTATGTATCACTCATGATAGGTTAGGTGTTATAGTGTTAATTTACACAACATTTTAATGATGTAGAAGGATCGACAATGTATCACTTATGATATGTTAGGTGGTATAGTGTTAAGTCGCATGACATTTTGGTGATGTAGAAGGATCAACAAATTATGTATCATATATGATATGTTTGGTGTTATAGTGTTAATTGACATGATATTTTGATGATGATGAAGGATCGACAACTTATGTATCAATTAGGATACATTAGGTGTTGTAAGGTTAAGTTAAAGTTAAAAGTTAAAGTACCAATGATTGTCACACACACACTTGGTGTGGTGAAATGTGTCCTCTGCATTTGACCCATCCCTTTGATCACCTCCTGTGAAGTGAGGAGAGCAGTGGGCAGCAGCGGTGCCGCGCCCGGGAATCATTTATGGTGCTTTAAGTCACATGACATTTTGATATAGAAGCATCAAAAATGTGCGTATCACTTTTGACACATTAGGTTTTAGGTCACACGACATGAATAAAACCTATTTATGTCAGTTTATAATGAACAGCACATTCGGAATCATTTATGGTGCTTTAGGTCACATGACATTTTGATATAGAAGCATCAAAAATGTGCGTATCACTTTTGACACATTAGGTTTTAGGTCACATGACATGAATAAAACTTATTTATGTCAGTTTATAATGAACAGCACGTTCTGAATCATTTATGGTGCTTTAAGTCACATGACATTTTGATATAGAAGCATCAAAAATGTGCGTATCACTTTTGACACATTAGGTTTTAGGTCACACGACATGAATAAAACCTATTTATGTCAGTTTATAATGAACAGCACATTCGGAATCATTTATGGTGCTTTAAGTCACATGACATTTTGATATAGAAGCATCAAAAATGTGCGTATCACTTTTGACACATTAGGTTTTAAGTCACATGACATGAATAAAACCTATTTATGTCAGTTTATAATGAACAGCACGTTCTGATTTCAGCAGGAAAATGGCCGTGCAGAACCTCAGCTGCCATTACAACGAGCCCATGGGCTTCTTCTACAACAGCAGCGGCGCCGACGACAAGTGGAACAGGACGCAGCTCATTTTGGTCCAAGTGGTGGGTTCACTCTTCTGCTGCTTCATCCTGTTCTCCAACGCCATGGTCATCGCCGCCGTGATCACCAACAAGAAGTTCCACTTCCCCTTCTACTATCTCCTGGCCAACCTGGCCGCCTCCGACTTCCTGGCGGGCATCGCCTACGTCTACCTGATGTTCAACACGGGCGAGGTGTCGCGGAAGCTGACGGTGAAAGGCTACTTCATCCGCCAAGGTCTGCTGGACATCAGCCTGTCCGCCTCGCTGGCCAACCTGCTGGTCATCGCACTGGAGCGCTACATCTCCATCATGAACATCAGAGTCCACAGCAACCTGACCAAGAGGAGGGTGACCCTGCTCATAGTCCTGGTCTGGGCCATCTCCATCCTGATGGGGGCCGTGCCCAGTCTGGGCTGGAACTGCATCTGCAACCTGAGCGACTGCTCCCAGCTGGCGCCCCTGTTCAGCAGGAGCTACCTGGTCTTCTGGTCCGTCTCCAACCTGGTGGTCTTCCTGGTGATGGTGGCCATCTACATGCGGATCTACACCTTCGTCAAGATGCAGAACAACATGTTCACGCAGCACAGCGGGGTCTCCGTCAACCACAAGAGGGCGCGCATCAAGCTCATCAAAACCGTCATGGTGGTGCTCGGTGAGTTCTTCTCTCTCTTAACAACCCTAAATGGCCATCGCTCGCCTGAACGTTACCGGCTGCATCTCGGCCATAAAACCATATCCGTATGTATCGCCGTTGGTATCGACAAACATCTGCTCGGTAAAACCTGTGGTTCTTTTTTTTCTTCGTCACAATATCAATTCACCAATATCACTCTATGCCCACTCATCCCCACCCAATATCACTCTATGCCCACTCATCCCCCACCCAATATCACTCAATGCCCACTCATCCCCACCCAATATCGCTTTATGCCCACCCAATATCACTCTATGCCCACTCATCCCCACCCAATATCACTCTCTGCCCACTCATCCCCACCCAATATCACTCTTATTCCCACTCATCCCCACCCAATATCACTCTATGCCCACTCATCCCCACCCAATATCACTCTTTGCCCACTCATCCCCACCCAATATCACTCTATGCCCACTCATCCCCACCCAATATCCCTCTATGCCCACTCATCCTCACCCAATATCACTCTCTGCCCACTCATCCCCACCCAATATCACTCTCTGCCCACTCATCCCCACCCAATATCACTCTCTGCCCACTCATCCCCACCCAATACCACTCTCTGCCCACCCAATATCACTCTCTGCCCACTCATCCCCACCCAATATCACTCTCTGCCCACTCATCCCCACTCAATATCACTCTCTGCCCACTCATCCCCACCCAATATCACTCTCTGCCCACTCATCCCCACCCAATATCACTCTCTGCCCACTCATCCCCACCCAGTATCACTCTCTGCCCACTCATCCCCACCCAATATCACTCTCTGCCCACTCATCCCCACTCAATATCACTCTCTGCCCACTCATCCCCACCCAATATCACTCTCTGCCCACTCATCCCCACCCAGTATCACTCTCTGCCCACTCATCCCCACCCAGTATCACTCTCTGCCCACTCATCCCCACTCAATATCACTCTCTGCCCACTCATCCCCACCCAATATCACTCTCTGCCCACTCATCCCCACCCAATATCACTCTCTGCCCACTCATCCCCACCCAGTATCACTCTCTGCCCACTCATCCCCACCCAGTATCACTCTCTGCCCACTCATCCCCACCCAGTATCACTCTCTGCCCACTCATCCCCACCCAATATCACTCTATGCCCACTCATCCCCACCCAATACCACTCTCTGCCCACCCAAATAACACTCTCTGCCCACTCATCCCCACCCAATATCACTCTCTGCCCACTCATCCCCACCCAATATCACTCTCTGCTCACTCATCCCCACCCAATATCACTCTCTGCCCACTCATCCCCACCCAATATCACTCTCTGCCCACTCATCCCCACCCAATATCACTCTCTGCCCACTCATCCCCACCCATCCATGATTTGCAACATATTTGACTTGCAACAATATAATGTAAAGAAGGAATATAGACAATAAAATCAGTTAAATAGAAGGTCAATAGAGGGTAAATAAAAGGTAAAATAAGTAAAAATATAGAAGGTGAAAGAAGATAAAACAAGTTAAATGAGGCCCAAAGAAGGTCAAATAAGGGAATAAGGATTATAGAAAATAGAATAAGTGGAAGATAAAAGAGGGAGTACGCAGTAAAATAAGATCAAATAAGATAAAAGACTGTCAAATAAGTTACATAGAAGGTAAATACAAAATATAATAAGTTAAATAGAAGGTATAAGAAGGTAAATAATAGTTTGACATGTTTTTGTTGAACAAATAATAGTCCTAATAGCATCAATACAAGAAGAAAAGTGGACTAAAAGAAGCACAAAGGTTTTCAGACAAAGCGATAGTTAAACAAACAAGTTTGTGTTAACTAGCTCATTAAGTAGTTTATGGCCTTTTTCAGATGTAGAACACGCCTCCTCTTGAAATGTTCCTCGTCACAGATGTACTGTACTTGAAGAACTAAGTACACTTAGTTGTGTTTTTGTGAAATGTTTTTATATGTTTGATGTTGTTGTTGCCAATAGCAACGCTGACTCTGGGGATCAAATCCATTCATTCCATTAGAAACAAGCTTTTATTGATGTTGTCTTGTATGGATGGATGGTAGACTAATAAATTATTATTCACACGGTGTATCAGGAACTAATAAATTATTATTCACACGGTGTATCAGGAACTAATAAATTATTATTCACACGGTGTATCAGGAACTAATAAATTATTATTCACATGGTGTGTCAGGAACTAATAAATTATTATTCACACGGTGTATCAGGAACTAATAAATTATTATTCACACGGTGTATCAGGAACTAATAAATTATTATTCACACGGTGTATCAGGAACTAATAAATTATTATTCACAGGGTGTATCAGGAACTAATAAATTATTATTCACACGGTGTATCAGGAACTAATAAATTATTATTCACACGGTGTGTCAGGAACTAATAAATCATTAACATAGGGTGTCTAGAACTAATAAATCATTAATGTGAGGTGTCTGGAACTAATAAATCATAATGAACATGGGTGTCAGGAACTAATATATTATTAACATGGGGTGTCAGGAATTAATAAATCATTATTAACATGGGGTGTCAGGAACTAATATATTATTAACATGGGGTGTCAGGAATTAATAAATCATTATTAACATGGGGTATCAGGAACTAATAAATCATTATTAACATGGGGTATCAGGAACTGATAAATCATTATTAACATGGGGTATCAGGAACTGATAAATCATTAATGTGAGGTGTCTGGAACTAATAAATCATAATGAACATGGGTGTCAGGAACTAATATATTATTAACATGGGGTGTCAGGAATTAATAAATCATTATTAACATGGGGTATTAGGAACTAATAAATCATTATTAACATGGGGTATCAGGAACTAATAAATCATTATTAACATGGGGTGTCAGGAATTAATAAATCATTATTAACATGGGGTATCAGGAACTAATAAATCATTATTAACATGGGGTATCAGGAACTAATAAATCATTATTAACATGGGGTATCAGGAACTAATAAATCATTATTAACATGGGGTATCAGGAACTGGTTGAGGCTGGGCCGCAAGAAAACATTTTCTAAAATAAACTTGCATGCATGTTGAGTTCTATAATGACGTTTCAAATGATATCCATTGGGCATCACAACTTTCTGAGTGCAAATAAGACACATCGGGATAACCCTGTGCTCAACAAAGAAATATTGCATCTCCCACTTTTCCTGGAATTGTCTTTGCTCATCACGAACCTTTCTCTTCACTTCAGGCTTTGAAAAAGACATGCACGGAGAATAATGTTATTTCCGCGATGTGTGTCGTTCCGCCTTTCCTCCCTAGAGCAACACGGCGGTCGGCAGCATAGTGAGCGCCAAAAAGTGACAGCTCCCATGTCGTATAGAAATATATGTAGTGTTCATCGTGTGAGGCAATGCAAATTAAACAATAAAGAAAAACAAAAAATTTGAACTGGTCCAGGTTATCAGGGACTGTTATTACTAGGGATGCACCGAAATGAAAATTTGTGGCCGAAGCCGAATAAAATTTAAAAGTTTGGCCGAAGGACGAATACTGAATACTGAATAATGAATGCAGTTTTTCACAATTTTTTTATATTGCAGAAACAGCCTACAATACATTTGTAGACATGTTTTTTTAAATAAAGTACATTTTTATTGAATAAGTTTTTCATTTATATTAGGCCTTCAAACAAAACATGCATTTAAAAAAATAATAAAGTGCATTAAAGTGGATAAACCCACAACAAATGGATTATTGTCAATCAATCAATCAATCAATGTTTATTTATATAGCCCCAAATCACAAATGTCTCAAAGGACTGCACAAATCATTACGACTACAACATCCTCGGAAGAACCCACAAAAGGGCAAGGAAAACTCACACCCAGTGGGCAGGGAGAATTCACATCCAGTGGGACGCCAGTGACAATGCTGACTATGAGAAACCTTGGAGAGGACCTCAGATGTGGGCAACCCCCCCCCCTTTAGGGGACCGAAAGCAATGGATGTCGAGCGGGTCTAACATGATACTGTGAAAGTTCAATCCATAGTGGCTCCAACACAGCCGCGAGAGTTCAGTTCAAAGCGGATCCAAGACAGCAGCGAGAGTCCCGTCCACAGGAAACCATCTCAAGAGGAGGCGGATCAGCAGCGTAGAGATGTCCCCAATCGATACAGGCGTCCATCCATTTCCTACCGCTTATTCCCTTTCAGGGTCGCGGGGGGCGCTGGCGCCTATCTCAGCTACAATCGGGCGGAGGGCAGGGTACACCCTGGACAAGTCCCCACCTCATCGCAGGGCCAACACAGATAGACAGACAAAATTCACACTCACATTCACACACTAGGGACCATTTAGTGTTGCCAATCAACCTATCCCCAGGTGCATGTCTTTGGAGGTGGGAGGGGCCTATCCCCAGGTGCATGTCTTTGGAGGTGGGAGGGGCCTATCCCCAGGTGCATGTCTTTGGAAGTGGGAGGAAGCCGGAGTACCCGGAGGGAACCCACGCATTCACGGGGAGAACATGCAAACACAGAAAGATCCCGAACCTGGATTTGAACCCAGGACTGCAGGACCTTCGTATTGTGAGGCAGACGCACTAACCCCTCTGCCACCGTGAAGCCCTGAATTATTGTCCTTTTGGCTAAAGTCTGCTTAGCCACAGTAGATATGCTAATAATGTAAACAGAGGCCCCACTAAATCTCAATAAGTGTGTGCTTGTAACCTCATACACTTATACAGGTAGCCTACACAACAGGCTAATAATGTAAACAGAGGCCCCACTAAATCTCAATAAGTGTGTGCTTGTAACCTCATACACTTATACAGGTAGCCTACACAACAGGCTAATAATGTAAACAGAGGCCCCACTAAATCTCAATAAGTGTGTGCTTGTAACCTCATACACTTATACAGGTAGCCTACACAACAGGCTAATAATGTAAACAGAGGCCCCACTAAATCTCAATAAGTGTGTGCTTGTAACCTCATACACTTATACAGGTAGCCTACACAACAGGCTAATAATGTAAACAGAGGCCCCACTAAATCTCAATAAGTGTGTGCTTGTAACCTCATACACTTATACAGGTAGCCTACACAACAGGCTAATAATGTAAACAGAAGGCTCAAGTAAATCTCAATAAGTGTGTGCTTGTAACCTCATACACTTATACAGGTAGCCTACACAACAGGCTAATAATGTAAACAACACACACACAATGTAAAGAGCACACATCAGAGAAATACCGTCTGCTCGGTATCGTGTAACGGGGCTCAATGTGCTCCATGAGTCTCCGACAGCCAATGTCCTCCACAACACTAAACAGTTGATCATCCAAAGCCATAAACTCCATCACCTTCTTTGTAATTCGGTTTGCTTTGGCTCTGTCAGTCGCAAACTTTTTCGTCCTCTCCAAGACGTCGGCCACGAGGCACCTCCTCCAGACAGTTTGGCTGAACATTCGTTGCAAACTGCAACACTTTTGTCACTTTACGACACTTTAAAATATCTCCACACTGCTGACATTTTTCCGAAGGCGCCGGGTTACAACGTCACCGCGTCACTGCACGTTGGTTGATTGCGTCACCGCGTCAAAAAATTGCGTCACACGCCACTATTCGGCCTTGCTTTTAACTCATTCCACCGGAGGCCGAATGTGGCTTTTTTTGCCATATTCGGCCGAATATATTCAGTTACCGATTAATCGGTGCATCCCTAGTTATTACTGACGGACATGTGTCGCTGTGATACTGCAGACAGGCACGTATGAAAACCCTGGTGTCCATGGCAATGTCTCTGTCGCTTTCACTCACTTGCCGCTTTTCCACTATTGCAGGGGTAGGCAACCCAGAACGGTGAAAAAGCCATTTTGGAGCCAAATAACACAACAATGTCAAGCGCCATTCATATAAAACTTGCAGGTCGCACTAACATTAAACTTCTATATTAAGGAGGGGGCCGCAAAATAACGTCTCGCGGGCCGTGTGTCTGAGACCCCTGATTATGTCCCTCGTACATTAAGAAATAAAAAGTCATGGGCGGTCACGGCAAGTTGTTGCCGCCGCAAATGTTGGTCAATTTTTAAAACGGCAAATGAGAGGGCGGTCGCCGCGGTTAAATTCAAGCCACTCACTTCCATTTCACACAGCAGATAGCCTAGTCATCCATGTCAGGAACGTCCACCTCCTGCTCTTCCTGCAGTCTGCGCGGCTGCAAGTGAAAACCGGATAAACCGGTAGCGTGACGTCCGCGGAAAGAGTTGGAATGACTTGTCGAGGCGTAGCAAGGCGGGTACATGCGGCGGATGTTGAACGTGGAGCCAATTAAAGTCTGCGAGCTGTCAGCAAAGTAGTCCCGCTCAGCAGGGTGCTGGTTTCAACATCTTATGCTCGAGTCCGTGCTAAAGAAATAGGAGAAAAAGAGCAAAGTTGAAAGGGTCATTGACACAATACAAGTCTTTGTTTAGGAGACGTTGCCACTGCAGGCAAGTCGTAACTTGATGTTGTGCGCCCGCACTTGTTGGAGATGCTGCAGACCGAGAGTTGTTTTCTTGCTGGGACAGGGATGGAACCACAGGAAGACTTTTGTGTGGCTTTAGCTTTCCACGGCTTGTAATGAGAGAGGAAGTGCATTACAGAGGATTGTACAACATCCAAAACCAAGGGATCTCAAATATTTAACACTGAAGTAGTCTAACTCCTGATCTCCCCTGCTTACAAGGCTGGGGTCAGGCTGATTACAAAATTCAATCATCAAATGTACTACCAAAAAAGGGACACATAAAAACTAATGGAAAGTAAATGTACATACAATCACACGGGACTAAAATATTGAAATTCCTACTAAATTAATAAGGAATTTGAAATAAACTGTCAATAATCAAAATGAATATACGCCTTTTGGTCATAATTTTTGCACTTAAACGTACCTATGGCTTTAGCTCCAGACGTTTGTGTGATGTCATTGCTGCCACAAGTGGTGGAAAATTGTATTACACTTGAGTACTTACAAGGCCTGGGTCAGGCTGATTACAAAATTCAATCATCAAATGTACTACCAAAAAAGGGACACATAAAAACTAATGGAAAGTAAATGTACATACAATCACACGGGACTAAAATATTGAAATTCGTACAAAATGAATAAGGAATTTGAAATAAACTGTCAATAATGATAATGAAAATATGCCTTTTAGTCATAATTTTTGCGCTTACACTTATCTATGGCTTTAGCTCCAGACGTTTGTTTGATGTCACTGCTTCCACAAGTGGTGGAAAAGTGTATTACACTTGAGTACTTACAAGGCTTGGGTCAGGCTGATTACAAAATTCAATCATCAAATGTACTACCAAAAAAGGGACACATAAAAACTCATGGAAAGTAAATGTACATACAATCACACGGGACTAAAATATTGAAATTCCTACTAAATTAATAAGGAATTTGAAATAAACTGTCAATAATAATAATATAAAAATACGCCTTTTAGTCATAATTTTTGCACTTAAACGTATCCATGGCTTTAGCTCCAGACGTTTGTGTGATGTCACTGCTGCCACAAGTGGTGGAAAATTGTATTACACTTGAGTACTTACAAGGCTGGGGTCAGGCTGATTACAAAATTCAATCATCAAATGTACTACCAAAAAAGGGACACATAAAAACTAATGGAAAGTAAATGTACATACAATCACACGGGACTAAAATATTGAAATTCCTACTAAATTAATAAGGAATTTGAAATAAACTGTCAATAATCAAAATGAAAATACGCCTTTTGGTCATAATTTTTGCACTTAAACGTACCTATGGCTTTAGCTCCAGACGTTTGTGTGATGTCATTGCTGCCACAAGTGGTGGAAAATTGTATTACACTTGAGTACTTACAAGGCCTGGGTCAGGCTGATTACAAAATTCAATCATCAAATGTACTACCAAAAAAGGGACACATAAAAACTAATGGAAAGTAAATGTACATACAATCACACGGGACTAAAATATTGAAATTCCTACTAAATTAATAAGGAATTTGAAATAAACTGTCAATAATCAAAATGAAAATACGCCTTTTGGTCATAATTTTTGCACTTAAACGTATCTATGGCTTTAGCTCCAGAGGTTTGTGTGATGTCATTGCTGCCACAAGTGGTGGAAAAGTGTATTACACTTGAGTACTTACAAGGCTGGGGTCAGGCTGATTACAAAATTCAATCATCAAATGTACTACCAAAAAAGGGACACATAAAAACTAATGGAAAGTAAATGTACATACAATCACACGGGACTAAAATATTGAAATTCCTACAACATGAATAAGGAATTTGAAATAAACTGTCAATAATGATAATGAAAATTTGCCTTTTAGTCATAATTTTTGCGCTTAAACATATCTATGGCTATAGCTCCAGAGGTTTGTGTGATGTCATTGCTGCCACAAGTGGTGGAAAAGTGTATTACACTTGAGTACTTACAAGGCTGGGGTCAGGCTGATTACAAAATTCAATCATCAAATGTACTACCAAAAAAGGGACACATAAATAAATAAATAAATGGGTTGTACTTGTATAGCGCTTTTCTACCTTCAAGGTACTCAAAGCGCTTTGACACTACTTCCACATTCACACACACATTCACACACTGATGGAGGGAGCTGCCATGCAAGGCGCCAACCAGCACCCATCAGGAGCAAGGGTGAAGTGTCTTGCTCAGGACACAACGGACGTGACGAGGTTGGTTCTAGGTGGGATTTGAACCAGTGACCCTCGGGTTGCGCACGGCCACTCTTCCACTGCGCCACGCCGTCCCACAGAAAAACTAATGGAAAGTAAATGTACATACAATCACACGGGACTAAAATATTGAAATTCCTACAAAATGAATAAGGAATTTGAAATAAACTGTCAATAATTAAAATGAAAATACGCCTTTTAGTCATAATTTTTGCACTTAAACGTATCTATGGCTTTAGCTCCAGACGTTTGTGTGATGTCACTGCCGCCACAAGTGGTGGAAAAGTGTATTACACTGGACTACTTACAAGGCTTGGGTCCGGCTGATTACAAAATTCAATCATCAAATGTACTACCAAAAAAGGGACACATAAAAACTAATGGAAAGTAAACGTACATACAATCACACGGGACTAAAATATTGAAATTCCCACAAAATTAATAAGGAATTTGAAATAAACTGTCAATAATGATAATGAAAATATGCCTTTTAGTCATAATTTTTGCGCTTAAATGTATCTATGGCTTTAGCTCCAGACGTTTGTGTGATGTCATTACTGCCACAAGTGGTGGAAAAGTGTATTACACTTGAGTACTTACAAGGCTTGGGTCAGGCTGATTACAAAATTCAATCATCAAATGTACTACCAAGAAAGGGACACATAAAAACTAATGGAAAGTAAATGTACATACAATCACACAGGACTAAAATATTGAAATTCCTATTAAATGAATAAGGAATTTGAAATAAACTGTCAATAATCAAAATTAAAATACGCCTTTTAGTCATTTTTGCACTTAAACGTATATATGGCTTTAGCTCCAGACGTTTGTGTGATGTCATTGCTGCCACAAGTGGTGGAAAAGTGTATTACAGCTGAGTACTTGTCATTAGTGCCACAAGTGGTGGAAAAGTGTATTACACCTGAGTACTTGTTATTAGTGCCACAAGTGGTGGAAAAGTGTATTACACCTGAGTACTTGTCATTAGTGCCACAAGTGGTGGAAAAGTGTATTACACCTGAGTTTACTGTTAAAGGTAAAGTAGCAATGATTGTCACACACACTCACACTCAGTGTGATGAAATGTGTCCTCTGCATTTGACCCATGCCCTTGTTCACCCCCTGGGAGGTGAGGGGAGCAGTGAGCAGCACCTGTGGCCGCGCCCGGGAATCATTTTTGGTGATTTAACCCCCAATTCCAACCCTTGATGCTGAGTGCCAAGCAGGGAGGTAATGGCTCCCATTTTTATAGTCTTTGGTATGACTCGGCCGGGGTTCGAACTCACAATTTACCCATCTCAGGGCGACACTCTAACACAGGAGTCGGGAACCTTTTTGACAGAGAGAGCCATTAAAGCCAAATATTTTAAAATGTATTTCCGTGAGAGCCATATAATATTTTTAACACTGAATATAACTGTCAGGTTCAAACACTGATGACATCTATTAAACAAGACAAGAAGCAAGGAATTAAACAGAGACAGGATTCAATTTAGCTCAATGAGGAGAAACAAGAGAGTTCTACACCTCTTTTATTTGGACTTTCCCTGATTACAACAAACAAATGCGTGCGTCTGGTATTCTTTTTAATAACATTTTTATTCTATTCTTAAGCTAACCAATAATAAATAAAATACTTTTGACTGTTAATGCAACTTCTTGAACAGGTGCGATAGAAACGGATGGATGCATGACAAGGTTTTATATGTTGAACGTTATCTTTAACACTGTGATTACCACTTATTGCGTTAAGCAACGTCAGCAAGATTTATCTGAGAGCCAGATGCAGTCATCAAAAGAACCACATCTGGCTCTAGAACCATAGGTTCCCTACCCCTGTTCTAACCACTAGGCCACTGAGTAGGTGATATTGTCATTGCTGCCACAAGTGGTGGAAAAGTGTATTACAACCACGGCACACACCTGATTGGGATATGAAAAATTGGGAATTGCACTGTTCACACTGACATGAAAAAAGCCGATACGGGCAAACAGAAATGGTGATTGACCTGCAGTGTGAAGGAGGCTGGTGATACTGAGCATTCAGAAATACGATGGACGATCAATCCTTCATGAACACTAGCGTACTCTTTGCCGTTCACTTCAGAGTATTGGGTACCTTGAGATTGGCCAATCAGGCAGGATGTAGAGTCAGGATGTGGTTGTTGTGGGCAGATCAAGGATGGAGGTTCACCATCAAGATGGCACAAACAAGACACCACTTTATGTTCTTTTCATATCAGTGTACATGTCGGACCTTTCCTGTAATCATCACACGCTGACTTTTCATTACCGCTAGAAATGTGCAAAACCTAAATATGGCAATAGAAACAGCCACAGTTCCAAAAACCTTTTTATGTATGGCTGAAGCACTTTTGCGCTTTTATGAGGCGTTTTTTGAAGTTAGCTTTGGGCGATATGGCCTTTTATTATATCTCGATATTTTTTTGCCATGTCACGATACACCAGGCCTGGGCAATTATTTTGACTCGGGGGCCACATTTAGAGAAAAAAATGCGACCGGGGGCCAGTATATTTATTTTTAGGAACACTAATACAAAACCTCACAATAATGTCTGATTGAATGCTAAAAACGTTATGACAGACCGCCTTAAAAAAAACGTAAAGGAATTTTACATTTTTCTTTGAACGATAAAACACGGAATATTGACAAAATAGGAATGTCACGCCCACTTTCGATCGACATATTTTACAATCAAGCGACAGGCAACAAAAATGCAACAAACAGTGAAATATGAACGCGAAGGGTACAAAATAAACCCACCTACAATCTGACAACAGGGGTC
>NC_084632.1:3021322-3056322 GCF_033978795.1 Nerophis ophidion
TGTTGAATATATTGGTTGGAAAATGACCAAATGTCAACGGTCAAGTCAACATCACAACCTTGACATTGATTCAACGTTGTCATAAAGCATGTTGTTTCAACGTTGTATTTGTGTTGTTGAATATTAGTTTTTGTGTTGAGAACTTCTGCGCATCTCCCTTGGCTTTCCTCTCTTTTTCACTATTAAAGGGCAGAACCATACTTGCCCGGGCACACCTTCCTCGTGCTGGATGATACATACTTGTGGTTTTTGCACCAGCATCTAGACTAGATGTGACCAGTCTAAGACTAGATATGACCAATCTAAATGTGACCAATCTAAGTCTATAATTAGATGTGACCAGACTAGATCTAAGTATAAGACTAGATGTGACCTATCTAAATTTGAGACTAGATGTGACCAGTCTAAGACTAGATGTGAACAATCAAAGTTTAAGACTAGATGTGAACAATCGAAATCTAAGACTAGATGTGAACAATCTAAGTCTGAGACAAGATGTGACCAATCTAAAACTAAGATTAGATGTGACTAAGTCTAAGACTAGATATGACCAATCTAAATGTGAGACTAAATGTGACCAATCTAAGTCTATAATTAGATGTGACCAGACTAGATCTGACTAAGTATAAGACTGGATGTGACCTATCTAAATTTGAGACTAGATGTGACCAATCTAAGTCGAAGACTAGATGTGACCACTCTAAGACTAGATGTGAACAATCGAAGTTTAAGACTAGATGTGACCAATCTAAGTCTGAGACGAGATGTGAACAATCGAAGTTTAAGACTAGATGTGACCAATCTAAAACTAAGATTAGATGTGACCAGTCTAAGACTAGATATGACCAATCTAAATGTGAGACTAAATGTGACCAATCTAAGTCTATAATTAGATGTGACCAGTCTAAGACTAGATCTGACTAAGTATAAGACTAGATGTGACCTATCTAAATTTGAGACTAGATGTGACCAATCTAAGACTAGATGTGAACAATCGAAGTTTAAGACTAGATGTGAACAATCGAAGTTTAAGACTAGATGTGAACAATCGAAGTTTAAGACTAGATGTGAACAATCGAAATCTATGACTAGATGTGACCAAGCTAAGTCTGAGACAAGATGTGACCAATCTAAGTTGAAGACTAGATGTGACCAATCTAAAACTAAGATTTGATCTGACCAGTCTAAGACTAGATGTGACCAATCGAAGTCTGAGACCAAGATGTGACCAGTCTAAGACTAGATGTGACCAATCGAAGTCTGAGACTAAGATGTGACCAGTCTGAGACTAAGATGTGACCAGTCTGAGACTAAGATGTGACCAGTCTAAGACTAGATGTGACCAGTCGAAGTCTGAGACTAAGATGTGACCAATTTAGATCCAAGACTAGATGTGACAATCTGAGTGTAAGACTAGATGTGTCCAAGCTAAGTCTAAGACTAGATGTGACCAATCTAAGTCTAAGACTAGATGTGACCAATCTAAGTCCAAGACTAGATGTGACCAAGCTAAGTCTAAGACTAGATGTGACTTATATACGTCTAACACTTGATGTGAGCGATCCAAAACTAGATCTGACCACTAAGTCCACGACTAAAACCGATGAAGTCTACTTGACATCAAATATGGAGATGATTTCAGGACCTGTTGCTAATCTCAGTGGTTTGAGACTGAACATTTGTTTGTTGATCTTCTTCCGACATGTAAAAACTGTCTGTGTGTCCCTGCAGGAGCCTTTGTGGTCTGCTGGACCCCCGGCCTGGTGGTCCTGCTGCTGGACGGCCTGCACTGCACCAGCTGCAAGGTGATGAAACTGAAGCGCTGGCTGCTGCTGCTGGCCGTGCTCAACTCCGTCATGAACCCCTGCATCTACTCCTACAAGGACCAGGAGATGTGGACCACCTTGAAGAACCTCCTGCGCTGCATCGGCAACGGCACGCGGCGCCAGCGCTCCACGCGGGCCAACACCCGCCCCTTAAGCTCCGCCTTGGACACGGGCGCCAGCCAGCCTCCGTCCGAGGAAACCAAGAACGAGGACGAGGATGTCTTTTGGACCTGAGAACGATATTGGTCTTCTTGAAAGAACACGTGGACCGCCTGAAAGCGGACGAGAAGATCCTCTGTGGTCTGGAGTCCACCCTGAGACAAACCTTGCCTTGGATCTCACAGAACCTCTGGGTCAGGTCCAACTGAGAGGACACCTAGCTGCCAGTCGGCCGGCGAGAACATCAGCGTTTTCTCTTGCCACAATCGCACCCTCTTCAAAACACAGCTGGAGACAAACGTGTTTTATCTCTCAAAAACTCTATTGGAGCATCTGCACTGCATCTTCACTGCACCCTCACCGCACCTTCACCACACCTTCACTGCACCCTCACTGCATCTTCACCGCACCCTCACCGCATCTTCACCACACCTTCACTGCACCTTCACCGCACCCTCACCGCATCTTCACCGCACCCTCACCGCATCTTCACCGCACCCTCACCGCATCTTCACTGCACCCTCACTGCATCTTCACCGCACCGTCACCGCATTTTCACCGCACCCTCACCGCACTTTCACTGCATCTCCACCGCACCCTCACTGTATCTTCACCGCATCCTCACCGCATCTTCACTGCACCCTCACTGCATCTTCACCGCACCGTCAGCGCATCTTCACCCCATTTTCACCGCACCCTCACCGCATCTTCACCGCACTTTCACTGCATCTTCACCACACCCTCACTGTATCTTCACCGCACTCTCACCGCATCTTCACCGCACCCTCATTGCACTCTCACCGCATCTTCACCGCACCCTCACTGCATCTTCACCGCACCGTCAGCGCATTTTCACTGCATCTTCACTGCACCCTCACCGCAACTTCACCGCACCCTCACCGCATCTTCACCATACCCTCACTGCATCTTCACTGCACCCTCACCGCAACTTCACCGCACCCTCACCGCATCTTCACCGCACATTCACTGCATCTTCACTCCACCCTCACTGCATCTTCACCACACCCTCACTGCATCTTTGCTTCATCCTTTCTGCATACTCACTGTATCTTCACAACATATTTACTGTTCCCTCACTGCAGCATCACTGGATCCTCACTACATCTTCCCTACAACTCAACTGCGTTTCCTCCATCTTCACTTCTAAACTGCATTTTTACTGCATCTTCCTTGTACTTTCACTGCATCTTCACCTTAATGTCACTCCATCTTCACTGCATCCACAACGCACCTTCACTGTTCCCTCACTGCAGCTTCACTGTGTCATCACTGGATCCTCACTACATCCTCACCACATATTTACTGTTCCCTCACTGCATCTTCACTGCGAGTTCACTGGAACTTCCATGCATTTTCACTCCATCTTCACTGCATCTCCACTGCTTCTCCATTACAGCCAAACTGCATCTTTACTGTTTCTTCACTGCACCTTCACTGCATCGTCACCCATACTTGCCAACCCTCCCAGATTTTCCGTGAGAAATTCAGTGCCTCTCCCGAAAACCTCCCGGGACAAATTTTCTCCCGAAATTCAGGCCACGCCCCCTCCAGCTCCATGCGGACCTGACTCAGCAATGTTGTGACCCTCTTAAACAGGACAATACTGCCATCTACTGTACATAGAATAGAATAGAATGTACTTTATTGATCCCTGGGGGATATTCAGCACCACAGTTTGCTCACAACAAACAATGATAATAATAAATAATATAATATATGAATAATATAAATATATTCTACATTTAAGTGCAGTCAAGGAACATGCATTAGGGACTCTGTTCTGAAGCCCTCAGTAAAGAGACGTAACTTCATCATGTCGCCTGGTTATTGACTCCAACCCAATATATTACACTGTCGACGAGCAAAATGAAGAAAAACGCTTGCAAGTTCCAAAACGAATGGAAACAAGAATTTCAGTTTATCCAGGAGAGTTGGAAGGGGAAGGGGTATGTTGCCTGTAAATTTTGTAGAACAGACTTCTCCATTGAACACGGTGGCCGAACGGATATACTCAGCCTTGAACGGTCAGCGAAGCACAAAGCGTCCGCAGCGCAGCATCGTTCACAACCCAGTATTATGGGCCACCTCGCAAAATGGAGACCCGATGGTGTAACTTATGTTGAGACAAAGATGGCTATGCTGATAGCTGGAAGCAACATCCCGTTCTCCTTTGCGGATGTCTACAACAAATCCTTGAAGGATGTTCCCGGATTCGGAGATCGCTCGTCAGTACGCAAATGGCAGAACAAAGGTTACTCAAGTAGTGAAAGGTAAGTGTTGTTGTTTGTTTTTTTTAGCAACCAGCAAGCACAGTACAGTTAGTAGAACAATTGTGTTTTTATTACTGTTTATTTGGTAGGTGCTGTCAGAAATTCAACTATTTCTTTTTTATATAGCTAGAATTCACTGAAAGTCAAGTATTTCATACATATATATATATATATATATATTTTTTTTTTTTTTTTTTTTTTTTTTATATATATATTTTTATACATGAAATACTCCAGTTGGTGAATTATACTCCTCACCTCATAACCACACCACCCACCCCCCATCTCCCGAAATCGGAGGTCTCAAGGTTGGCAAGTATGTCTTCACCCCATCCTCACTGCATCTTTACCACATATTTACTGTTTCCTCACTGCAGTTTCACTGCATCTTCGCTTCATCTTCACCACATTTTCACTGCATCTTCGCTTCATCTTCACCACATTTTCACTGCATCTTCATTACATCTAAACTGCATCTTCACCACATATTTACTGTTTCCTCACTGCAGCTTCACTGGATCTTCACTGCATCCTCTTCACTATTGAATCCTTTTCAAAATACAACTTGCTTCTTTTCCAGCTGGAGACAAAGATTATTTATCCCTCAAAGACTCTATTGGACATCTTCACTGCATCCTCTGTTTTTATATGGCTTACTGTATGCAAGTCACTTCCTGTTTTTTTTATTCCGAAAGGTTTGTTGTGGGGGTTTTTTTACACAGAATTTTTGTTAACATCAAATTATGTTGACGATTTCATTGAATGAAAATGTGTTTAGAATTCAGTGTGAAAATATTCAGGCAAAAAAAAAGTGGAGAGTTAATTTAGGTGAGTTTTGAAGTAACAAATATGTCTGCACTGAATGTATATACACTGCATTTTTTGTGAACTGTAGTTTTGTTTTTACATGAAATGATGCTGTCAATTTCATTGAATGAAAATGTGTAAAAGTGTGTAAAATATCTGTGTAAAGTGTTCATTCATTGTATACACATTCAGTGTATAAAAAATCCCTATTAAAATTCAGTGTAAAAACATTCACTGTATAAAAGAGTGTATAAATAATTCAGTAATAGAAAGGCAAGGATTTTAACAGAGACAGAATTCAATTTGACTCAATGAGGAGAAACGTGTAGAGCTGTACCCTTTGTACAGTCTCCCACCGCGCTCTGACCAAAGATTGTACGCTGTCTCTTTTATTTGGACTTTCCCTGATTACATGGCAACAGCTGTTTCTAAGGGAAGGGGGTCATAAACAGCCGCTACCTTTGGTCACAAAACAGCTCAAAGAAAAGGTGCCTGGAAGGGAGTCAGGTCCTGCTTCCTCTTGTAGATCTTCTGTCAAGACAAAATCTTCCTGTGGATTACAACATATCAAAGAAACCGACACCTCTATGTTGCTACCCATTCTGCACAGTGGAGTTTTACAAGTCTTTTGCTTGGTAGGATCAAAGACAGCTTTTGTCCTCTTGCCGGGAACTCATTCAAACACAAAGTTTTGTGATAACAATCAATCAGTTTATTTGGAAAACTAAACCAGCACGAATCAGCCTTAAAACTTTACAAAAACTCAAAGAATGTCTTCTAAAACTCTCACACTTTTCCTATTACTGTATCCTTGCAAATAAACTACAATATATATATTAAAATACATCAAATCCACTGTCAGGTTCAAACACTGACATCTATTAAACAAGACAAGAAGCAAGGAATTAAATAGAGACAGAATTAAATTTGGCTCAATGAGGAGAAACGTGTAGACCTGTACCCTGGTACAGTCTCCCACCTGTCAGGCTTGCCCCTGACAGTTTGGTCATGTTTTTAGTTTTTTCTGTCTGTTTCCTGTCAGCGCTCTTCTTTTGTCTGTTAACCTGTTTTTTCCCCTCAGCTGCAGCTGATTGGTACCTGGCCACACCTGATGTCAATCAGCCCGCTCCTATTTGAACCTGTTTTGCCCTCCAGTCAAGTGCTGGATTATTGTATTCTATTGTCGCTCCTGTCGTGTCGTGTTGTGTCGTTGCAGCTTAGCGGTAAGCTATATTTGGTAGTTGTTTATAGTTTACTGTCTTTTGTTCCCCGCTTCCATTTTTGTTTGTTCCTAGCCTAGTTCGTTATCTTCCAGCTCCCATGCTAGCTCTTTTAGTTTTTTATCCGCCTCGTGCGCGCTTTTTGTTTGTACAGTTTTTTTGTTGTTGTTGTTGTGTGTAAATTAAAATCATGTTTTCTCATTCAATGCCTGCCTCCTTCTCTGCATTTTTGGGTTCGTCACCAACTCACTCTGACACCACCGCGCTCTGACCAAAGATTGTATGCCGCCTCTTTTGTTTGGACTTCCCTTTCTAAGGGAAGGGGGTCATAAACAGCCGCTGCCTTTGGTCACAAAACAGCTCAAAGAAAAGGTGCCTGGAAGGGAGTCAGGTCCTGCTTCCTCTTGTAGATCTCCGGTCAAGACAAAAGCTTCCTGTGGATTACAACACATCTAAAAAAGACCGACACCTTCATGTCACTTCCCATCCTACACAGTGGGGTTTTACATGCCTTTTGCTTGGCAGGATCAAAGACAGCTTTTGTCCTCTCGCTGGGAACTCATTGAAACACACATTTTTGTGATAAATTTGATACAATTATGCTGACACCCACTTTATTAGATCATTTATGGGCAGACATTGAACAGTCACTCAGTCAGGAGATCCCAGTTTCTAACTTCCCTTTTATTAGCCAAATTCTCCGAAAACACAACTGCTTTAAAAGCATTTTTTTACGCACTGGCTTAACAGCTGGGTGAGAATTTTTGAAAATAACTGGGTCACTACGCACTTCCTGTTAATTTACGCTTATTTGGAATCTTCAATATGACTTTTTGCAGCTACTACAGCTTCAACTCTTCTGGGAAGGCTGTCCACAAGAGTGTGTTTATGGCAATTTTCCGACATTCTACCAAAAGCGTATTGGTGAGGTCACACACTGATGTTGGTGGAGAAGACCTGGCTCTCGGTCTCCGTTCTAATCCATCCCAAAGGTGGTCTTTTGGGTCCGGATCAGGACTCTGTGCAGGCTAGTCAAGTTCATCCACACCAAACTCTGTCAATCAATCAATGTTTATTTATATAGCCCCAAATCACAAATGTCTCAAAGGACTGCACAAATCATTACGACTACAACATCCTCGGAAGAACCCACAAAAGGGCAAGGAAAACTCACACCCAGTGGGCAGGGAGAATTCACATCCAGTGGGACGCCAGTGACAATGCTGACTATGAGAAACCTTGGAGAGGACCTCAGATGTGGGCAACCCCCCCCCCCTCTAGGGGACCGAAAGCAATGGATGTGGAGCGGGTCTAACATGATACTGTGAAAGTTCAATCCATAGTGGCTCCAACACAGCCGCGAGAGTTCAGTTCAAGCGGATCCAAGACAGCAGCGAGAGTCCCATCCACAGGAAACCATCTCAAGCGGAGGCGGATCAGCAGCGTAGAGATGTCCCCAACCGATACACAGGCGAGCGGTCCATCCTGGGTCCCGACATGTCGTCCATGTCTTTATGGATCTTGCTTTGTGCACTGGTGCACAGTCATGTTAGAAGAGGAAGGGGCCCGCTCTAAACTGTTCCCACAAGGTTGGAAGCATGGAATTTTCCAAAGTGTTTTGGTATCCTGGAGTATTCAAAGTTCCTTTCACTGGAACTAAGGAGCCAGGCCTAACTCCTTGTAAACAACCCCACACCATAATTCCTTCTCCACTTGCGGCCTACAGCTTTCTTCTTTGACGTCTCCATTATTAATTGAAAAAATTGCAAAAGATTCAGCAACACAGAAGTCCAGAATACTGTGTAATTATGCGATGAAAAGAGATGACTTATAGCTGTGAATGGTGCTGGACCAAAATGTCTACAATGCGTGACGTCACTGCGACGTTTTAGCAGGATACTTCCGCGGGAAATTTAAAATTGCAATTTAGTAAACTATTATTGGCATGTGTTGCAATGTTAATATTTCATCATTGATATATTAACTATCAGGCTAAGTGGTGGCTAATAGTGGCTTTTTGTAGGCCTTTATCATTAGGTACACTTACAAGGTTTTGTTTACTATTACAGTTACACTGAGACCCATTTCTGTTTTATTTTGATGTCCACAATAAAAGCCCCTCCCTCACAAAAGACCTTTATTTTGGTGACGCCAGACCCTTATTGCTGTCCCTAATAAAGTGTCCTGTATATGTCCTCCAGGACAATTAGTGCAGCTGATGGAAGCCAAAATGTTGTTCTTCCTGTCTTTCGAACTCGACTACTTCCTCTTCCTGTTGCCTCCACGTCTTCGAAGGAAACAAAAAAGATGTCGCAACACCGAATTCTTGAATAGTTCCTCAGACACGGCTATTAATAACCGCTCGGAGCAGTCGATGAAATATCGATATAAATGTTCAGTGTCATTTTTATTACAGTCTGAATACATTTACTGTTATTTTACAGCATGTTATGTCAATGGAGAAACCGTACCACTGTTTTTTTACGTAAAAAAAACAAAAAACCTGGCTGCTCAGTTGCCAGAATTTTACTGCAACATTTTAGTTACATAATGTAAAAAATATATATTTTATAGTACAATTCTGTTACAGTAAATTTTACTGTAACATTTATTTTTCATATTGTAAAAAAAATAAAGTTACAGTAAAATTCTGACGACTTGCTGTAAATAGAGAAACAGTACCACTGTTTTTTTTACATCCATCCATCCATCCATTTTCTACCGCTTATTCCCTTTCGGGGTCGCGGGGGGCGCTGGCGCCTATCTCAGCTACAATCGGGCGGAAGGCGGGGTACACCCTGGACAAGTCGCCACCTCATCGCAGGGCCAACACGGATAGACAGACAACATTCACACTCACATTCACACATTAGGGCCACTTTAGTGTTGCCAATCAACCTATCCCCAGGTGCATGTCTTTGGAAGTGGGAGGAAGCCGGAGTACCCGGAGGGAACCCACGCATTCACGGGGAGAACATGCAAACTCCACACAGAAAGATCCCGAGCCTGGATTTGAACCCAGGACTGCAGGAACTTCGTATTGTGAGGCAGACGCACTAACCCCTCTTCCACCGTGAAGCCCGTTTTTTTTTTTACAGTAAAAAAAATAATCCTGGCTGCTCAGTCGCCAGAATTTTACTGTAAGATTTTGTTTTACATAGTGTAAAAAAAATGTTATAGTAAAATTCTGTTAGAGAAAATTTTACTGTAACATTTTTTTTACATATTGTAAAAAAAAAAAAAAAGTTACAGTACAATTATGGCGACTTGCTCAAAAGAGAGAAACAATACCACTGTTGTTGTTTTTTTATTACAGTAAAAAAAAAAAAATCCCGGCTGCTCAGTCGCCAGAATTTTACTGTAACAATTTGTTTTACATAGTGTAAAAAAAAGGTATTGCAAAATTATGTTAGAGTAAATTTTACTGTAACATTTTTTTTACATATTGTAAAACAAAAGTTACAGTAAAATTCTGGCGACTTGCTGTAAATAGAGAAACAGTACCACTCTTGTTGTTTTTTTACGGTAAAAAAAATAATCCTGGCTGCTCAGTCGCCAGAATTTTACTGTAACATTTTTTTACATATTGTAAAAAAAAAACTAAATGTTACAGTAAAATTATGTTACAGTAAATTTTACTGTATTTTTTTTTTTAACATATTGTAAAAAATGTTACAGTAAAATTCTGGCGACTTGCTGTAAATAGAGAAACAGTACCACTGTTTTTTTACAGTAAAAAAAAAAAACTGTCTGCTCAGTTGCCAGAATTTTACTGCAACATTTTAGTTACATAATGTAAAAAAAAAATATGTTACAGCAAAATTCTGTTACAGTAAATTTTATTGTAACATTTGTTTACATGTTCTAAAAAAAAGTTACAGTAAAATTCTGGTGACTTACTGTAAATAGAGAAAGAGTACCACTGTTGTTGTTTTTTACAGTAAAAAAAAATCCTGGCTGCTCAGTCACCAGAATTTTACTGTAACTTTTTTTTTTTTACATATTGTAAAAAAAAATGTTACAGTAAAATTCTGGCGACTTGCTGTAAATAGAGAAATAGTACCACTTTTTTTTTTTACAGTAAAAAAATAATCCTGGCTGCTCAGTCACCTGAATTTTACTGTAACTTTTTTTTTTTTTTACATATTGTAAAAAAAATGTTACAGTAAAATTCTGGCGACTTGCTGTAAATAGAGAAACGGTACCACTGGGGTTTTTTTGTACAGTAAAAAAATAATTCTGGCTGCTCAGTTCCCAGAATTGTACTGTAAAGATATTGTTTTACATGGTGTGAAAAAAAGGTATAGTAAAATTCTGTTAGAGTAAACTTTACTGTAACATTTTTTTTACATATTGTAAAAAAAAAGTTACGGTAAAATTCTGGCGACTTTCTGTAAATAGAGAAACGGTACCACTGTTGTTGTTTTTTACAGTAAAAAAAATCCTGGCTGCTCAGTCACCAGAATTTTACTGTAACTTTTTTTTTTTACATATTGTAAAAAAAAATGTTACAGTAAAATTCTGGCGACTTGCTGTAAATAGAGAAATAGTACCACTTTTTTTTTTTACAGTAAAAAAATAATCCTGGCTGCTCAGTCACCTGAATTTTACTGTAACATTTTTTTTTTCATATTGTAAAAAAAAAAATTACAGTTAAGTTCTGGCGACTTGCTGTAAATAAAGAAAGAGTACCACTGATTTTTCATTTGTACAGTAAAACGTTGACAGCTTTACCATCAAAACTGCAGTAAATGTCAAACGACATTACAGTTTTGTTACCGTGAATAATTGATGACTAAAAAAAGGATTTAGCTTATATTATTATACATGCATTTGATTATTGCATTCGTGAAATATACCGTTCCATTTTGCAGTAAAAACAAAAAACTGTCAGCTTAGTCATCACAACTGTAGTGTAGTGTTGTTTTTATACAGCACATTACTGGAAATGGAAAAATGGAACAAAAGTTTTTCTTTTTTCAGTAAAATTCCAGCAGCTGCCCTTTTTATTTTTGCATGAAAATCAATTGTCTTTTTAAATTGTACAATTTAATTAATTGCTTGAAGTAATTTATTTGATTTAAACCAAAAACTGTTTCACATTTGTTGCATTAATAGATAATATTCAAGTTTAAAATCGCATGCAAAACATATATTTTTTATTCCCTGTCGAAATGGAAATAAGTAATAAATGTAAAATAGGGAAGGTAATGATCTGGTCCCATTCTGGTGTGGATATTACGTGAGGAGAAGAGGTGGGGGTTAATCATTTTGCAATGCAGTCAGCTGGAAATGATTGAAAGTGACACTGTGGTCAAAGTTGGAGTTGCCACAAAACACATTTCAAGATAGTCAACACTCTACTGCCATCTGGCGGTTAAAGTGGATAGTGCACCCTCCCTAAATGTGGAAGAATGGGGCCGTATGAACCCCCTTCCACTGTATAACCGTTGAAGTCCCATCTTAAAACTCATTTGAATACTCTTGCCTTTAAATAGACCCCCTTTTTAGACCAGTTGATCTGTTGTTTCTTTTCTTTTCTGATCTGCCCCCCTCTCCCTTGTGGAGTGGGGAGGCACAGGTCCTGGCTGCTCGGTCGCCAGAATTTTACGGTAACATTTTTTTTACATATTGTAAAAAATAAAAAAAAGTTACAGTAAATTTTACTGTAACATTTTTTTTACATATCGTTAAAAAAAAGTTACAGTTTAGATCTGGTGAATTTTGTTACAGTAAAATTCTGTCGTTGATCTCAAAGCCGGTCTTGGCACACCTTGCTTCGCTGCAGGTCCGCAGGCCACCCCACCCGTCACAATTCTATTTTTATTTGTCGTTATTTATACTTTCTGAATAAATGTTGTGATAATGTTCATCAGTCAACTCATTGGTGTTCGTTTTCAATCAATCAAGATAAGAGAATGATAT
This sequence comes from Nerophis ophidion, assembly GCF_033978795.1. Lineage (NCBI taxonomy): Eukaryota > Metazoa > Chordata > Actinopteri > Syngnathiformes > Syngnathidae > Nerophis > Nerophis ophidion. Next base: position 3,033,551 of record NC_084632.1, read on the forward strand.
CAAAATCAAATTACAGGAAGTTATTTATGTAGTTTGCTCATTTTTCTCAACTGGTGCACTAGCATTAAGTTTTGTTTTGTTTTTACACATGTAGCATCATCAAAAAAGATACAAAGGATATCTATTGCGACATCTAGTGGACACAATTAGAACAGCAGTTTATTTAATTTTTAAAAAGCTCATTTTTACACTTAGATAAAACCTGTTCGCGGTCATACTTTTTGCTTCCAACAATATGACTTATCAACAAATACATGTGATAAAAACAAACTCAAATATAATCAACTCATTTTATCAGAAAAACAAAACATGATGAGGAATAAAGAAAGTACTTCTTGAGGTCAAGAGTTGCCACTAAGACGATGTCATCGATGACCTTTCAGTTTCAAACGCCTCAATTGAACGTGCCAAAAAAAACGTTCAAGTGCATGTTTTTGTTCTCTGCAATGGGCTTTGGAAAAGATTCATGGAGGACAAAAAAAGCACTTTGTTGTAATCTTTTACCGCGGAGCAGCAGAGAAAGAAGTTGACTCATAAAATGTTTGACCTTGTTAAATTTGCCCTGCGCTTAATTAGGATGGCCTCGTCTTTCCTGGCCGGCCAAATATGGGAAGAAAAGAGGAAGAAGTCAGATGGAGCAGAAATGAAATAATATTGTCATTTGTTTTGTCATTTTGCCGATCTTTCACAAGCATTATTTCTTTATATTAAAGAAGATCAAAAACGCTTGGAAGATGCAGCTAATGAGTCGCTGTTGTAGCTTTTAAAGTCTCTAAAACCACTTTAAAACATTTTACAAACACACTGCAAGTACATATATAAAGTAGTAACAGACACCCTTGTTTGTTTTGGTTACCATGGTTACTTATTTCCACCTGCTTCTAATTAGTGTTCACCTGCTGCCTGAGCACTAATCAGAGGCATTATTTAAACCTGCCTTGCCCTCCAGTGAGTGCTGGAGTAATGTTCCCTGTTTGCTGTGGACTGTCTTTTTTTGGAAGCTGAGAGCTATTCCCTGGATCCCGACTTCTGTCCCTGTTTGCTGTTTCCTGGTTTCTGGTTTGTGTTTTCCTTGCCTGTTTTTTTTTAACATTAAAACCATGTTTTCCTTTTCCAAGCCTGTCATCTCTGCAGCTTGGGGTTCGTCACCATCACCTTGTGACTATATATATATATATATATATATATATATATTAGGGCTGGGCAACTATTAAAAATTGTAATCGAAGTTAATCGCACTATTTCTGTGATTAATCGCGATTAACTGCATTGTATACACAAAGCCCAATAATGAATTCAATCAATCAATCAATCAATGTTTACTTATATAGCCCTAAATCACTAGTGTCTCAAAGGGCTGCACAAACCACTAGGACATCCTCGGTAGGCCCACATAAGGGCAAGGAAAACTCACACCCAGTGGGACGTCGGTGACAATGATGACTATGAGAACCTTGGAGAGGAGGAAAGCAATGGATGTCGAGCGGGTCTAACATGATACTGTGAAAGTTCAATCCATAATGGATCCAACACAGTCGCGAGAGTCCAGTCCAAAGCGGATCCAACACAGCAGCGAGAGTCCCGTTCACAGCGGAGCCAGCAGGAAACCATCCCAAGCGGAGGCTGATCAGCAGCGCAGAGATGTCCCCAGCCGATACACAGGCGAGCAGTACATGGCCACCGGATCGGACCGGACTCCCTCCACAAAGGAGAGTGGGACATAGAATTCAAAAGTAGTGTGTAGTGCACCTTTATTGGAATATTCTCCCACATGAACAAAAGCGCCAAAACATTTGTTGTGCAAACACAATTTGAATCAGTCCTTGTTAAACAGTAGCAGTTAAATAGCTAGTTAAATAGTTAAATAAAACACTATCAGTATATGAACATGTCATGGATTTAAATAAAACAAGGGTTAGACAAAATAATACTTTTTTGTGGGAAGTAAGTGGAAGTACGGAAGTAAGTTTGGTTGCATGAACAAAAACAGTCGCTCTCTGGTAACACAAAAAGTGATCACTGATCAGCGGGACTGAGTTTGACACCCATGCTCTACAGGGTGAGCACAGGTGGTGTGGTATTAGCGGTCTTGTCTGACTACGGTCCCTTTTGAAACCCAATCTGAAGTTAATCAGGACTAAGCACTTTTTTTTAAACGAATTACATAATATTTGTCCTGGATTGGCTTCAGATGTGTCGAAACTAGCAAAGTATTTTAACTCACAACCCCACAAAAACCTCTTTCCATTCATTTGTGTACACTTTATAGCAGGGGTAGGGAACCTGTGGCTCTTTTGATGCGGTAGAAAATAGATGGATGGATGGTTAACTTCAGAATAACGATGTTATTTAAAAAAACGGGACAAGCGGTGGAAAATGGATGGATGGATGGTTAGCTTCAGAATAACAATGTTAAAAAAACGGGACAAGCAATAGAAAATGGGTGGAGGGTTAGCTTCAGAATAATAATTTTTTGTTAAAGTAAAGGGACAACCAGTAAAAAATGGATGGATGGATGGTTAGCTTCATCATTGTCACCGACGTCCCACTGGGTGTGAGTTTTCCTTGCCCTTATGTGGGCCTACCGAGGATGTCGTAGTGGTTTGTGCAGCCCTTTGAGACACTAATGATTTAGGGCTATATAAGTAAACATTGATTGATTGATTGATTGAAACCTGTCAAAGGGACTATTCCTCTTTTATCTGCTATTTCTTCATTTGGACTTTCTCTTCTCACTCCATGCAAAGAATCAGGCAAACTTGATGGTTGATACTGACACCTGATTGGCTGTTAGAGTGTCAGTCCCACTGATCAGTGATCACTTTTTGTGTTACCAGAGAGCGACTGTTTTTGTTCATGCAACCAAACTTACTTCCATACTTCCACTTACTTCCCACAAAAAAAGTATTATTAGGGTCCGCCAGGCCCATGGCAAAGGACTCCACAGGACCAAGGACCCAATTGAAACTGCTGTGTTTTATTATTATTCCGCACCAAGTGCTGTAATTTGACCCCCTTAACATGCTTCAAAACTCACCAAATTTGACACACACGTCGGTATAGCAAACCTTCCCAACATATTAAGCAAGCAATCCCCCAAAATGAAAATTGCGCTCTAGCGCCCCCTAGGAAAAAAATACAGACAAAACTGCATGTAACTTCTGTTAGGAATGTCATAGCGACATGAAACAAAAACTCCTATGTAGGTCTGACTTAGACCCAATTTTCATACACTCACTTCTTTCAGCAAAAATCTACAGGAAGTTGGCAAAAACCCCTTCAAAATAAATTTTTCGCAAAAAATGCAACTTTTGCCTCTTTGCGCTGTAATTTGACCCCTTTAAAATGCTTCAAAAGTCACCAAACTTGGCGCACACATAAGGACTGGCGAATATTGCGATCTAATGAAAAAACCAAAACTCAAAATTGCGCTCTAGCGCTATTTTTGAATAAAACACTGAAAAAACTGCTCCTAGGAAGAAAACACAGACAAAACTGCTTGTAACTTCCGGTAAGAATGTCGGAGAGACATGAAACAAAAACCTCTATGTAGGTCTCGCTTAGACCTACATTTCATAGATTGACAACCCCCAACAAAAATCAACAGGAAGTTTGCAATCCCCCCTTCAAAACAAAAGTTTTGTAAAAACCGGTCACCTTTCTTCAAACATCATCTCCTCTGACTGCGTTTGTTGTTTTGGCTTCAAACTCGCACAGGAGAGAGATTGAACCCTTCTGATTAAAAGTATAGAACAGAGTTTTGATAAGTTCTCAGGTTTTGATTTTATGCGCCTTCAAAGAACCCTGTGCAAAGTCTCCTAAAAAATGTCATTTTTGCCTCTTTGAGATGTTATTTGACCCCCTTAAAATGCTTCTAAACTCACCAAACTTGACACACACATCAGGTCTGGCAAAAATTGCGATCTGATGAAAAACTCTAACCTCAAAACTCAAAATTGCGCTCTACCGCCCCCCTAGGAATACAACACGGACAAACTGCTCCTAGGAAGAAAACACAGACAAAACTGCTTGTAACTTCCGGTAGGAATGTCAGAGAGACATGAAACAAAAAACACTATGTAGGTCTCACTTAGACCTACATTTTAATAATTAACATACTTTAGCAAAAATCAACAGGAAGTTTGATATTTTCACTTCAATACAACAACTGCATTACTTTCACATTGCATTAGATTCTCAAAATAGTGGCTCCAAGGTGTCTTCTACCGCTTATCCGGCCGTGGGTCTCGGGGGCAGCAGCCAAAGGCGGACCCGACCAATGCTGCTTGCAGCTTTAATTTTATCTAACCCTTGTTTTATTTAAATCCATGATGTGTTCGTATAATGATAGCGTTTCATTTATATCCATGGCGTGTGTCAGAATAATTGTTTCTAAGTTAACTTTGTGTTGAAATTAGTTCCCAGCAAGAAGACAAAAACATGTCTTTGAATCTAGCAAGAAGAAGGCTTGTAAAACTCCACAGTGTAGGGGGGGAAGCAACATGAAGGTGTTTCTGTTTCTTTTATGTATTGTAACCAACAGAAAGATATTGTTTTAACCCAAGAACTACAAAGGATCTGCCCAAGTTCCAGACAACCTCTTTTGCACTCTTTTACGACCTCTTCTTTAAACTGTTACGAACCTCTTTTTGAACTGTTTTACAACCTTTTCTGTGTTCTGTTTTACGACCTTTTCTGTGAACTGTTTACGACCCCGTCCTTTCGGAAGCAGCTGTTGACATGTGCTCAGAGAAAAAGTTCAAATAAAGGAGGAGGCATACAATCTTTACAAAGTTACAGTGTCCAGACGTCTCTCCTCAAATTGAATTCTGTCTCTGTTTAATTCTTTGCTTCTTGTCTTGTTTAATAGATGCCATCAGTGTTTGAACCTGACAGCGTGTTTATATGCTGATAGCGTTTGATTTATATCCATGGCGTGCTTATACGTATACTGACTGCGTTTGATGGCTCGGCCGCAATATACAGTAGATGCCCCGTGACTGTATTTCAGGATTCTACGCCAGGGGTCGGGAACCTTTTTGGCTGAGAGAGCCAAAAAGCAAAATATTTTAAAATGTATTTCCGTAAGAGCCGTATAATATTTTTTTTAACACTGAATACAACTATATGCGTGCATTTTTAAGTAAGACCAACATTTCTAGAGTATAATAGGTCTCTTATTCTTTGTAATAACATTGTTATTCTGAAGCTAACTGTGGAGGGGGCGTGGCCTGCGGGCCTGCAGCGAACTGGGGTGTGCCAGGACCGGCCTCGAAATCAGCAAGAGCTGCGTAGATGCCCCACCTGGGCCTTGTTATCTAATCACTTGTCGCTCTGTTATAAGCAGCAGTCAGGAGGAGGGATGGGGTTGGGGCTGGAGCCAGAGCGCGAGCGAGAACGAAAGAGGAAAAATACAATTGCTGGAAAGCAACTGAGAGACTTATTGAAAAATAAAACAATAGCGTAACCCTGAAATGTCGGTGCTTGGTGATCTGAGGAACCCCCAGGAGGACAAGCCCCACACTAACCAATAATAAACACATAACTTCTTAACGCAACTTCTTGAACAGGTGCGGTAGTAAACGGATGGATGGACTAAAAATGCATGAGAATGTTTTATGTTTTGAACATTATTTTAACAATTATTACAAGTGGAATTATTCATTACTTATCATGTTAAGCAATGTCAGCTCAGATTTATCCGAGAGCCAGATGCAGTCATCAAAAGAACCACATCTGGCTCTAGAGCCATAGGTTCCCTACCCCTGTTCTACGCTAAAAAAAACTCACTTCCTGTTACTTTGAAGTCCAAATACTGTGCGTTGTCTTCGGCGACAGTAATTCAAGTTCATTTGAAGAGTTTGCCTTGTTCATCAACTAATAACACAGATGCAGAAGTGAAGAAGATAATGATAATATTTACCTCTGATTACAAGTCGTCATTTGGAACTGAATTACCTTGATGACCGACTGGAGGACCACTTCTTCTGATTGGACAATTGGGGCACACAAGAGACGGGTGCAGGTGGAGAAGGTCAAGCACGCACACACACACACACACACACACACACACACACACACACACACACACACACACAGTAGGTCAGTCGCTGAGTCACATCCAAGAAGGTCCACAGAGGCTGCAGACTGATATCATGGCTGTGCGGACATCAGCAGCATTCTTCTACCTGACCTTCCTCCTGGTGAGTTCTCGCTCCATGAAGGATTTCTTGTGATCCACAAAATGTTGCAGCTGTCCAATACACCATATTTGCTCCCACGTCTACCACAAAATAGTGCACGCCGGTTAGTGATATTCTATTTGTACTGGATCCTTTTGTTGTGGTGTCACAAACACCTGCGGACGTCTTCTCTGTATCGCAATGCTACGTCCGATACCAGCACCATCCGTCTGTGAGGAGAAATAAGTAGCCGTTGTTTCCGACACTTGAAGTACTCTGTGATTCAAAGCAGACGATATCAGCCTTTGCCGATTGGCTGGTCGATCCAAATATCGAGAGAGTGGATATCAAGGGTAATTCCAATTCCTGTAGCACTTGTGCGTGAATGCCGCATACGCAAGCTGGCGTGGATGTGGAATGTTTGAATGTCCAGGGTGAGTGGAGAGTGTGGATGTTGGAACGCTTCCAATCGGTTGGGAAATGTGGGATACGACCAGGTTTGTTTTCAATAGGTAAAAAATCCTGGTAATTCTGAGTAATACGGGAATTTTCCGAACTGGGAAACATGTTGATGTGAATGTGCGGGATGAGTGGAGTGTGTGGATGGTGGAAAGGTTTGAATCAGGTAAGAAATGTGGGAGTTGTAGAACTTTGAAAATGTCCATTTATTTGAATGGGAGTTTCCTGGAAATTTGGGAAAAGCTGGAATTTCAAAAAAAAGAAATATAAAATCACAACTGTCCGAGATTATATGAATGGGTTGGGGTTGGAATGACGTAGTAACGCTTGTTTTTTCGGAATTCCTGGAATTTTGGGAAAATCAGGACTTTGCACAAAAAAAGCTAGATAGCTTTTATATCCCAACTAGGTGGAATGTTTTGATGGTGGAATGGTTGGAAAAATGTTGAAGGAGAACCTGAAAGAAAAAAGGGTGGAAATAGAGCTTTGAAAGACTAGGAATTCCTGGAATTTTTTTGAATTTCGAAAATGGTAGTTTGAATGTCCAGGGTGAGTGGATGTTGGAACGCTTCCAATCGGTTGGGAAATGTGGGATACGACCAGGTTTGTTTTCAATAGGTAAAAACATCCTGGTAATTCTGAGTAATACGGGAATTTTCCAAACTGGGAAACACGTTGATTTGTACGTGCAGGATGAGTGGAGTGTGTGGATGGTGGAAAGGTTTCAATCGGGTAAGAAATGTGGGAGTTGTAGAACTTTGAAAATGTCCATTTATTTGAATGGGAGCTTCCTGGAAATTTGGGAAAAGCTGAAAGTTAAAAAAAAGAAAATATAACATCGCAACTGTCTGAGATTATATGAATGGGTTGGGGTTGGAATGACGTAGTAACGATTGTTTTTTCGGAATTCCTGGGATTTTGGGAAAATCAAGACTTAGCACAAAAAAAACTAGATAGCTTTTATATCTCAACTAAGTGGAATGTTTTGATGGTGGAATGGTTGGAAAAATGTAGAAGGAGAACCTGAAAGAAAAAAGGGTGGGAATAGAGCTTTGAAAAACTAGGAATTCCTGTAATTTCTTTGAATTTCGAAAATGGTAGTTTGAATGTCCAGGGTGAGTGGAGTGTGTGAATTTTTCTAATCACTTGAGAAATGTGGGATAAGAAGAAGTTTTTATATTGCCCGTTCATTTTCAATAGGTAAAAATTCCTGGTAATTATGAGTAATACGGGAATTTTCCGAACTGGGAAACACATTGATTTGTACGTGCAGGATGAGTGGAGTGTGTGGATGGTGGAAAGGTTTGAATCGGGTAAGAAATGTGGGAGTTGTAGAACTTTGAAAATGTCCATTTATTTGAATGGGAGTTTCCTGGAAATTTGGGAAAAGCGGGAAGTTAAAAAAAAGAAAATATAACATCGCAACTGTCCGAGATGATATGAATCGGTTGGGGTTGGAATGACGTAGTAACACTTGTTTTTTCGGAATTCCTGGAATTTTGGGAAAATCAGGACTTTGCACAAAAAAAGCTACATAGCTTTTATATCCCAACTAGGTGGAATGTTTTGATGGTGGAATGGTTGGAAAAATGTAGAAGGAGAACCTGAAAGAAAAAAGGGTGGAAATAGAGCTTTGAAAAACTCGGAATTTCCGGAATTTCTTTGAATTTGGAAAATGGTAGTTTGAATGTCCAGGGTGAGTGGAGTGTGTGGATGTTGGAATGCTTCCAATCGGTTGGGAAATGTGGGATATGACCAGGTTTGTTTTCAATAGGTAAAAAAATCCTGGTAATTCTGAGTAATACGGGAATTTTCCAAACTGGGAAACATGTTGATGTGTATGTGCGGGATGAGTGGAGTGTGTGGATGGTGGAAAGGTTTGAATCGGGTAAGAAATGTGGGAGTTGTAGTACTTTGAAAATGTCCATTTATTTGAATGGGAGTTTCCTGGAAATTTGGGAAAAGCTGGAAGTTAAAAAAAATTACATATAAAATCACAACTGTCTGAGATGATATGAATGGGTTGGGGTTGGAATTTTTTTAACCGGCTGAGAAATGACGTAGTAACGCTCGTTTTTTCGGAATTCCTGGAATTTTGGGAAAATCAGGACTTTGCACAAAAAAGCTAGATAGCTTTTATATCCCAACTAGGTGGAATGTTTTGTTGGTGGAATGGTTGGAAAAATGTAGAAGGAGAACCTGAAAGAAAAAAGGGTGGAAATAGAGCTTTGAAAGACTAGGAATTCCTGGAATTTTTTTGAATTTCGAAAATGGTAGTTTGAATGTCCAGGGTGAGTGGAGTGTGTGGATGTTGGAACGCTTCCAATCGGTTGGGAAATGTGGGATATGACCAGGTTTGTTTTCAATAAGTAAAAAATCCTGGTAATTATGAGTAATACGGGAATTTTCCAAACTGGGAAACATGTTGATGTGAATGTGCGGGATGAGTGGAGTGTGTGGATGGTGGAAAGGTTTGAATCGGGTAAGAAATGTGGGAGTTGTAGAACTTTGAAAATGTCCATTTATTTGAATGGGAGTTTCCTGGAAATTTGGGAAAAGCTGGAAGTTAAAAAAAAAGAAATATAAAATCACAACTGTCCGAGATGATATGAATGAGTTGGGGTTGGAATTTTTTTAATCGGCTGAGAAATGACGTAGTAACGCTTGTTTTTTCGGAATTCCTGGAATTTTGGGAAAATCAGGACTTAGCACAAAAAAAGCTAGATAGCTTTTATATCCCAACTAGGTGGAATGTTTTGATGGTGGAATGGTTGGAAAAATGTAGAAGGAGAACCTGAAAGAAAAAAGGGTGGAAATAGAGCTTTGAAAAACTCGGAATTTCCGTAATTTCTTTGAATTTGGAAAATGGTAGTTTGAATGTCCAGGGTGAGTGGAGTGTGTGGATGTTGGAACGCTTCCAATCGGTTGGGAAATGTGGGATATGACCAGGTTTGTTTTCAATAGGTAAAAAATCCTGGTAATTATGAATAATACAGGAATTTTCCAAACTGGGAAACATGTTGATGTGAATGTGCGGGATGAGTGGAGTGTGTGGATGGTGGAAAGGTTTGAATCGGGTAAGAAATGTGGGAGTTGTAGTACTTTGAAAATGTCCATTTATTTGAATGGGAGTTTCCTGGAAATTTGGGGAAAGCCACAAGTTAAAAAAAAAGAAAATATAACATCTCAACTGTCCGAGATGATATGAATGGGTTGGGGTTGGAATGACGTAGTAACGCTTGTTTTTTCGGAATTCCTGGAATTTTGGGAAAATCAGGACTTTGCACAAAAAAGCTAGATAGCTTTTATATCCCAACTAGGTGGAATGTTTTGATGGTGGAATGGTTGGAAAAATGTAGAAGGAGAACCTGAAAGAAAAAAGGGTGAAAATAGAGCTTTGAAAAACTAGGAATTCCTGGAATTTCTTTGAATTTCGAAAATGGTAGTTTGAATGTCCAGGGTGAGTGGAGTGTGTGGATGTTGGAATGTTTCTAATCACTTGAGAAATGTGGGATAAGAAGAAGTTTGTATATTGCCCGTTCATTTTCAATAGGTCAAAACTCCTGGTAATTATGAGTAATACGGGAATTTCCCAAACTGGGAAACATGTTGATGTGTATGTGCAGGATGAGTGGAGTGTGTGGATGGTGGAAAGGTTTGAATCAGGTAAGAAATGTGGGAGTTGTAGAACTTTGAAAATGTCCATTTATTTGAATGGGAGTTTCCTGGAAATTTGGGAAAAGCTGGAAGTTAAAAAAAAAAGAAATATAAAATCACAACTGTCCGAAATTATATGAATGGGTTGGGGTTGGAATTTTTTTAATCGGCTGAGAAATGACGTAGTAACGCTTGTTTTTTCTGAATTCCTGGAATTTTGGGAAAATCAGGACTTTGTACAAAAAAAGCTAGATAGCTTTTATAACTGGGAAATGTGGGATACGACCAGGTTTGTTTTCAATAGGTAAAAAATCCTGGTAATTCTGAGTAATACGGGAATTTTCCGAACTGGGAAACATGTTGATGTGAATGTGCGGGATGAGTGGAGTGTGTGGATGGTGGAAAGGTTTGAATCGGGTAAGAAATGTGGGAGTTGTAGAACTTTGAAAATGTCCATTCATTGGAATGGGAGTTTCCTGGAAATTTGGGAAAAGCTGGAATTTCAAAAAAAAGAAATATAAAATCACAACTGTCCGAGATGATATGAATGAGTTGGGGTTGGAATTTGTTTAATCGGCTGAGAACTGACATAGTAATGCTTTGAAATTGAGAACTGGTATTTCGGAATTCCTGGAATTTTGGTAAAATCAGGACTTTGCACTGAAAAAAATAGATAGCTTTTGTAACACAACTAGGTGGAATGTTTTGATGATGGAACGGGTTGAAAAATGTAGAAGGAAAAGCTGAAAGAAAACGGGATGGAAATAGAGCTTTGGAAAACTAGGAATTCCTGGATTTCTTTTTAAATTTAGAAACCAGTAGTTTGAATGTCCAGGGTGAGTGGAGAGTGTGGATGTTGGAACTTTTCGAATCGGTTGAAAAATGTGGGATATGGAGAGGATTGTATATTGTCCTTTCCTTTTCAATGTGGGGAAATTCCTGGTAATTCTAGGTCGTCAGGGAATTTTGTGGAACCGGGAAACATGCTGGCTTGAATTTCCAAAGTGATTGGAGTGTGTGGATGTTGGAACGTCTCAAATCAGATGAGAAATGGGGGAAATGCAGAAGTTATTATATTGTTTGTTCATTGTCAATAGGGAGAAATTCTGGGTAAGACCTGGAATTTTGGGCAAAGGAAAATATGTTTTGTCTTGGAGATCTCGAAAGAGTAGTGTGTGGATGGTTGAAAGATCGGAATCAGGTAAAAAAAAAAATGGGGCAATATTTTGAAAATGTTTTGAATACTTCCATTCCTTTTAATGGAACTTTCCTGGAAATTTAGTAATTTAGGGAAATCCAGGAATTTTGAAAATATTGATACTAGCATCATTTTCCTTGATGATATGAATGGGTTGGTGTTGGAATTTTTCGAATTGGTTGAAAAATGTTGCCGTAGTAACAGTTTTAATTGAGTAACGGTATTTCCGAATTTCTGAAATTTGGGGAAAACTGGGAGTTTGAAAAAAAACAAAACACACCAAAAAAACTAAACATTTTTTGTCCCGACTAAGAGAAATTTTCTGAAGGTGGAATGGTCAAAAATGGCTGAAAAATGTGGACTACGAAAACTTTCCAGGAAGATGTGAACGCAGGAATTTGGAAAACCTGTGGAAGTGAACAAAAGTTGTAATTACTGTAGTGACTAAATGACATAGGGACTGAAACAGACATAACAATGTGTAAATAATGTCAATAACTAGATGAACCATCAGTGGCTGTGATGTGAACACTAGTAAGGTTGTAAATACTGTATAGAGTAGACTAACCCGTGTGGTTCCTGTGGATGTGAACACAAGTTGTAATTACTGTAGTGACTAAATAACATAGTGACTGAAACAGACATAATAATGTGTAAATAATGTCATTATCTAGATGAACCATCCGTGACTCTGAAGTGAACACTAGTAAGGTTGTAAATACTGTATAGACAAGACTAACCCATGTGGTTCCTGTGGATGTGAACACAATTACTGTTGTGACTAAATAACATAATGACTAAAACAGACAGAGTAATGTGTAAATACAGTAATGTCAATAACTACATGAACCATCTGTGGCTGTGACTTGAACACTAGTAAGGTTGTAGATATCGTATAGAGTAGGCTAACCCACGTGGTTCCTGTAGATGTGAACACAATTACTGTAGTGACTAAATAACATAATGACTAAATGTGTAAAAAATGTCAATAAGTAGATGAACTATCTGTGGCTGTGAAGTGAATACTATAAGGTTGTAAATACTGTATAGAGTAGACTAACCCATGTGGTTCCTGTGGATGTGAACACAATTACTGTTGTGACTAAATAACATTGTGACTGATACAGACATAATAATGTGTACGTAATGTCAATAACTAGATGAACCATCTGTGGCTGTGAAGTAAACACTAGTAAGGTTGTAAATACTGTATAGAGTAGGCTAACCCATGTGGTTCCTGTGGATGTGAACACAATTACTGTAGTGACTAAATAACAGTGACTAAAACAGTGATATTAAATTCATTTGGATGAATGGGGTGTGTATTTATGTCAACTCTCTTGATAATTCTTCAATTGTTTTAAAGACTAAAACATATTTTTTGCAAATGTGTGCTTGTTCAATTGCTGATCACAGGGTGAAGACTGCTGGCATGACTTGGACAACACCGAGTACGACTGCTGGCCAAGCCACAACCCCAACGACTACAACATGATCAGCTGTGGCGGTATGATGTGCTCTTGTGCACTCAGTGAAGTGGATTGTGAAGTGAATTATATTTATATAGCGCTTTTTCTCTAGTGACTCAAAGCGCTTTACATAGTGAAACCCAATATCTAAGTTACATTTAAACCAGTGTGGGTGGCACTGGGAGCAGGTGGGTAAAGTGTCTTGCCCAAGGACACAATGGCAGTGACTAGGTTGGCAGAGGCGGGAATCGAACCTGCAACCCAACTGAGCTAAACCGCTCCAGCTGATCCTTTAGGTGTCACCAGGCAAAGACTTGTCTAGTTAGCTCACAGCTCAACAACTTCATTTGATAGCTTTTTTCATTTTTAATTCCTTCTTCTTCAGGGCTAGCCAAAATTTTTACACCTAAGAATTTTAGAGGGACTTTAAAAAAAATGAATTATTGCCCTTTTCTTGCATATTTGTTGCAAATGTATATTTTGTGTTTGTGCCTTGAAAAAGAGAGTTTTGACAAAAAGGCATAAAGAATAATAGAAAAAAGGAAACTTTATATTAGATAGACCTGAAGTGAAACTGCAGATTTAGGGGTTGAAGGAACAAAAATAATAATATACGACTCATTCCCAAAGCATCTGTTTATTGTATTGATTTTCAACATGGAAAAATATCAAAATGTTTGGAAAACACGTGCGTGATAAAGGATAATTGTCGTGTTTTGTAGAAGTTGTTTTATTGGACTTATTCTACAATATCCAAACATTTTTAACCAATCAAACAACTTTTTTCACTGTGTGCTTGTCATCCTCTCAGAGTTCACAGCACGATGTGTTTGTCATGTCATGTTTCTTTTACTTTTTATTCATAGCTGTATGTAGAAGTGTCTGGTTGTATCTGCTGCTTTAATGTCCTATGTGTTCTTTGATGTTCTATGGCTATGAGGTTGTTTTTTTTTTTCCCCTTGGCCTCAGTCTGCACCCCCTCTCCAGGGCCCAGGCTAAGACCGATTTTTTATCTTATTTTAATCTTCTATTTTTTCTCCCATCCCCCCTTGTTTACCTGTATCTCATCTTTTTTTTTGTAAGGGGCGCTGGAAGCTGGCAGACCCGTCAGCGATCCTGTTCTGTCTCCCTGTAATGTTTGTCTGATCTTGAATGGGATTGTGCTGAAAATTTTAATTTTCCTGAAGGAACTCTCCTGACGGAATTAATAAAGTACTATCTAATCTAATCTAATCTAATCTAATGTCTATGTCATGCCTTGTTGGTACTTTAAAGGGGAACCTCGTCACGTCCGTTGTGTCCTGAGCAAGACACTTCACCCTTGTTCCTGATGGGTGCTGGTTGGCGCCTTGCATGGCAGCTCCCTCCATCAGTGTGTGAATGTGTGTGTGAATGTGGAAGTAGTGTCAAAGCGCTTTGAGTACCTTGAAGGTAGAAAAGCGCTATACAAGTACAACCCATTTATTTATTATTTATAACATTATCACAATTTCAGAAGGGTTAAAAATAATAAAAAATCAGTTGCCAGTGGCTTGTTTTATTTTTCGAAGTTTTTTTCAAAATTTTATACCTCCCAGAATATCCCTAAAAAAAACATTAAAGTTCTTGATTTTCGCTATTTGCGATGCCACTGTCCATTTCCCTGTGACGTCATACAGTGCTGCCAATACAAACAACATGGCGGTTACCACGGCAAGATATAGCGACATTAGCTCGGATTCAGACTCTGATTTCAGCGATTTAAGCGATTCAACATATTACGTATGTATTGAAAAAGATGGTCGGAGTATGGAGGCAGATAGGGAAAACGAAATTGAAGAAGAAATTGAAGCTATTGACGCTATTCGGCCATAGCATGGGTGTACCTAATGAAGTGGCCAATAGCATGGCTGCCTTATTAGCATCGCCGGTAAAATGTGCGGACCAAACGATCAGGACTTTCGCATCTTGTGACACTGGAGCAACTTAAATCCGTCGATTGGTAAGTGTTTGTTTCAAATTAAATGTGAGTATCTAGTTTTAAATGTACATATACAGCTAGCATAAATAGCATGTTAGCATCGATTAGCGTAGCATGTTAGCATCGATTAGCGTAGCATGTTAGCATCGATTAGCTGCCAGTCATGCTGCAACCAAATATGTCTGATTAGCACATAAATCAACAACATCAACAAAACTCACCTTTGTGATTTCGTTGACTTAATCGTTGCAAATGCATCTGCAGGTTATCCATACATCTCTGTGCCATGTCTGTCTTAGCATCGCCAGTCAAATGTGCAGACACTCAATGGGGGTCTGGCGGCAGATTTCTTGCCAGTGGTGCAACTTGAATCCCTCCCTGTTAGTGTTGTTACACCCTCCGACAACACACCCACGAGGCATGATGTCTCCAAGGTTCCAAAAAATAGTCGAAAAAACGGAAAATAACAGAACTGAGACCCGGTGTTTATGATGCGAAAATGAAAATGGCGGGTGTATTCCTCGGTGACATCACGTTCTGACGTCATCGCTGCAAGAACGATAAACAGAAAGGCATTTAATTCGCCAAAATTCAGAGTTCGGAAATCGGTTAAAAAAATACATGGTCTTTTTTCTGCAACATCAAGGTATATATTGACGCTTGCATAGGTTTGGTGATAATGTTCCCCTTTAAACCTTCTTCATGTAAATTACGCTTATTGTATAGTAGTTTGCATAACCGCTAATATATATATATATATATATATATATATATTAGGGATGCACCGAAATGAAAATTTGTGGCCGAAGCCGAATAAAATTTAAACGCTTGGCCGAATACCGAATAATGAATGCAGTTTTTCACAATTTTTTTAATATTGCATAAATAGCCTATAATAAATATTTAGACATGTTTTTCAAATAAAGTATTTTTTTTATTGAATATTGACATTTTTTTAATATTCCAGTAGCCTTTGCTTTTCAAAAAAAGCACAAAGTTTTTTATTTATATTAGGCCTTCAAACAAAACATGCATTCCAAAAAAATGAAGTCCATTAAAGTGGATAAACCCACAACAAATGAATTATTGTCCTTTTGGCAAAAGTCTGCTTAGCCACAGTAGATATGCTAATAATGTAAACAGAAGGCTCAAGTAAATCTCAATAAGTGTGTGCTTGTAACCTCATACACTTATACAGGTAGCCTACACAACAGGCTAATAATGTAAACAGAGGCCCCACTAAATCTCAATAAGTGTGTGCTTGTAACCTCATACACTTATACAGGTACACAACATTGTAACCTCATACACTTATACAGGTACACAACATATCCCAACGTCTCTGCACGTTGGTTGATTGCGTCACCGCGTCCAAAAATTGCGTCACACGCCACTATACGGCCTTGTTTTTAACTCATTCCACCGAAGGCCGGATGTGGCTTTTTTTGCCATATTCGGCCAAATATATTCGGCTATATATATATATATATATATATATATATATATATATATATATATATATATATATATGTAGGTGTGGGAAAAAATCACAAGACTACTTCATCTCTACAGAAGTGTTTCATGAGGGGTTCCCTCAATCATCAGGAGATTTTAATGGAAGCATTCACATACAATGGTTTATATAGAGCACAGAGTGGGTGGGTACAGGCAGGTGTAGGGTGTGGTGATTGGCTCATGTGTTACCTAGGAGGTGTTTCCGCCTGTGGCGGCATGTTGAAATGATTTCACTGCGCTTGTTGAGGGATGATAGCTCTGGGTGATATATAATAAACAGTTTCTCTTTCAAGCATAAGTTGCATCTTTTATTACCACTGTTGTAAGGTGTGCTGGATGCAAGAATTTGCCATGTTATTGAATATTCAACATTATTGTCTTTGAGGTTCCAAATGTGTTTGCTGAGTTCGGTAGAATTCTGCAAAGTCTGGTTTCTAAAGGAGGCCTTGTGATTATTCCATCTGGTTTTGAACGCTCCTTCGGTTAATCCTACGTACGTGTCGGATGTGTTAATGTCCTTGCGTGTTACCTTTGCTTGGTAAACGACTGATGTCTGTAAGCACCCCCCGTTGAGAGGGCAATCAGGTTTCTTGCGACAGTTACATTCATTATTGGTTTCAGAGTCGTTTAGTCTGGGGGTGGGCAGTCCTTTTGCAATTGCTTTGTTGTGGTTTGAAATGATTTGTTGCATGTTATTCATACAGCTGTAGCTCAATTTAATGTTGTTCTTGTTGAATATTTTTCTTAGGGTGGTGCCTTTGGGGAAGTGTTTGTCGATCAGAGTGAGGAACTTGCGGCCGATGTTGGTTGAGACGTCTTTGCTGAATGGCGGATTGTACCAGATGATGTTGTTTCGTTTTCTGCTCTTTTTTGGTTGGTTTCCTGGGGTGGGTTCATAGGTGAGGGTGAAGTTGTATCCGCTTTCATCAAGTGCTTTCTGGTACGGGGGGGTTGCTTGGTCGAATTCAGTTTTGCTGGATGACAGCATCGATAGTCTTTTATTGATTCCGGTAGGTATTCTTTTCGTGGTGGTGGGTGGGTGGTTGCTGTCGTGGTGCACGTATTGGAGTGTTGTGTTGGGTTTCGTGAATGGTTGGTAGCTGTTATTTCTCAGGTTGAAAGTGACGTCGAGGAAGTTGACGGTTTGCTTGTTGGCTTCAATCGTGATCCGTAGGCCGTTTTCTTTGAAGATTTGGCATATGCACTTCTTGGTGTTCTCGCTGCTCCTTGGCGAGGCGCGGCACACTGCCAGTCCATCATCACGGTAAATACCAAGGTTCAGGTTGAGGCTAGCAAGCTGGGAGAGGAGGAAACTCATAGAAAAGACGGAACACTTCCTAAGAAGGATGCGGCGGAAAGCACACTTTTTCCTCCACCCTGAAACAAAAGGAACGCAAAAGGAAACTTACGGATTCAAATCTACCAAGAACCCACCCACAGTCAAGGAATTAAAGGACTTTGAGAACGACATGCTCAAAATGATACAATCAGTCAAATTTAAGCCAGCCCGCAACCCATTCCTCACCAAGCTGAAAAATGACACGGAGCGCATCAAGAAAGTAAGCAACCTCATCATAGCCGCCGATAAAACCACAAACTTCTACAGAATGGACATACCAGAACATAACTCTTTACTGGACAAAAGCATCACCAAATCATACAAAAAAGCGCAACCCAACACTTTACAGAACATCCACCTGGAAAACAAGCGGATCGCAACCGAACTGGACATTGAGGACAGGGTGGACGCCACAGCCAACAAAGAAGCCTTCATCACACTGAAGGACCACAAACCCAACTTCGCAAATAACCCAACATGCCGACTAATAAACCCAACTAAATCCGAAATAGGAAAAATCAGCAAAATAATCCTGGACAGAATCAACGCAAAAATCAAGGACAAAACACCACTCAACCAATGGAGAAATACAGCAGCAGTAATCAAATGGTTCAACAACATCCAAGACAAACAACAACACAACTTTATCTCCTTCGACATCGAAGAATTTTACCCTTCCATCACGCAAGACCTACTGACCCAAGCACTAAACTTCGCCTCGGACTACGACTCAATCACAGGCAACGAAAGAAACATCATCATCCACGCAAAGAACTCCATACTCATCCACAACAGTACACCATGGCAAAAAAAGAACAATTCAACATTTGACGTTACTATGGGGAGTTTTGACGGAGCAGAAACGTGCGAACTCGTTGGGAGTTTCCTCCTCTCCCAGCTTGCTAGCCTCAACCTGAACCTTGGTATTTACCGTGATGATGGACTGGCAGTGTGCCGCGCCTCGCCAAGGAGCAGCGAGAACACCAAGAAGTGCATATGCCAAATCTTCAAAGAAAACGGCCTACGGATCACGATTGAAGCCAACAAGCAAACCGTCAACTTCCTCGACGTCACTTTCAACCTGAGAAATAACAGCTACCAACCATTCACGAAACCCAACACAACACTCCAATACGTGCACCACGACAGCAACCACCCACCCACCACCACGAAAAGAATACCTACCGGAATCAATAAAAGACTATCGATGCTGTCATCCAGCAAAACTGAATTCGACCAAGCAACCCCCCCGTACCAGAAAGCACTTGATGAAAGCGGATACAACTTCACCCTCACCTATGAACCCACCCCAGGAAACCAACCAAAAAAGAGCAGAAAACGAAACAACATCATCTGGTACAATCCGCCATTCAGCAAAGACGTCTCAACCAACATCGGCCGCAAGTTCCTCACTCTGATCGACAAACACTTCCCCAAAGGCAACACCCTAAGAAAAATATTCAACAAGAACAACATTAAATTGAGCTACAGCTGTATGAATAACATGCAACAAATCATTTCAAACCACAACAAAGCAATTGCAAAAGGACTGCCCACCCCCAGACTAAACGACTCTGAAACCAATAATGAATGTAACTGTCGCAAGAAACCTGATTGCCCTCTCAACGGGGGGTGCTTACAGACATCAGTCGTTTACCAAGCAAAGGTAACACGCAAGGACATTAACACATCCGACACGTACGTAGGATTAACCGAAGGAGCGTTCAAAACAAGATGGAATAATCACAACGCCTCCTTTAGAAACCAGACTTTGCAGAATTCTACCGAACTCAGCAAACACATTTGGAACCTCAAAGACAATAATGTTGAATATTCAATAACATGGCAAATTCTTGCATCCAGCACACCTTACAACAGTGGTAATAAAAGATGCAACCTATGCTTAAAAGAGAAACTGTTTATTATATATCATCCAGATCTATCATCCCTCAACAAGTGCAGTGAAATCATTTCAACATGCCGCCACAGACGGAAACACCTCCTAGGTAACACATGAGCCAATCACCACACCCTACACCTGCCTGTACCCACCCACTCTGTGCCCTATATAAACCATTGCATGTGAATGCTTCCATTAAAATCTCCTGATGATTGAGGGAACCCCTCATGAAACAGATCTGTAGAGATGAAGTAGTCTTGTGATTTTTTTTTCCCACACCTACATATTGCGCTCTACCACGGTATCGAGCACTATTCTCCGGATAATCCAATCAAGACATATATATATATATATATATATATATATATATACAAACCCTGTGTCCATATGAGTTGGGAAATTGTGTTAGATGTAAATATAAACAGAATACAATGATTTGCAAATCCTTTTCAAGCCATATTCAGTTGAATATGCTACAAAGACAACATATTTGATGTTCAAATTCATGAACTTTATTTTATTTTTTGCAAATAATAATTAACTTAGAATTTCATGGCTGCAACACGTGCCAAAGTAGTTGGGAAAGGGCATGTTCACCACTTTGTTACATCACCTTTTCTTTTAAAAACAGTCAATAAACGTTTTGGGAACTGAGGAAACTAATTGTTGAAGCTTTGAAAGTGGAATTCTTTCTCATTCTTGTTTTATGTAGAGCTTCAGTTCTTCAACAGTCCGGGGTCTCCGCTGTCATATTTTACGCTTTATAATGCACCACACATTTTTGATGGGAGGCAGGTCTGGACTGCAGGCGGGCCAGGAAAGTACCCGCACTCTTTTTACTTTGAAACCACGCTGTTGTAACACATGGCTTGGCATTGTCTTGCTTAAATAAGTAGGGGCGTCCATGATAACGTTGCTTAATGGCAACATATGTTGCTCCAAAACCTGTATGAACCATTCAGCATTAATGGTGCCTTCACAGACGTGTAAGTTACCCATGCCTTGGGCACTAATACACCCCCATACCATCACACATGCTGGCTTTCGAACTTTGCGCCTATAACAATCCGGATGGTTATATTCCTCTTCGTTCAGGAGGACACCATGTCCACAGTTTCCAAATATAATTTGAAACGTGGACTCGTCAGACCACGGAACACTTTTCCACTTTGCATCAGTCCATCTTAAGTGAGCTCGGGCCCAGCCAAGCCAGCGGCGTTCCTGGGTGTTGTTGATAAATGGGTTTTGCTTTGCATAGCAGAGTTTTAACTTGCACTTACAGATGTAGCAACCAACTGTAGTTACTGACAGTGGTTTTATGAAGTGTTCCTGAGCCAATGTGAAGATATCCTTTACACACTGATGTTGGTTTTTGATACACTACCACCTGAGGGATCAAAAGTCCATAATATCATCGCTTACGTGCAGTGATTTCTCCAGATTCTCTGAACATTTTGATGATTTTACGGACGGTAGATGGTAAAATCCCTAAATTCCTTGCAATAGCTCGTTAAGAAATGTTGTTCTAAAACTGTTCGACAATTCGCTTACAAAGTGGTGACCCTCACCCCATCCTTGTTTGTGAATTACTTAGCATTTCATGGAAGCATCTTTTATACCCAATCATGGCACCCACCTGTTCCCAATTAGCCTGCACACCTGTGGGATGTTCCATATAAGTGTTTGATGAGCATTCCTCAACTTTGTCAGTATTTATTGCCACCTTTCCCAACTTCTTTGTCTTGTGTTGCTGGCATCAAATTCTAAAGTTAACGATTATTTGCAAAAAAAAAATGTTTATCAGTTTGAACGTCAAATATGTTGTCTTTGTAGCATATTCAACTGAATATTTGTTGAAAATTATTTGCAAATCATTGTATTCCGTTTATACGTACATCTAACACAATTTCCCAACTCATATGGAAACGGGGTTTGTATATATATATATATATATATATATATATATATATATATATATATATGTAGTCGAAGTTTCTTTGGTTTATCCATTATACAGTGGAATATACGTTAGGTCAGGGAAAAACAAAAGAGACTATATCATCCCTTCAAGCCTGTTTCACGGGTTTCCCTGCTCATTAGGGGATTTTATTGATTTATTATGAATAAAATCCCCTGACAAGCAGGGAATCCTGCAAAAAAACACATGGGGCTATATCATCCCTTCAAGCCTGTTTTGCAGGTTTCCCTCCTCGTCAGGGGATGAATTCAAAAAATCCCCTGACGAGCAGGGAAACCTGTGAAACAGTTTTGAAGGGTTGATACAACCGCTTGTGTTTTTTCCTGACCTAATGTATATTCCGCTCTACCCCGGTATTGAGCACTGTATTGAGCACGCCCAGTCTGCTTTTCCCTCCTGCATCTGAGTGTCACAGTTCGTCATCTGACTGCTCGCCCGGACACGCTCACACTGAGCGCAGCACGTCCACGCAGCGACAAGCCTGCACTCAATTGCCAATCTGCACACCTGGTATTGATGATGGCGAGCTGGATAAGGACCAGTGGACCCAAGGATCGGGGCGGAAAGTTAGTTTTCATGGTGTACCTACGCTCCGTCGCCTGTAAAGTGAGCTGTGATCTCACTTTTCCCCAGATCTCCGCCTTACTCTGACTGCCTCCTTTGTTCCTCGACTCCTCGCTCGCCCATGGATTCTGACGCCTCTATCTCGCCCCTGATTTCCTGCCTTCCCCCTGGACTTACTCGTATCTCGTTCAAAAATTTGGTAACACAAACTTCAGTTAAATTCTACACATAGTCTTACACCATACACACTCTTGAGTTTTGTCACACTTCATTGCCTTAGATTATTTGTTAGTATTGTTTATTATTCTTATTATATATATATATATTGACTATATATATATAATAAATTATTGAACATTACAGCTTTCTGGTGTCTGTTTGCCGTCACCTCCCCTTCTCCAAACCTTAACACTGTATAACGGATAAACCACAGAAACCTTGACTATATATATATATATATATATATATATATATATATATAATTCTATTTTTATTTATGTTTTATTGGCGGTATATTGAAAAAGTATAACACAATATTGGATTGGATCATA